>NC_081563.1:52228844-52356846 GCF_022355385.1 Mustela nigripes | reverse complement strand
TTTTTTTTTTTTAAAGATTTCATTTATTTGACAGAGATCACAAGTAGGCAGAGAGGCAGGCAGAGAGAGAGGAGGAAGCAGGCTCCCTGCTGAGCAGAGAGCCCGATGTGGGGCTCGATCCCAGGACCCTGGGATCATGACCTGAGCTGAAGGCCGAGGCCTTAACCCACTGAGCCACCCAGGCGCCACCCCCAAAGTCATTTTTAAAGTAAGGAAATTTATGATTCTAGTTTCAGGAACAGCTGAATTGGATTTTCAAACAAAAATCAGAGTGGTCAGAAATTGTTTCTTGGCTGTTCTGTTCTCTTCTGCTTTGGCTTCTTGAGATCCCAGGTATACTTCCTCCACAAAGCAAAATGACTCCCATAATTCTGGACTTAAATGAACTGTGTAGTTAGTAATTCTAGGAGTTCAAAACAAACACAACAAAAATACCCTCAAAAAACCCTCTTTTCTCAAAGCTCCTGTGTAAGTCCAAGGTTTGACTTTTTTGGTCCACTTTGAGTTAGTTGTCCATCTCGAAATGAGTTATAATAGTAGGGAGAATTGGGTTCTCTATCTGTGTTGGGGTTGTGTACCTTCTCCTGCTGTTGAGTGTGATAAGCCCAACCTGAATCATGTAGACTATGAATAGAGATGGTTTCTTCCCTAAGTAGATGCTGTGCAGACAAACACAGGTTATTATATGGAGATAATTTATCATCTGAATTCGATAGGCCTAGCTGCCACTATAAATAGAAAATCTCTTCTAAGCCACAAATTCTCTCATAGATATCCAGTAGGATGTCTAATGTTTACGAAGGTGAGGGATTTAAGTGGTAGTGAGTCATTTGCTGTAGGTTGTCATTAATGTTAATAAGATTCTAGCTACATACACTGCCATTAATTTACTAGAGCAAATGGCACATATGCCTATTAAAGCCTTCTGTATAGATGGCCTTTTTTTTTTTCTTTTAGTGCACTTAGGCCCTGATTTTGAAGTGCTTTCTGTGCCTGTCACTTTTATTACTCTAGCCCACATATTTACCTTTTTCAGGCTTTGTGCTCTTGAATGATTCCTTTTTGGCTTTCTCTACACTGCAAAAAAATAATAACAACAAAAAAAATAGATTTGATTAGGTGCTTGGGATCCTTCCATGGCAAAATATATGCTATTCCATTCTTTGTTTTTTTTTTAAAGATTTTATTTATTTGACAGAAATCACAAGTAGGCAGAGAAGCAGGCAGAGAGAGAGAGAGAGGAGGAAGCAGGCTCCCTGCTGAGCAGAGAGCCCGATGCGGGGCTCGATCCCAGGACCCTGGAATCATGACCTGAGCCGAAGGCAGAGGCTTTAACCCACTGAGCCACCCAGGCGCCCCAATTCTTTTTTTGTTGTTTTTTGTTGTTTTTTTTTTAAGCTGCATTGTGTTCCTTTTGTTTCTATACCTTAATGTATAGGTATATACATTATGTATATATGTATATTTATATTTAGGTATAAATATGTATATGTATTTTTAGGTATATGTATATTTAGGTTCTTAGTCTTTTTCTTGAGGCTGATTATCTTTTCCCTCTCTTTGTCTTTGTTGGATCTTTCTGGATTATGATACAGGAGTAATTGGTTAACCTGAGAAAAGACACAGTGCATCCGAATTTTAGTATTAAAAATAAATAATAGCCATATTCTTTTTTTTAAGATTTTGCTTATTTATTTGACAGAGAGAGAGAGACAGAGCGCGCGCGCACAAGAAGGCAGAGCAGCAGGCAGAGGGAGGTGGAGAATTAGTCTCTCCTGCTGAGAGCCCAATGCAGGGGTCGATCCCACAATGCCAAGATCATGACCTGAGCCGAAGGCATCTGCTCAACCAACTCAGCCACCCAGGCCCCTCAGTATTAGCTACATTTTTCTTGTATGCTGGGCATAATTCTAAGTCCTTTACATAATTTAAGTTTCAAAACAACCCTGTGAGATGTATGTATAATGATTATTTGTGATTTTACCAGTGAGGAAACTGAGGCATAGAGAATCAACTTCCTTGCTGAACCACAGCAAATAGTTGGTATAGCTAGTCTGTCTAGCCCATTTTCTGTTCAGCAGATTATTCTGAAAAGTTTCTAAGCTGCAGAAGTTGAAGGGATAGTAAACATTCATATATTCATCTTTATTCACCAATTATTATCATTTGCCACATCTGTTTTATGTTTCTATTAAGCGTTTTTGAAGCTTTATTTGAAAATAAATTGCAAACATGGTAACTTCACTCCTCAATTCAACATCTCTCTCCTAAGAATAAGGAAAATTTTCTGCAGTAGTTATCTGTTACAACCACACCGAATCCCTGCCTACCCCCAAACCACACTCCCAAACCACGAGGCAATCAAGATTCGTGTACTGCAGTCTCTTAAGCTAGAATAGCCCACTCTGCTTGTTTCTTCTCTTACCTTCCTTTACCTTTCGTTCGTTCCTTCATTCATTGATCTGAGAAGTATGCTTTCACAATGTTAACTTACTTTGAAATGTTCAGGAAAGGAGAGTTGTCTTGTAGAATGTCCCAAAGTACATTTTGTACTTTTCTGTTTGTTTCCTTATCATTAAATACATATTGAATATTTTTGTCACAGAAACTATAGGTGACGTTTATACTTAACCGCATTGGGACACACATACTGTCATTTTGTTCTTGCCATTGTGCTGTACTGCCTGTGTGAGGGTTATCATGCTTCTGAAGCACACTTTAAACTTGTTATGCAATGTACAGGCAGTCCAACCACAACCCGCAGAATAGTACACATGCTTTATCTTTCTGCCCTGGGCACCAGAGACAAAAACATGTATTCTAGCAGTCAAACTAGTGAGGACCCAGAACATTATTGCGACCTCTTGACTAATAGTCCTCAAGCTCTTTTGAATCCATTAAACCGGAGATTGCCAGAAACTTTATAACATCTGTGTGTTGACAACCAGCATATTTCTAGCATTGTACATTTAAGAAAGCTAAGCCTTACTCACATTAAGTAACTGGCTTTTAGATACATGGCCATAAAATGTCAGCACCTACGCTCAGAGCCAGCATAGCTTAATTCCAGAGGTCTTGCTTTTAAACACGATACCGTAAGAATAGAAATTTATCTTCTTCGATGGTAACAGATTGAGGAGAGTTTTCAAAAGCCTAAGTGTAAATGAAACAGAATTATCCATGTTTTGACAATTAATTATTGATGCCAGATGATAGATACACTGGATTAAAGTTGACTTTTTTGTTCTTCATAGTTTGTCACCTTATAGTTACAATTAGTTGCTTCAGGCATCATGGCTGCTATCAAAGAAGGACAAAGGAGCCAAGAGGCAAGAAGAATTTTGCCAGTGGTTTTGTGTCTGTTTCACTGTTTTGAATCTATCACTGGCTATATTTATTCCAAGGAGGTTAGGAAAGCAAATATTTAGCTTTTTTAGCCTTTGTAGTAGAGGCAGACAAGGAAAAACGAAGTTGAGAATTGTTGTTGTGTTAACCTGCTATAACAGTGTCTTAGGCAAATAGCAACAAATGAAAACCACTTTACTTTTACTGCAGTTTTGACCGGACTTCTTGCCAGGTGACTTGCTGAAAGAGATGGCTGCCTCCATTTCCTTACTTGGCTCTTCTCTTGGTTATTAAGCTTGTTTTTGAATATTAGTTGTCTTAATGATTTAATTTCCAATTTAAAAATGTTTTTAAAATTTCCAGTCAACTAACATACATACATACATTTATCTATCTATCTATCTATTTATTTATTTATTTTAAGAGGGTGTGTGAGAGCCAGGGTTGGGGGTAGGGCAGAGAAAGAGGGAGAATCACCACAGGCCTTGATCTTCATCATGACCTGAGCCGAAGTCAAGAGTTGGACACTTAACTAAGTTACCCATGCGCCCCTAAATTGACCTTCAGAGTTCAGGTTCTCTAGAAAAGATGAGGAGGAAAATGTCTTCTTCTTAGGCTTCTGTGATATTACTGTTTCTTGTACTTTTTCTTTCTGTGATTACTACTTAATCTCTTATTTGTTTGTCTTTGTCTGCTTTACTCTTCAGTCTTGGTGTGCATAATATTCTGTCCTCAGCCCTTTTTATTCCTACAAACGATCTTCTGTGTTAGTCTAACACAACCCTTATACTGTATAGGCTTCTTCATGCCTAATTTTCAAATATCTCAGTCCTAATCTTTCCCCACAATTCCAGATACTTATTTCCAATTGACCCGAAAATATTCTTGTATTCTCTTCACTTCAGAAATGATTATTGGTTCTCTGTTACCTTTTACTTAAGTGCAATCTCCTTACCTGATTTCAAGGACCTTCACAGTTTGTAATTCTGAGCTGCCTTTCCAGCCTCCCTCCACCCCCCGCCCATAATTCCTTTTTATCATTTGCATGCTGCAACCAGACCAGTTCACGAAATAGAGAACACTTGTTTTGCCTCTCAATTCTTTTATGTATGGCCACTGCATCAAACCTAGCTTGAACCATGCCTATTGGTAGACATAAGGGCTACTTAAAAAGTAGCCTTTTCTGCGGATTTTCCCCTAATTCTTCCACAAGATGTATCTCTTCGAGGACTGCCTGGTACAGTGTAAAGAGCACTGTACATGTTGTTTTGTGTAGAATGGGGTCTCCTGGAGTTCTGCAAAGTGCATGAACTGTCCTTATCTTTTAACCCCTACCTAAACCTGTGTCATGTACCTATTCTATACATCTTAACACTTGTATGTGTATTGCCTGTTTTACTTTAAGAAACTTTGAAATCTTTGATGTATTGGGAATGTGTTTCTTTTCCTTGAATTGCCTACTAGAATAATGCTTTGATTATTTATTGAATTAGACACTCAAAATATCATACTTTCAAGAAAATTTTCATACTTAATATACTAATAAATTACTATGTAAACTTAGGTTTTGAACAGTCCTCCTGATGATACATTGCAGGGAAGGATTGAGACATACAGTCTCATTTTAACTGTTTATTAATACTGTTTATTCTCAAAATAGGTATCCTGATTGGAATCCTGAGATCCTCCCATCAAGAAGGTAATTCTTTTTAATAGTGATATTGTTGAGACATGATTTTCTTTTAAAAGTAAACAAGTAGGGGTGCCTGGTTGGCTCAGTGGGTTAAGCCTCTGCCTTCGGCTCAGGTCATGATCTCAGGGTCCTGGGATTGAGCCCTGCAACGGGCTCTGAGCTCAGTGGGGAGTCCGCTTCCCCCTCTTTCTCTGCCTGCCTCTCTGTCTACTTGTGATCTCTATCAAATAAATAAATAAATAAATAAATAAATAAAATTTTTAAAAAAAGGTTTAAAAAAAAGTAAATAGGTGCTTTTTAAAAAAAAGGTCTTATTTTTAATTGAGTTCCTGTTTGACCATTTTTACTTTTATTTTAAATTTTTTTTATTTTTACTTTTAAACAGCAGATGAATGCAATAATCTCTATGAACCTTTAATTATCCCAGCTTACATGTGATCGCTTGCCTCTCTGAGCTTCCATTTTCTTTCCTTTTTTTTAGTCTTTCTGAAAATACTTCCTGCTTTTGTTATTGTTCTGATTGTGGGGTCTTATGTTACAAATGTTTTGAAGGCTAGGAGTGGTTTTATTAAGTTTTGTATTCCTTAGGAAGTCTTGTATTTAAATGTTTGCATATAAACATTTTTAAATACATGCAAAATGTATATAAACTTTTTTTTTTAAAGATCCTATTTATTTATTTGACAGACGGAGATTATAATTAGGCAGAGAGGCAGGCAGAGGTAGAGGAGGAAGTAGGTTCCCTGCTGAGCAGAGAGCTAGATGCAGGGCTCTATCCCAGGACCCTGGGACCATGACTGAGCCGAAGGCAGAGGCTCTAACCCATTGAGCCACCCAGGCGCTCCTGTATATAAACATTTTTGTACATTTTTTGTATATTTGTATATAAACATTTTATATATATATACAAAATGTTTGTATATAAATAAGTTTTAGACTTGTATTTAATGTTTGTACATAAAGTAACAGCAGTCAAAGAAATATTTATAGATGGCATAATCTCTCGGGGAAAATGTTGAAAACATTTGTTTATGTAAATCATTTCTTAAATCCTTTATATAACTTAATACTTCCAATATATAGGTTGACTATAAAATGATATAGGAAGAGACCAAGAAATTGGTAGAGGGTCCTCTTCTGTATATTAGCAAAACAGGGATCCAAGCAATTTGAGGACTGAGCTTCTGTTCTGATTATTTTTTATTTATCTATGAGGGTGAATTGTGTCATAACAAATAGGTTTTTGTTTTAAATAAATATATACTATCAGAGTTTGGTATTGTTTATAGTCTCTTGTTAAGAAGGAGCCTCTGTCGTAGAAGTTAAATTTACATTAAATTGCTGAATCTTGTAATTTCCCCCCCATACTTTATAGAAATGAAGGCAATAGAAAAGAAAATGAAACTCCAAGAAGACGTTCTCATTCCCCCAGTCCTAGACATTCTAGAAGATCAAGCTCAAGTCACAGATTCCGTCGATCTCGAAGCCCTATACGCTATATATACAGACCAAGAAGTCGAAGTCCAAAAATCTGCCATCGTTTCATTTCCAGATACAGATCCAGATCCCGTTCACCATATCGAATGAAAAATCCATTTAGAGGTAGTCCAAAATGCTATCGATCAGTTAGCCCTGAAAGGACATCACGGAGATCAGTGAAATCATCAGGTACACCTATGGTTATGAATAATAATACATACTATAGTATATAACATAATAAATTTACTTATTTTGACTAAATTTTTTAGGATTTTTTTTGTGTTTGAATTTTTCAGTTCTGTATTTTTAGTAAGTTTGAAAACATGACATAATCTGCTACTGTCAAGATTTAACAAAACTTGGGGTGCCTGGATGACTCAGTCGTTAAGCATCTCCCTTTGGCTCAGGTCGTGATCCCAGGGTCCTGGGATGGAGCTCCGCATTGGGCTCCCTGCCCAGCCAGAAGTCTGTTTTTCCCTCTCCCACTTCTCCTGCTTGTGTTCCTCTCTTGCTGTCTCTCTCTCTCTCAGATAAATAAATAAAATCTTCTAAAAAAGAAAAGATCTAACAAAAGCTGACGTTTTGAGCTGATTTTCTTAGCTCTTTTAATAAGCTAGAAATGGAATTTCTATTTTACTATATTTTAGAATTTTATGTGAAATTGACCCGCATCCCAGCCTAGTCCATTCTTCCTTTTATTAACTATCAGAAGAAATGTGGAAGAGTGTATGTATCTACCTAAAATCAAATTTAAAAACCACTGATATGCCAACATCTTAGTGTGCCCATGAATTAATCTAAAAGTTTTTTTGAAATTTCTCCTATTTTCAACCTGTGTCTTAATATTGGTTTAGTGACATTTTTAGAAATAGCTCATATATGTGTTCTCTGAGATCTTTTTAGAAAGGTCTCCAAGACCGGGGGGTCTTCCAACTATGTGAAGCTGAGTTTCCTTTATATGTTCAACCAGAGCAATGTATCCATCAGATTGGAAGCAGAAGCAGATACAAGAATTCAGGTTTTTTTTTTTTTTTTTTTTTTTTTTTAAGATTTTATTTTATTTTATTTATTTGAGAGAGCAAGCACGAACGGGGGAAGGGGCAGAGGGAATGGAAGAAGCAGGCTCCCTACTGAGTAGGGAGCCTGATGTGGGGCTCAATCCCAGGACACTGGGATTGTGACCTGAGCCAAAGGGAGATGCTTAACTGACTAAGCCACTGAGATGCCTCAAGAATTCAGGCTTTAAGCCCAACATGAAAGTGTATGGGGAAATACACAGTGGTGCTACTCATCTAATTTTTTGTTTTGGGAATTAAAGTTGTTTTTCATAAAAATGTTATTTATGCTAACACAGAAGCCTATTATTAAATGAATTAGTAAATATTTTGAAATAATTTCAGGGATGCCTGGGTGGCTCTGTGGGTTAAGCCGCTCGGGTCATGATCCCGGGGTACTGGGATCGAGTCCCATGTCGGGCTCCTTGCTCAGTAGGGAGCCTGCCTGTCTCTCTGCCTGCTTGCATGCTTTCTCTCTCTCTCTTTTTGACAAATGAATAAAATCTTAAAAAAAAAAAATTCAATTTCAGTTTCTTATGGTAAATATTGAGTCTAACAAAATCTCTTTGGAGTCTTCGGTTTTTATTTTTATTTATTTATTTATTTATTAAGATTATATTTATTTGACAGAGATCACAAGTAGGCAGAGAGAGGCAGGCAGAGAGAGAGGGGGAAGCAGGCTCCCCATTGAGCAGAGAGCCGGATGTGGGGCTCGATCCCAGGACCCTGGGATCATGACCTGAGCTGAAGGCAAAGGCTTTAACCCATTGAGCCACCCAGGCACCCCTGGAGTCTTCCGTTTTAAAAAGTGAAAATAGATACTGAAATCAAATGTTTGAGGACCATTGGTATAAGATAAGATCATGAGTGAAGAATTAAAGACTGAGAATTGTTTTGTGTATATTTGATTCCTTTCTGGCTTGACAGTGGCTCTGTGTAATAAATATTTGGGCAATTAAGGAGTTATTCTTTCGTCAATAATATGATTTTATATTATAAAATAATGTGGTTTTCATCTTAAGTTCTTTTCGGTTGAAATTGCATTTATGTCCTTTTTACTAGATAGAAAAAAAGCATTAGAAGATGTAGTACAACGATCTGGGCATGGGCCAGAATTCAATAAACAGAAACATCTTGAAATAGTTGATAAAGGACCTTCACCAGCCCCAAAGCCTAAAATGGGCAGTGGATCAAAGGCATTAATTAAATCTACAAACCTTGCAAAGAGTGATGCAAATTTAGGGGGACATTCTATTCGTTACAAAGCCAAGAATATTGAAGATGACACCTCATCAGAATGTAAACCAGTGTCTGAAAAACCTGTTTCTCTCCAGCGTAAGGTCAGTAGTTTGTTAATGTAAGTGTGTACATACATGTGTCATTATGATACAAAAAAGTTGTTTGAATTTTTTATTTTCATATTTTAAAAGTTTGAAATCATAACTTGTTGAATTATGTTGATTTGGAATATTTTATTGATTGTGCTTATGAATTTAGAAAAGGTCCATTAAGTCAAAATCTTGTAGCTTACAAATCCTAGCAGTTTGGCATTCAGTGTATCAAAAGTGAGAACATTCTGATGGTTTGTTTTTGGCTAAACACACAGGCAGGTTGTTGTGATGAGTTTGCTATCTGGTGGGGGGAGTGAATGTAATCACACCAGCAACATTTAATGATTTTTTTGTCATCTTTGTCAGTAAGCTGTAAACGTGAGTCTTTACTGAGAATTGACCATTTTTAATCTACTTTTTACTTTTTTGCAGTATAGTTCAGAAGTCAAATACTCTCTTGGCCAATATAGAATAGCCTGTTTTCTAATACTGATTTATTAATATATTTTGACTGTAACCTGCTAGTTAAAATACTCAGAGGTATTGTTCTACATAAAGCATCTTGAGAACATTAGAACAGTTGCCAATGTTTAGGCAGATTATCAGATGTTTAATGTAATATTAACAAGTCTTCAGGTATTTAGGTATATATTACTCTTAACATTGTCTAAATATTTTCAATAGCTATAAATCCTTGCCTTTAAAGAGCTTATTTTTAGACGGATACACTTAAAATAATCAACGTGTAATTACGCAGTTTTGAAGAGTGTTAGGAAGAAATTTTAGTATAGAGAAGATTTTTGAAGAGGCTAAATTAATCTATACTATTCATTTTGTTTCAAAACTCTAGGTGGTGGCAGTGGAACTTTTTTTTTTTTAAGTCAGTTTTTATTACAGTTGATAAAGTTGGTATTATAGGAAATTCGGATTTTATACATGCTATATATGTTTTGAAAATGGTATACCTCTAGATATCATCGCAGCTTATAAAACACAAAGTGCACAAAGCTGTAGTTTTATCTTTCTTAGTGATGGGCCATGTAGATTCATGTAGAAAAATATTCTTCAGTGGTTTTGGACCATTCCATAGGTCTTGTTTGTTACAGAATGCTTCTAAACAGAAAAGAGCATCTGTGATTGTGTTACCAGTAAGCTCTGATCACTGTTAGGGTCGAATGGTAAAATATAAAACTTATCTTTTACTATTTTATTTAGCATTTAAAAAATTTTTTAATTGTGCTAAAATATTTAGAGAAGGCTGTTTCAAGGATATAGCTTAATGGCAGAAATTATATTGGGAATTATTATTTTTGTACTTCATGGCTTAATTTGGCTTATTTTTAATTTCCTTTCATTCAAAAATAGCTTCGGAAGGACCAGTCTTCACATTATGGTTCAGTTCTTCTTATATCTGAATTACCAGAGGATGGCTGCACTGAAGAAGATATTAGAAAAATATTTCAACCATTTGGAAAAGTTAATGATGTCCTCGTTGTTCCTTATAGGAAAGAAGTGAGTCAGTCACTCTGTTCTAAAAATATATACAAAGTTACTACATTATAAAGTCTGGTTGTTACTTTATGAAGATCTTTTAGCACTTTTTGCTACATATGTAATTGTTAATTGAGAGTTAATGTAAATGCTTGGATTCCAGTGAACAGGGTCCCCAAATACTATTTTATATCTTTGAGAACAGGAGTTGGCATACTTTTTCTGTAAAGGACCAGATAGTAAATACTTCAGGCTTTGTATGCCATAGGATTGTAGCTATTCAATTCTGCCATTGTAGTACAAAGGCAGCCAAAAATATACTAATGAATGGGTACAGCCATGTTCAAAAAAACTGTTTGCAAAAACAGTTGACAGGTTATAGTTTGCTTTCCAATTCTTTAGCATACTGGTTAAGATGATGCTAAAAAATGATTTTGTTGTACAGTATTTTTTACATGTGGATTATATATAGTCCTGTAACTCAACATGGTAAAGTTCATCAGAATTATGAACAACTCCCATACTAAGAAAAAGATAAAATTGTGAGACAAAACAGGGGAATGTAGTTGGTAGTGTTCTTTATTTCAGTAAGCCTTAAAAATGTCAGGTTTACAGCCACTAAGGCCAAATCCTGTCTTTTCTCCATTTATTCCATGAGTCCTGCCTTCCTATTTCTCATTGTTCCATGAGTCTGCCATGGGCCCTTGTTTCCCCTCTTCTTATCTTGGTAATGGTACAGAAATTCTGTAAGGTTAAATGTCCATTTCATGTATGAAAACTAACCCTAGAGATCAGGTGACAATGTAGCAAAACAAAAAGATGTAAAAGCAACCAGGACTTGAGGTAATTTCATAGTTTTATGTTCCACAAAAAGTACTGAGGCATGCAGAGAGTTTTGAGTTAGATTTTTGACCAAAAATGTAATACATTTTATTTAGGCTTACTTGGAAATGGAATTTAGAGAGGCGGTTACTGCAGTCATGAAGTACATTGAAACAACACCTCTTCTCATAAAAGGGAAAAATGTGAAAATATGTGTTCCAGGAAAGAAAAAACAGGTAAACCGGATTTAGATCAAACGTGTCTCATTATTGTTAATTAAGTTTGACTTTATAAAGTATGATACATATAGAAAAATGCATTGAACATAAATGTTCACTCAGTAGATTGTATGCATATGGATTGAAATACATTGAAATTAACAACTTTATATCTACATAAATAGCACTACAAACAATGTTAAATGGCAAGCAGTAGACTAGGAGAAGATGCTTAACAAAATTAGCAAACATCTCCGAAACCTACCTAGGTCACAAAAAACATTGAGAACATCTTGGAAGCCCCTTGCATACTTCTTCTGAATCCTTATACCCTCCATTCTGCCCAAAAGTAACCCCTAACTTGATTTCTAATACCATAGTTGAGTTTTGCCTGTTTGGAACTCTAAATAAACAGAATTACAGTGTATATATTCTTTTGAACCTTTTGCTTCCTTAGAAATATTACTGTTTATTAATTTAGTCTTTCTAGATCATTTTTTATGGTTCAGTTTATAAATTTATTGATGTCTATAGAAGTACTTAAATATCAGCAAGTTTTACTTTGTGTATGAGTGTTCTTTTCAGGTAATTATTGTATTTGCTGAAGAATGTTTACTTTAAAAGGGTTTTGTAGTATACTTTTTTTTTGACATACAGAGATCACAAGTAGGCAGAGAGGCAGGCAGAGAGAGAGAGAGAGGGGAGGAAGCAGGCTCCCTGCTGAGCAGAGAGCACAATGTGGGGCTCAATTCCAAGACCCTGGGATCATGACCTGAGCCGAAGGCAGGAGCTTTAACCCACTGAGACAACCAGGTGCCCCTGTAGTACACATTTTTTCAGTCAGCAATTTGATTTGGAGATCTAACCATGTTTGTACATACAGATTTTCCTCCTCCTTCCTAACTCCTGTGTGGTATCATTTTGTATGAATATACCACAGTTATTTTACCAGTTCCGTATGGATGTGATATTTAGGTTATTTCTAATTTTTCACTACTATGTTAATTTCCTTGTATATGGCTTTTACAGGTCTTATACATTTATGGTACTATTTTTAAAGTGATATCTACAGTGGAATTGCTGGGTTGCAGAACATGCAATAATACCAGATCTCCTGTTAAATAGCTATAAGAATGTAGTGTGATAATAAAGAGAGGACTGGTGTTTCTGTGTTATCCACAATATCTAAGATTTGCAGTTTAAAAATCCAGTATGTAAAATATGTTATTGAGCTTTAATTTGCATTTTCCTGATTATTATTAAACTTCAGTATCTTAATATAATAGCTATTACTGTATTAATGAGTTGTATAAAGCTTTTCCCATCTTTCTATTGGGTTATTTGCCTTTTTAAAAAAGCTTAATTTGAAGGTGTTCATGATTTTCGATACCAATTTTATATTACTTATGAGAAATATTTTCTTCCAGTATGTTGTTTATGTGTATATCCATATATAAAGTTTTTGATTTCAGTGTACTCAAGTTGTTTTTTTCTCTCTTAATAGCTTCTGCTTTTTTTTCTTTTGTCTTTAGAAGACCTTCTCTATACCAGTGCCAAAAAGATATAATTCCATTATTATTTTAATCTATAAGTTGTGGTTAATGTGTTACTGAGATCAGTACTATTTCTAAAGTGGATAACCAACTAGTGCAACACCATTTATACCTAACTGGTTCTTCCCCATTGATTTCAAAAGCTATCTTTATGTGTATAAATTACCCTATACACATAGATCTCTATCAGACTATTGTTAGATGAGTCCGTTTATTTCTATTATAATACTATGTAATTTCAGTTCTTATGTTATTATAATTTTACATAATTGCCTATCTTTCCAGTAGAATTCTTTTTCTTTGTTCTTTATTTAAAATTTATTTTGAAAAAATAAAATTTATTTGGGGCATCTGGGTGTCTCAGTTGGTTAAGCATCCAACTCTCGGTTTTGGCTCAGGTTCTGATCTCAGGGTCCTGAGATTAAGCCCCACGTTGGGCTCCATGCTCAGCGTGAAGTCTGCTTGGAATTCTTTCCCTTTCCCTTCCCCCACCCATGCTCCTCTTCTGCTCATGCTCTCGTTTACACACACATGCATTCTCTATCTATAAATTTATTTATCTATATGTAGATAAAATCTTTTAAAAAAATTTTATTTTGGTTAATCTTGAACATTTACTCCTGCTGTTGGTTTTAGAATCTGTTTAAGTTCTCTGAAAAATCTTATTGGGAGTTTCATATTGTATTGAATTTGTATTTATGATTTATAATACTCTTTCTGTTCAGAAGCAGGGATTTTCTCCATTTATTTAGATTTCATTTAGTGTCTTTCCATAACGTTCTTTTGTAATGTTTCCACAGTGTACATTTTGGAGGAGATGCTAAGTTTCTTTCTTACTGATATATTTATTTGTGTATATCATAATTACTGCTTAAATCACTATTCCATAAAGGATGTATATTTTTTATTTCATTTATGCTCTCTGGCTAGTTACTGCTAGAGTAACCCATGATCCTAGGTTACATCTGTTACATGCCATCTATTTATTTCCATTGCCCTGATGTGAATAATGAGTTTTATGGTAACCCTAGTTATTAACAATTTTATCACTTAGGATTTCTTATCTTTTCAACTAGCAGAAACTTCACCAGTGGTTTATGAAAGGAATAAGAGGTTTATTTATATCATAATAGAAAATCTATAGGTAGGTGGCCCATGGCTGGTGAAGCTGCTCCATAATATCAGGAACCCAGGCTTTTTGTTTTTTTGATTCACTACCTTTATGTACTTTTTACCCTCAGTTGTGAGATGGTTGCTGTACTTTCTAGCATCATTTTTAATCTTCCTAGCAAAAGGAAAGGAAAAAGAAATAAAGACAAAAAGGGATTTTGATTTTTTAAAAAGATTTTTTAATTAATATTTTTGTGGAAGAATGAGTTCCTCAGCAACTTTTACCTACATTTGATTTACCAGAACGGTGACATACAACCTTCTCTAGTTGCAGAGGAGGTTAGGGAGAAGCAAGAATTTGAATGTATAATTTAAGAATGTAAGTTTTATCCTGTAGACAGTTAAATTTTAATCAAGGTTTTGAACAGAGCTATGATGCAAAATGGATAGGTTAAATAGATTCATTTGGAAGTGAGCTGCAGAATGAATTAGGCAAATGACTGAAGAAGGCAAAGAAAGCAAGCTTAGCAGAGTGATTAAAGGGGAGAAGAGAAAAAAAACAAACAAAAAAACAATGAAGTCCATTTAGAAGACTCATTTAGCCAGCCAGCTTATTGTAACGATAGTAATGGTTTCAGGTAGATTAGTATACTTGAGATCGGAAGGAGAAATAATAGCTTAAACCAGTTACTATCAAGCAAGACCTGGCTGATAATTAAATTTTGGAACCGGGGAGAGAGTCATTCTTTTTTAATATTGAAAAGTTTCATCTGGGAAAATGGATGAATAAGGATACATCTAGGTTATTAGAATATTTTAGTCAGATTAAAATAATTCTCTTTGATAACGTTTTGGTAAGGTAGCGACAGAAGTCCAGAAAGAGCCAGCCATATTTACTATTCTGATTTTCAAAGTAATGAACAGGGGAAGCTGTCAGCCCTATAATCTAGAAAACATGCCATCTATGTGTCAAAAATTTGATATTCTTCAACTAAATATAGTTTGGATGGAGCTAACTCAATGATCTCTCTGTTGTAATCAAGTAGCCTTCCTAGCAACTGATGGGAGGAGAACCCACAGAGAACTCCAGCCATAGCTGTTTAAGATTGGAAGTGTACAGATAACCTTAGCCTCTTATTACAGTGGAAGACATCAGATTTCCTTGCCAGAGCAAGCCAAAAATAGACTGGGAACCCAGACTAGGAACCAAGGCAGTGCTGTAGCTTTCTTGGTCCAGATCTTAATTTTGGCACGAATAGTCAAACTAAGACAAAACGTTTCTGCCCACATTTGATACTTCATGTTAGGACTGTCTTTGACTCTGGCTTTGATTCAAAGTATAGTCTCTCCATTTGGCTATTTCTTCAAATCAATAAAGAAATGTTACAGAAAAGGTGAAAATTGCCCACATCCCTGTATTTAAACCTGAAGGATTAAAATACGAATCTGCACAACTCTAACAAACTGAATTACCTTTTCTTTAATTATAAGCCAGTATAGACCTCAATTCTTAGTACTGATTTTTAGCCATTTTTGAGCTACCTTCACTACCAGCACTACCAAGAATCTGATGAAAGCAAGCATTTTTTTTTTCCCCATAGAAATGGATAGTAGTCCATACTCCCAAAATTGTCTTTAATGGAGCAGGACACTTGATCTACAAAAGAGTATCAGATTTTCTGTTGAAACTGTGAAATAGTGCTGCAGCTCAGCTCTACAAAAACAAAATGAAAACTACACTTCTCAAATTTTAATTTGGTATTTTCAGCAAGATTCATGGCAACATTATATCTAAAAGCCAGAGTAGACAGCTAAGATCCAGGAAGATTGCATGGAAATGAAAACAATGCTGGGAAACAATTATCGGTGGTTTGAACATTATAGAAAAATCTAATGAGTAATGAGGAAATAAAACCAAAGAATTCATCGGATGAGAGTTTAATTTCATTATAACTGAAAACTTTTCTTAAAAATCTGTTATATATGTCGGGCATTGTGGTACCTGCAGTAGAGTGATGAGCAGGACAGATGGGCTCTCATTCTTGGAGCTTATGGTCTATTAGTGATAAAGAAGAAGGACTTGGTGGATATATTCGGGAGACTCCATTTGCATATAACTGAAATTCCAGAAAGCAGACACCACTTTAATACTGTTGAAGATTTTTAATTTTATAATTATGCAGGGGCAGCCTGTAGTAACTCAGGCAGAAGCAGTTTAGGTATGAAAAGAAATAGTCTAGTCTTAGCAGAGGAACACATTCTCAAGGTTAAATGGAAGAAAGATCAGTTCTTTGTAATTCATTAATTCCATCTTTTACTATTGATCTACATTTTCTTATCACTGTCTTTACAAATACTTCAAATAATACCATGACATTTCAGGATCTAATTGCTATTACCTTGGCCCAGTGTGTCACCATCTTTTCTTTGTTACTACAGTAGCATCATGACAATATTGTCCTTTTCTCCTTGCCTTTTCACTCACTTTGACTGTATTTCAAGATAGAACCAGATTGATCTTGTCATTCCTAGACTCAGAACCTTTCATTACACTGAGAGGAAAAACCAGTACTCAAAATGGCTTATGAGTTTACACCACCATTCCACCCACACTCTACCCCATAACCACCACATACCTATTTCTCTCCTCTATTTCCTACCCAAGCATCCTTTGTACTTTTTTTTTTTTCTTAAAGATTTTATTTGTTTATTTGACAGAGAGGGAGAGAGAGATCACAAGTAGGCAGAGAGGCAGGCAGGGAGAGAGGAGGAAAGCAGTCTCCCCACTGAGCAGAGAGCCTGATTCGGGGCTCCATCTCAGGACCCTAAGATCATGACCTGAGCTGAGGGCAGAGGCTTAACCCACTGAGCCACCCAGGTGCCCCACATCCTTTGTACTTCCTAAGTAAGCTAATAGACATGGATCTCATTAAGTTTTCTGTAGTTGCTGTTCTTCTGTCTGGAATGCTCTCAACACAGGGAATGGTTTGGTTTGCTCTCTTACCTCTTTTAGCTGCTTGCTCATATATCACCTTTTCAGTGAGACTTGTATAACAGACTTATTGATAGTTGCTCCTCATTCCCCAACAAGAGCAATTCTGTTTCCTTTCTCTTTTAGTTTTTTCCATAGTACTTGTTGCTAACAGACATAGTATGTATGTATTTTTAAATTTCCTTGAGGTCTTTTTTTCCTTACCTCTTGAAATTATTTATTTACTGAAATTATTATTATATTATTATTTAATTATATATAATCATATATAATTACTTATATTATTATTTATTACTGAAATTATTATTATTTATTTACTGCTCCTCTCCAGTGCCTAAAATTGTGCTTGACAATTGGTGAATAGTCAGTAAATATATATCAGATTGTTCTGAATCTCATAATAATGTTTTTATTGTATTTCTTCATGCTTGTGTTTTCTAAAGTGCCGTTTATAATTGGGGAAGAAACTAAGATTTTCTTTTTCAAAATCTTTCTTTCATAGAACAAAGAGTTGAAGAAAAAGACCTCAGATTCAAAGAAAGCATCTGCAGCTTCTTTAAAGTAAGTAATTCCATGATTTCATATGCAGGAATGAATGTGCATATGAATTAAAACTTCAAAATTTTTATACAATTGCATTATTTATAAATTTATTATCCTGACTCCAGTTTAAATGGACTCCGGCTTTAATTCAGTTGTTCAAATTGAATTAAATTAAACTTTATTCTTTAAAATTTTAATTTAAGTAAGCTCTGCACCCAACATGAGGCTTGAACTCATTACCCTGAGATGAGGAGTTTCATGCCCTACATACTGATCCGGGCAGGCATCTCTAAGCTTTTTTAGACTTAAGCTTTTGCATCCTTAGAAGTTTTAGAACTTGGAATTTTAGTCTTTGCCTAATTTTTTCTTCTTTCAAATAGAAAAGATATAGATGCTTCCAAAGCTGTTGAAACTATGACTCCAGCTTCTGCCAGTAAGTTGTTACTTTTAATACTCTTCCAAATAAGTATATTTTGTCAGTTTACTAGAAACTTCTTGCAAGATGATGCTAGGAAACCATTATTGTGCTTTAATAGAAGGGAACAATATTGGTCCCTATATTAAGCTAGAAGACTCAGTGAGATAGTATATGTAAAATACCTATCATAGTTCCATAAGTAATCGCTGTTAAGGTTAATTTTGTCATACTTCCATCTCCTACCAGTAAGACAAAACATACAAAAACAAAGCCTGTTAAGGTTGCTTATTTAGTCTCCTTTTATTTTTAAAGTTTGTTGAGAGCCCAAAGGTGAACAAAGAAGACCAAACAGAAATCAGTTGTTACACTCATGTGTTAAAGTTGTTTCTTTATACTCAGGAAAACATTGTGGGTCTTTATTATGAATCTAGCTAAGTGAATTTCTATTCAGTTTTAATAAACTGAATTTTCTCTTTCCATTTAGGGTTGGAAAGAAGTTACTGCAAAACAAATACTCTTAAGTTTAAGAAGAGATAGCTTGATAGTGAAGGATGAGACAGAAAAGCTAAAATAAAGTAGATATAAACTATATTTAGGAAGTTAAATTGTTTTGTATGTTCTCTTTTGGAAAGACAGGGTATAGTGAGTTCTGGATTTCTCTTCAGCAATCCGTGTGTGTGTGTATGTATGGGGAAGGGGGATAAAGAGAAGTTAGGGAGATGATACAACAAAGGTAACAGAATTGGGGAATCACTTCCTAGAAGTTTTTGAACGTGCTGGGAAGTTTTTGAATTTGACTTCATTAATAGCATTTCTCAAAATATGTGTGTGAGAGACTAATTCCTGAAAGATGTTTTGGATCAGATTTGTATTATAGCTTCTTTTTCTTTTTTTTCCTTAAAAAAAATCCCCAGAACACATTTCAATTATGAAGTCTTGAAGGAGAGAAACCTATTTAGCTTTATGTAACTCATTATTCATGAAGCTTGGCTTAGGCTGCTTGCCATTTTTCCTTTGTAAGATTTAGTACAGACTCTGGGAAATTGCCATCGGGAATAAAGAACCATTAATTGTTTAGGATTTTTATGTAGATTGGACAAAGGAAGAGTGAAAAATCCTGTTGAAGCAGCTCTTTCTGCCCATGGGTCCTGATTCCAATGCTTGAATAAAATCACCTTTTTGCACCAAAAAAAAAAAGAAAAGAGAAAAGAAAAATCTTACTGAGAAAACACAGTTAAGGTTCACTTTAAGGTAACAGGGACTGAATATAAAAATGTTAATTAAAATGGTGTGAAAAGGTAAAATCTGAATTTTTTTTTTAAAGATTTTATCTATTTATTTGACAGAGAGAAATCACAAGTAGATGGAGAGGCAGGCAGAGAGAGAGAGAGGGAAGCGGGCTCCCTGCTGAGCAGAGAGGCCTATGCGGGACTCGATCCCAGGACCCTGAGATCATGACCTGAGCAGCGGCTTAACCCACTGAGCCACTCAGGCGCCCCAAATCTGAATGTTTATTCTATAGAATGTTCTAGTGGATAAAATATAAAATTAAAACAATTTAAAATTTTCAACGTTTCAGGCCACGTAGTTTTTTATAGAAGAGTGTGGTGATATTATTATATCTATGTAACAGGAAAACTTAGATGCAGTGATTTCTTTGAGAAAAACCATGAACTCAGATTTCAACATTGATGAATTTCAGATCTCAAAAACTTACCTAGTAGAGGTATCCTTAGGTCAGCCAGTCAATGGATTTGAAAGTGGGATACTTTAGAAATTGTTAAGGTCTAGATTTTGGGAGTGGGCCTAACATAATAAAAGCAGTGAGTAGGGGAGAAGCACTTCAAGGCAAATATGCCCTCCTTTCTAATAGAAGTGTAGAAAGACGGAGAGGCTGGTGAATAGGGTGGAGAGTGTCCGGTGAGAAAGCAAAGGGTGCATGGTTTCTTTTTTGAGATCAGCAATGTGAGATTGAGTAGTGACAAGTCAGTTAGGGTAGTTTTAATTTATTTTTTAGAGAGAGGAAGAGTGCACACACATGGGTGCCCATGACTTAGCAAGAAAAAGGAGGGGTCGAGGGGAAGAGAGGCTGAAGTGGACTCCACACTGAGAGTGTGGAGCCCAGCATGGGGCTTGATCTTGGGACTCTGAGATCACAACATGAGTGGAAATCAAGGGTCAGACACTCAACCGACTGAGGCACTTAGGTTCCCCTAATTAGGTAGTTTCAAAGACTTTAGCTATATGCACAGATAAGCAAGGATGAAGAGAAGTACACGAAGGAGGCTAACGTATAATTTGATCAAAAAGAGAAACTTTAGGACCGTTACCTATCACTAGTTAAAAAGAAAGAATACTGAGCCATCTACTATCTCCTCATAATTGGATGTACTTTTTAAAGTGTTAGGATACATCAGTAAACCAGTAGGCAAGATCTCTATATCCAAGTAGCTTATATACTAATTTGAGGTGACATGATATATAGTAAATAACGTGTTTTATAAAGTGAAAAGTGTTATAACAGGAGAAAGGAGATCCAGGGTTAGTTTGGAGTTTGAATTTACTATTTAGAATAAAATGATTTGTTAAAAAGTAGAGTCTCCTAAGGGGCCTAATCTATGCCAAGTGACAGAAAACAAGGGGAAGAAACTTGCCATTGGTTACACTAATACTAGGAAATTTACATTATCTTTCTTAATCTTTCAAATTACCTCATTTTGTAGATAAGAAAACAGATTCAGAGATTAATAACATACTCAAGGTTAAATGACTTCCTTGGAGTAAGAATTCAGATCTAAAACTATGGTTTCAAAGCTTTTCACCTATTTTAAGCTGAGAATGAAAACTTGTTCTTTTTTTTTTTTTTTAAAGTGTAGTTTAGGTTTTTTTTTTTTTTAAAGACCCTATTTATTTATTTGACACAGAGAGAGAGAGAGATCACAAGTAGGCAGAAAGGCAGGCAGAGAGAGGGGGAAGCAGGCTCCCTGCTGAGCAGAGAGCCAGATGCGGGGCTCGATCCCAGGACCCTGAGATCATGACCTAAGTGGAAGGCAGAGCCACTTAACCCACTGAGCCACCCAGGCGCCCTGAAAACTTATTCTTAATCTCCTTTGATTGCTCTTTTATCTTCTTTTAATGGTTCCCCTAAATGTCTGTTCCTGTTATGTCATACTTGTCTTCCTGATTTTATCTTCGTACAGCATTAGGGACCAGTGACATCTTACATACATGTACAGACCTCTACTCCCTCAAGTTAACTTTTCTTATTTTCTTATGTTACCTAATAGTCACCAGTCATCATCCAATGTAGAAATTGTAAGTAATCCTTTCCCTGGCTTTTCTCTTCTGTCCTATCTAGTTCATATTTAAATAACATCCTTCCTCTTTTCATCCATTCAGTGGCTGATTCAAATACTTCTCTTTCAGATCTACCTCAGGCTATGTCTTTTGCCTTTCCTTCATCACACGTTAATTGTTTTAATTGATTTATGTTTGAATTTTGAAAATAGCCTCCTGACTGGTATTTTTACCAGCTTCATAATTCACACTGATCTCTTTAAGGCAGATCTGATTATTCTGCTCTTAGTGACATATAGGAGAAAGTCCGAATTCTTTAGCATTGAATTAATGACCCTTTACCCTTTGTCCCAGGTTCCTTTTTAATGTTTTGTTACCTTTATGCTGTCCATTTGTTTGGAATTGTCTGAATTCCAGTTTACTTCAGTAAGCTCTTACTATGTACCTGCTTGGTAGGTGCCAAGCCTAATGCAAGGTACTGAAGATAAAATGTCATTTAAGACTCCTTTTTTGGGGTGGAGTTGGAGCAGATTCTAGTTTATGTTTTAAGGCCCATCTCAGATATAATTTCTTTGTGATATCTTCCCTAGCTCACCTAGGCAATTAGAGACTTTCAGTTCTCTTCTAGTGATAACTGAATACATTGAGTCATGGTATTAGTAGTTTTCTTAGAAGTCTCTCTCTTTCACTTGGCTGGGTAAGGGAATATTTTATTTTTCCATCCCTTAAATGTAGTGTAAGGGTTAGTAAATATTTGTAGGAGGAAGAATACATGGGGCACTCAAACTAAGTTTGTATTGTTATAACTGAACCCATGAGTAAACATAGCCTGAATTTTCTGATTTGTCATCCTTGGTTTAATTATTTTTCTTTCTATAAGATTTTATTGGTTTCTTTCTTTCTTTCTCTCTCTTTTTTAAAATAAATGTCTTATTCTTTATATTTTCCAATTCCCAGATGAAAATAACTTTCTTTTAGGGAACAAAGCAGATGAACAAATGGAAAAAAAAGAGACAAACCAAAAAAAAGACTCTTGACTATAGAGAACAAGTAGATGGTTACCAGAGGAGAGGTATGTGAGGGGTTAGGTGAAATAGGTGAAGAGGATTAAGAGTACACTTAATCTTGGTGAGCACTGAGTAATATATGGAACTTCTGTATTATACACCTGGAACTAATATGACACTGTATGTTAACTACACTGGAATTAAACATTTTTTTAAAAGTGACTTTCTTTAAGTCCTTTTATTCCTCCATTTAGAGCATTCTGCCCAAATAGTTCCCATGTATGAGTTCCACCAAACCTTTAAGGAATTAATAAATCTAGTTCTATTTCAGCTATTCCATGACATTTAGAGGAAAGGAATATTTTCTTTAAGAAGGGGGGTGGAGAGAAGGAAACAGGAAAAAGCAGGTTAATAGGGACATCAGATGCTGATAGAGATACTATATGCCTCTCAGAAAGGATAAACTAAGAAAATGGTGGCACCAAATTTTATTGAAGATGTGGAGAAACTTGTACATTGATGCTGGGAATTTAAAATGGTACAGATAAGAATATTGCAGGTTTGTTTGTTTGTTTTCCCTTAAGTTTATTTATTTAAGTAATCTCTGCTCCCAGTGTGAGGCATAACCCCAGGATCAAAAGCTGCATGTTTTATCGACTGAGCCAGCCAGGCGCCCTGAGTATTGCAGTTTTTTGGTTTTTTTAAACAAAATTAAGTGTGTTCTTACCATAGGACCCAGCAATTATGCTCTTTGGACATTTATCCTAGATGGATGAATTACATTTACACAAAACCTGTTCATGCAAAAACCTCTATAAGCATGTTTTCATCTTTATTTATAGTAGCCAGAAACTGGGAACAGGGCAGATGTGCTTCAGTGGGTGAATGGTTAAACTGTGATGTATCTGTAGCATGGGATACTACTTGGCAATAAAAAGGCACAAATTATTGATAGATGAAACACTTGGATGGATTGCAGAGGAATTACGCTGAATGAAAAAAAAATCTCAAAAAAATACAAGCTTTTTTTATATAGCATTGTAGAAATGATAAAGCTGTAGAGTTAGAGAATAGACAAGTGGTTGTTGGGTTGAAGAGGAGGGAGACAAGTAGCTGTTGCTGTAATCCTTGTGAGGATGGAGCTATTCTGTATTGTGATCAGTGGTCATAGCAGTCTACACATCTATGATAAAATTTTATAGCACTAACTATACATTAATGAGTATGTAAAACTGCGGAAATGTTGGTAGATTGTATTAGTTTTGTTTGTAACATAGTATGTAGTTATGCTAAATATTACCATTAGGGGAAACAGGGTGAAGCGTATGGTATTCTTCCCAATTATTTCTTACAACTTCTTGTGAATTTACAATTATCTCAAAACAAGTTAAATTTTTTGAATGCTGATAAAGTGGTTATAATAAATTAAAGTTACAGAACAATTTTTCTTATGAACATTGATGTAAAACATTTTTTGCTGTAATACTTTTAAGTAAAATTTTAGCATGTAGAGGCGAGGAGCACATTAAGTGGATAGTAATGGTGTGCCCAAGAGGAGATCACATCAGAAATATAAAAGTGTTTCAAAATTAGAAAATCTTTTATTTATTTATTTTTTTAAAGATTTTATTTATTTATTTGACAGAGAGAGATCACAAGTAGGCAGAGAGGCAGGCAGAGAGAGAGAGGGGAGGAAGCAGGCTCCCTGCTGAGCAGAGAGCCCGATGGGGGACTCGATCCCAGGACCCTGAGATCATGACCTGAGCCGAAGGCAGCGGCTTAACCCACTGAGCCACCCAGGCGCCCTAGAAAATCTTTTAAATTCAGTTCACCATATTAAGTAGAGAAAAGGTAAATGCTAAGGATATTAGGTAAAATTCAACATCCATTCCTAGCATCAAAAAAAAATTATTAAAATAGGTAACTACCTTAATATGATAGTGTGTTTTATATTTATACACACACACACACACACACACACACACTTTTGCTTATATACATATGAACATATACATATATCAAGTCAAAAGCCAGCATAGGCTTAATAGTGAGAGTAGTAGAAGTGTTCTCATTAAGGTTAGGGACAAAAGATACTCATCATTTCTGTGAAGTAGCTTAAATATTGTCCTAAAACTAACAGCCACTTGCCAGTGCAAGTCACGAGGCATAAAAATTGGAAAGTATGATTCAGTATTATTATTTGCAAATGTGTATGTATGACAGAAAATGTAAGAGAGTCTACTGAAATGCCTTTAAACCTAACTAGCCACCTTAATTTTCTAAATTAATTTAGAGTTTCAGTTGCTTTATTATGTAGAAAGAATAACCACTTACATGTAATCTAATAAAATACGCTGTTTAAAATAATAAAAAGGGCGGGGGTAGTGCCTGGGTGGCTCAGTGGGTTTGAGCCTTTGACTCAGGTCATGATCCCAGGATCTTGGGATCGAGCCCTGCATCAGGCTCTCTGCTCATTGGGGAGCCTACTTCCTCCTCTCTCTCTTCCTGCCTGTCTGCCTACTTGTGATTTCTGTCAAATAAATAAATAAAATCTTAAAAAATAATAATAAAAAATAAAAAAAATAAAAAAGGCAAAAACTATGAAAATTTTAAGCTACTATTGTAAGGCATAAAGAAATGCTATGTGGAAAACAGCTCATTCCTTGATAGAAAGCTTCTCACCATTATAATGTGTCTTTTTTTCTTATATTAAGATAAATGTTAGGAACCCAATAAAACTGCCAGTAAGATTCTTTTTTAATTTGAATATAGTTGATACAAACAATAAGATTTTTAAACTGTACAAGTTGATTATAAAGTTATAAAGAATTAACAGAATAGACAGAAAAATTCTGCAGAGGAAGTGTAATTAGGACAGATGAGCACCAACAGATATTAAAAGAAGTTACAGAGGTAAAGACTCAAAATAGTTTCATGTAGTTGTACAGCTAGACAAAAGATCAGTAGGACAGAGAGTTTCCAGAGGTATTTCCTAGAACATAAGGAACATCAGTAAATAATTGTGGTAATATGTTAAATTATCCAGGAAAAGATCAATTACTCATTAAATTGCCTTGTCACTTTGTAAAAGTAAATCATGTTAATAAAATAAATCACAGCGGATTGTAATTCACAAGGTGGTAATTAAAAGTACTGAAAGAAAATATGGAGAGTTTTTTTGTTTGGTTTTAATTGCAGAGCGAGGGCATCCTTCCCTTTTAGGAAAATACTTGATTCCATAAAAAGTATTTTTATATAAGTATTTTGCATAACTTTTTAAAAAATTGTTACCTCTGTGATATAGATGAATAATCTTAATATGTAAAGCCCTCTTAATAAATAAGAAAACCTCAACAACTCAAAAGATAAATTGGCAAATATTAGAATAGCAGATCACAGGGAAAGATTTAGTGTTGAATTAAACATATGAAAATCAACATAACTTTATTCCTGATTAAAGAAATAAAAATTAATCTGTACCAGTGTCCATCTTAGATTGGAGTAATTAATAACTTCTCTTACATACTGTATGTGGAAATTGGAAGCCCCACTCGTGTACTGTTTTTGGGAATATCAGTTGGTACAGTCTTCATGTAGAACAATTTAATATTGTTAAAATTGAAATCTTTCCTTTCATCTCAGCAATTGCATGTCTCAGAATTTACCTATATAGTTCCACAAGCATACAAAAAATGAGCGTAAGGATGTTTTTTTACAGTGTTTCTTCAGTCATTGCCGGATTAGCTCTTTCCTAAGTCTAAATGATAGTATTCGTAATGTGTCATTGATAATGTTTTTCTTATTAGCCAAAACTGGACAAGCCAAGACATCTGGAGCCAAAGTCATTAAGTCTTCAGGTATGTTTTTTACTAGAATTCTAGACCTATTAACTTTAAATTACTTAAGAAGTATATAACAGTTATCTTGGATTTCATGTGACAAAGTATGTGCTGGGTGTATACTAATTTTTTAAATTTATAGCCATCTAGGAATTCTGAGAAAGGAGACTTAGTAGGTAATGCTCCTTCTTTGTAGTAATTATCAAAATAAAATAATTTCCCTCTTTCTCTTTTATTGAGGTCTCTCTGGAAACTTTCTTTTATAAAATAGTTCAGATAACAAACAGCAGAATTATATTTCATTATCAGTTGTTACGGACTTTAGTGGGGTTTCTTGGTTGTTGTTTAACTCATAACCCTGAGATAAGATCTGAGCTGAGATCAGGAGTTGGACGCTTAACTGACTGAGCCAGCCAGATGCCCCTTCAGGATTTTAAAGTAATTATTTTTTCTCCTTCCTCTAGCATTATCCTTCCTACTTCTCATTTCTGCTAAATGCTTGTTCGTTTAGGGTCATCTTTTTAAGTCGATAGAAATCAATGTATTAAATTATCTTCTCTGTAATAGTAGAAAGGATGCAGCTTTGCATTGGTAAATAACCATTGTTAGTGGCAGATCCAGAATTTTCATAAAAAGAGTTTCTTTGAAGCAGTAATCTGAAGGGGTCAGGGGAAGCTAGATATCTTGTTTTGAGGATGCATTTATTTAGTAAACAGTTTGGTATTACTTTGATAGTAAGTTTATGGGAATTCTGGTAGAGATTTGGGGGGAAATGGGTGTTAAAGCTGCTTAGCCACCCCTTAACTGTGCTGGGAAATTAATTCTCCTTATTTTTTCCTTAAGGTCTGGTGCCCAGCTAGAAGTATTAAAGTGACTTGATGCATAATACAGGAATAGTGAAAGAAATACTGAAAGGCCCTTTGGGCTCAGCTCATGTGACACAGCAGTGTGTCAAAACTTGGGGTTGACTAAGAAATGACTGGTTAGGTGATACTCTATAAAGGATTGCTATTAATCTTTTTGGGCAAAGGTTAGGGTCTATCTTTGATATAAAGGGTGAATTTGTAAACAGTTAGTTGATTTTTACATGTCATTAGTTTTATTTGTATTATAATTTTTCAAAAGCATAATCATGCTCTTGAAAGGATTCCTCAAGTAATTAAGCAGTCATCACCCTTGTTTACAAATGGGCACATGTGCACAGAAATTGGTTCATGCCCCAAGACTTGACAATTTAATTTGGAATTCAGCTTGGATCTACTGGTAATTTGATTCTGAGCTTTTTTCCTCATAGTGCAGCCTTAGTAGTTGTTAATGAGTCCTAAATTTCAGAGCTAAACCTCCTTTGCTCTCTGGTGATCTTTTCAATGATACTTTGATGATCACAGTCTTTATACATTATCTTTGAAAATAAGCAAGAGTAACAGATGTGTATGTACGAAGAAGGGTCAGAGCAATTTAAACAGTCTTGTTCACATAGAGCCCAGTAGGAATGAGTCAAAGTAGGCTTTATGTGGCTTAACCATGATTAAGGTGTTCTTGAATGCTTTTCAGTCAGCTGGGAGCCAAGGAAGCTTGGGCTGGGAGACCCTAATTATAACTGTTTATGAAACATTAAAAGCATTATGGGATTGTTTTTATATCCTTGCAGTTAGTAATTCTTAGTTGGTCCACACATTCAGAGATTTATTTAACTTGCCTGAATGCTCTTTTTAAGTACCTCTCTGGGGAGGTGAATTCTTACTTTAGTGATACTTTCTTCTGAAGATATTATTGTCATTGCTTGATTTAGAAAGTGACCTGTGCCCCAAAGATAACATTTTATGTTTTGAATAAAATATGGTTTGTCACTCATATTCTTTAAGAGGTTATTTGGGGATTGTTGATACTAGTTAAATAAACCAATTTGACTACAACTTTTGTGATTTAGGGAAATCAGCGGGTTCTGTAAAGTCTGTGGTAACAGTAGCTGCTAAAGGTAAAGCTTCAATCAAAACAGGTAAGACTTTTGGGAAGAAGAGGATTAAGTTTGTTCTTAATCCTCCCTTGAAGAATATAATAAAGATACTATTGTCAAAAGCAAGTTTGAAATTCATAAGATTTATTGTATTTAATAACATCTTGAAAGGTTTAGTAGATACTTCTTTGATATTTAAAACCTGACACATAATGGAACTACTGTTTTTTGGTATATTGGTCTTTGACAGTGTGCCACTGCAGATTTTTGCCAAGGAAACATTTTTGACAGCTGTATAATTATAAACTGTTCTGCTACTTCCCCCTACAAATCTTTATTTTCCTCATTTTTTAGAGCTGTCGCTTCATATTACCTTCCCCAGCTTGTAAATTTTTCAGTTTGTTACTCTAAAAAATGTTCTTCTTTCCCTGTTAAAAGAATGTATTTCCTCCATAAAGAAAGAAATGTGAAATGTTGAAACTAACATGATCTGTTTATTAATATATAGGCTAATTTTGAAGAGCCTTTGTAGAAATAATTAAAAAAATTTTCTATGTGATCATGACATGCTTCTGCCACATGGAAGATAAACCTGTGGCCCTTTAGTGGCCATCAACAAGATTGTATCATTTTAAATTTAGGGTATTTTAAAAATTTATTTATTGATTTGAGACAGAACGCACCAGCAGGAGGAGAGAGAGAAGCTTGTTAGTGGGGATCCCTGTGTGGGACTCAGTCCCAGAGTCCCGGGATCATGATCTGAGCCAAAGGCAGATACTTAACCAACTCAGCCACCCAGGCACCCCTTTAAATTTGCTTTTAATCTTACTGGTAAACAGACCTAAGTGGAAATAATAAATATATGGAAAAGAAACTGCCTTTACAATGAAGTTGGACCACATTTCTTATATATATGAGCATATAACATGCTAAATGATTGAACAGATCCTTGGAATAACTGTTCACTTCTACTTTTAAAAGCAAAATCTGGTGGAAAGAAGTCTTTGGAAGTCAAAAAAGCTGGCATTGTCAAAAACAAAGATGCCAATAAACCTGTGATTGTACCAGGTAAGCTCTAAAGGCTTTTGTTCGTTTAATTGCTATTTTTAGATCTCCTTGGTATACATTTGAGGTATATTTTGAAATTATTGCTTTAAAATCTTCAAAGGTATTGTTTTATTGATTTTCAGAGAAAAGCTTGTATTAGTTTTGACTTAAATCAGGTCAGTCTGAGGATACTTAGTGACAAAATAAGCAAATTTAAGTTCCTGTTTAGATTCATTAGTTTAATTATTTTAGCGTGTTTTTCTAGACTATTAAAGCAGACTGTTTCATGCAGAAAACTCTGAAATAAAGACCAGTATGGAAGTCAAAGCCACTGAAAATAGTGCTAAGGAAACTATTTCAGGTAGGTCAAAAAGGTTTTATTTTGTTCTCTTATGTTTAAAGATGGAAAATCAAATTTTAAGGAAACAAGATTTTTAGTTTTGTGTCTTATATACATGTATATTTTTTAAAATATCAGGCTCATACTAATGAAACTTAAAATATTATGATTCAGGTCACCACCCTCTTGATTTTTCTGAAATTTTGCTCTTATAAGAAATAAAATGAAATGTTATTTCTGTAGCTATTTCCTTCTTACATTTTGTAGTATTTTGTCATTTGTGTACATTTTCATGCAGCTACTATTTAATCCATTGTGGAAAAAGAGGGACCTTGGTAAATAAAATATATCTGCATGAATTCTTACCTTATTTTGTATCTTCAGAAGCTGCTGTGGAGTCCACAGAAAAAGAACCAGTTAACAAGGTCAGTTTTTATATTTTACTTACTATTTAAAAGCTTAGGAAACTTTGACACAATATATTTAACTTACTGTAAACCCACTAAAAAATTTACAGGATTTGGCATGGTGAAAAACCTGTCATTTGTGACGTCCTTTTTTTTTTTTCTTTTTTTTTTTTTTGAGTTTTATTGCTTCACCTTAAGTTTTTGTTTTTAAATAGAGAGATGGGGCAGAGGGAAAGGGAAGAATCTTAAGCTGGCTCCAGGTGGATCTCAGGATCCTAAGATCATGGCCTGAGCCTAAGTCCAGGGTTGGATTCTTAACCAATTGAACCACCCAGACACCCCTGTCATTTGTGACTTTTTAGATAGAGTTTGAGTTGCAGAGTAAGTCATAAAAGTTAAAGTGCAGATGATCAATAAATGTACATGTTTTTGAGGTTTACCTTATACCAGGAAAAAAAGTTTAGGCCAAAATTGGTTTTTGAGTAGAAAAGCAGTTTGTTGAATTAAACCCAGTAAAATTTTGTGAAATCTGTTTTCTTTTTTCTTAGAGGCAAGTGGGAGATAAATTAATATTTAGAATACCAGTTCTCTGTGTTTTTAGAATAGTGAGTAGGATTTGAAGTTTCATTTGAAGGGCAGAAAGTTCACATTACTGTTTTTTTTGTGGTTCATCTATGATTTTGACTATTAATATCTTGTTAATTTAATTTATATTTTGCTGGTTAAGATCTTGAGATCATTCAAGTGCTAAACAGTAAGTTTATTTTTGACTGATAGATGCATTCTTCAAGTAGTCACTAAGTAATATGTCTTAACTATTTTGTTTCAGGAAGAATATTTTAAAGCACAAATAGATTGACTTAAAGCACTTACAAAGGAACCATTTATGAACACAGTTGACATAGTAGTTGAAAATAATTCTCAACTGATTTGTGAAAATTACAACTTCCTGGTTCTCCTCATCCCTATCCCCCACTTTTTTTTTCCTAAAAGAAAAGTCACAGGTTGTCCAGTTTACTCTAGTACACCTTTGGGGATTTTTCTCAAAACTCACTAGAAGGAAAAATTGGCATTGATGAGTGTCCTCTTGAAGAATAGATCTGAAAGAAAAGAAGACAGAAGTGAAAGTATTTACTTTGTAGTGGGAATTGGGTTATAGGGAAGGGTTTCTAAGGCACTAGGGAAACTTTTTAATTTTACCTAAAAGATTATTTTATTCAGCAAGATGAAAAGCTATGTTCTGTTTTGGAGCTTGGGGATGTTCGTTTCGCATAGCACAGGAATGGCAGCCGTGCATGAAGGAGTTATCAGAGACAAACTGGTGTTTTTCAGCTTGCACCTTAAAAATAAATAGACTTGCATTTTTATTATTTTATTTTTACTTTTTAAAAGATTTTATTTTTGTAAATAACCTCCTTACCTAGTTGTGGGGCTTGAACTCATACCAAGATCAAGAGTCGCATGCATCCCTGATTGAGCCAGCCAGGTGCCCCCTTAAACTTGTGTTTTTAAGCAGTGGTTGAAAAAGAGAACGAAAAGCCTTGATATGACTGAAATTATTCTGTGTACTTAAAGAGAGGAAATTTGCATTTTATTTTGTTTTGAGGTTCAGACCGGCCTTAATTGATAAGGTTTAGTATTAAATGCAGTTTAAATACTAACATACCATGATCTGCCGCATAAACTTAAGTAAATATAAAAGCAGTTAAAGAAATTTGAATGTCAACTCTTAAATTTGTTTTGAAGGAAACAGAGGAAATGTGTGTGGTACTTATTTCTAATTTGCCTAATAAAGGATATTCTATAGAAGAAGTTTACAACCTAGTAAAACCATTTGGTGGTTTAAAGGATATTTTGATTTTATCATCTCATAAAAAGGTAAGCGTTGATAATAGCTGTTCATATTGTCTGAAGCACATTTTGAAAAACATTAAGTTCAAAAAACTAAAAAGAAAGGTTTTTTAAAAGGAGCACCTCAAAATAATTAAGCCATTCAAGCTAAGGGATTTTTAAAGTATAAAACATCCCGTATTTTAGTGTTATTCTGAACTGACCTAGTTTTAACGATGGGGAGGTTGGCTTACTAAATGTGTCAAAATTTTGCTCAGAATTTTAGTCTAAAGAAATGTTTTATATCTTCAATATATTAATACAGAGTTTTATAACAACTTACAAACTTTGTAGCACTTTCTTATTAGTATTCCTTCTGTTTTACCAATTGCACTCAAATGGGAAGTAACCATTCTCAGATAGAGATGTGGTCAGTACTTAGAATAACCTAGGTTATCTGTGTGTTTTACATTTTCAGTAATAAGTACATACTGCTTTTGTAATTAAAAAACAAACAAACAAAACACTATATTAATACGACAACTTGTGGAAGGTATCTTATAGGGAGTGAGATTTCAGGAAAGTTTAAATAATGGAACCATGATTCTGGTGGCTGATAGTAGTGTTCTTACATTAGAAAGGGATTGGGGATCACTAGAGAGCATTGAGTAGGATATATGTTTGCTGGTAGCCAGAGCCAGTGTGCTTCAGAAAACAGAGTAGAAGAAGAGAGTGAATATGAGTGAGTTAAATGCAGTTTCACATAATGTTAAAAGTAGATTATTTGAATGGTTGAATGACTTCATAAATTACTAAAAAACCAATGAATTCTACACCTATACTGGTGAACTTTATGATATGTAAATTATATTTCATTAAAGCTGTATTTATTTAGAGATGAGAATAAAAATAAATCTTTTTATAAAATAATTTTTTTTATGTGACAGTACATTGAAATAGGGGGAAATTGTGGGAATTTGGAAGTGAGTAATTCAGATTCATACCAAAGAATAAGTAGATACATTAAATATGAAATCAGATACAGAAAATGTAGATTATTATATGTCCAATTTTGATTAGAGTTGAGTAGAATTACTATTTAGAGATTTAATACTTTTCCAGATATTATGTGGAAAAATACCAGATTTGGTCATATAAGCAAAATTAACATAAAGCAAGATGCAAATTAAAGTTAAAAATATTTATGTAAAAGGGAAACAAAAGATTCATACCCTGATTACACTATAAAATGTTAAAAGTTCAATAATAAATTGAAAGATTACACAAATAGATAATTCCTTTAGAAAAATTACAACTATGATCAAATATATGGAAGATTTCTGCCCCATTATCAACACAGAGAAGAATGTTCAACTATTTGTTTACCCAGGGATGAAAATTAAAACCAAAATGTATGGCACTATAATTTTATAATTAGGAAAACAAAATTTAAAATAACTTGGTAATCATTACACATTTCTTTGGTTCTTTCAATTCTCATACTTCTCATATTTTATCAGTCATTAAATTTATTTATTTAAATATTTATTAAAACCTGCTATATGCTCGATACTGCTGTAGGTACTAAGACTACAATGATGAATAAGATAAATAAGATTTTCCTTCTTTCCTTCCTAGATTTTCTAGTAAATGTCATTTACTAGAATGTCCTCTCTTATTTCTCTTTAGTATTGCCTCGTGAGTCCATTCATTCATTATTACTTCCTTATGGTTGTAATACTTTGAGTCTGTTGGCCTCACTTTCTGAAGATACATTATCTTAATGTTTACTAAGTTATTTGACTCTTAGTATTAAATCTTTTCAAGAAAAAGTAACTTAAAGACATATTTTTTTGTTCTTGTACTTTTTATTTTAAAAGATATTTATGGAAATAAATAGAAAATCTGCAGAATCTATGATAAAATTTTATACCTGCTTCCCAATATCAATGGATGGAAATCAACTCTCAATAAGTATGGTTCCTGAAAACATGAATATAAAAGATGAGGTAAATAATAGACTTAGCATGATTTATACTAGAATATTATAAAATTTTTGTATCGGGTTTATTGTAGTTGGTTATATGCTCTAGCTTGTTTCTTTGGGTTACATGTTCTCTCTGAGTGATTGAGAAAAAGCTTCTTCCTGTCTCTTCACAGTCTCCTGTCCCAGTGGTTGAGAATTACTTCCATATTGAGGGAATCTAATCCCTCATGTATGTCAGAGTGGGGAAAAAAGTTGAAAACTACTATCTGTAGACAACTCTGTATTCTTATTTTACTGCTCTTATCTGTCCTCCAAACTGGGATGTTATCTTTAATTTTTCTCTGTTTTCTCACAGCCATCTATCACTAGGTCTTGTATAATTTAAGTCATAAACATTTCTGTAGTTTGTTCCCCCTTTATCCCATCCATTATTGCTTTGTTTCTTGAAAACTCCCAACTAAAGTAGTTCTTTATGTCTCCTACCTTTAGTTTTGTCTCCCTCAAAATCTTTCTCCATGAAGTAATGAGACTGACATAGAATATAAATCTGTTCAAAGTCAACTGATTCAGAAACCCTTCACTGTTTCTTTGTGGCACACAGACATTTATTACCAACTGTTTATTATCAGCTAAGAGGCATGAAGCAGTTTTTAGAATCTCTAGAGGAAGGTGGAAATGCATGTTATTTGAGAAAGCCTTCCATTGCGAATCACTCTGATGTAATGGTAGAGTTGTTTTATATGTGTTAGTATTGTTGAAAAGAAAAAAAAAGTTTAAGAACCAGAATCTTGTAAGATAAAGTTCCTTTCCTATACAGGTAAGCCATCCATTAGCTAGCCCTTCCTTTCCCAGCTCTGACATTTTTTGTCTCAGGCTACTCTTAGCCTTCTTTGTAGTCAACAGTACTAAATAACTGTACATTTAATACTCTATGTTGTTGTGTGGTGGATTGTTTTTTTTTTTTTTTTTTTTTAAACCCTTCTTTTTTTTTTTTTCTTTTTTGCTTCTTTTTTTTTTTTTTTTTTTTTTTTGCAAGCCTACATTTCTGTTCTTCCTCATCTCCTACTTTGCTTAGTTAACTTTTTGTTTTATAATTTGAATTCTCTAATTGTCTGCTAAATTAAATCTCTTATTCCTTATATATGAATTTGAATGTCCTCCCCCTAATACAACCTTATTAATCTTTAATGTACTTAAGGCAGTGGGAAGAATTAAAGTGTATTAAGGTGGAACTTGAATAATTTGTTCAGGAAGAAGGAAAGATTTTTAGAAGGAACAAAACTTCTGCTGACTTCTCATTCTATGAAACAGCGTTTAATTCTTATTCATATAGGTTAGGTTATTATAAACCCTGAATAAATAAATATATGTATGGGGAAGACTTACATCTTCCACCTTTCCTGTGTTTTGCCTTTCTAGGAAGCTATATTTACAACCTTGATTAAAGAAAATGACCCAGAGGTAAGTTTTGCATTTAAATGCTTTTGTACACTTGTTTAACTGATGGAAACATGGGTTATTCACCTGTTAGAAATAAAAGAAAACCTTATTGCTCATTTTAAAACATTGAAGTGATGGTGAGGGCATGTGATATATAATGAGCACTGGGTGTTAAATGCAACTGATGAATCACTGAACTCTTCCTCTGATACATTAATACATTATATGTTATGTGTATATGTATATGATAACATATAATATGTATGTTATCATATGTATATGATAACATATAATACATTATATGTTAATTAATTGAATTTGAATTGAAAAAATAAAATATTGGGGGTGATGAAAGTGTCCGATGGATCTTCTCTTGGTAAAATAAGAAGTAAAGGATCATGGTAATCCCTAAAGTGAAATATTTTCTAGATACTGGAGCTATATTAAGTAGCTTAGTTACAAAGTGTTTTAGGTAAATACTGTGTTGATAGAAGAAGGATTATACTTCTTGTTTGAGTATATCGTTTCATTGATCACTCAAATCTAAAACTAAGATCTCCCTGTCTTCACTCACATAGTCATTTTCTTACTCTTGGGAGAGTGTATCATCTGACCTCTGAAAAATTAAATTACTGTTAATCTGTGTTTATAGTTTGATACTTGAGCTGTGTTTCTCTTTTTCTGTGCTGTCTCTTAAAAAAAAAAATTACAGGCAAATACAGATAAAATTTACGATCGATTTGTACATCTTGATAACTTACCGGAAGATGGCCTTCAGTGTGTGCTTTGTGTTGGACTTCAGTTTGGAAAAGTGGCTCACCACGTATTCATGAGTAATAAAAACAAGGTAACAAGGTCCCTCCTGGTTTAGCTATATGTTCTGTAGAGAATATATGACTGAACCCTGTACTCATCAGATTTGTGACTTTTAATCTGTCTTCTGAGCTGAAACACCTATAAAATATAATTTCTTAGGAGAACTATGATAGGTCAGCATATTTTCTCTTGGGCTGTAATAAAAAGAAAGAGATGATGACTTTCTCCTCAGAACTCTTAGTGTGTTTTTGTTTTGTTTTGCTTTTTAAGATACATTTATTTATTTATTTATTCATTTTGAGAGAGAGAGCGAGTGAGCACAGAGGGAGAGGGAGAATCTCAAGCAGACTCCCCGCTGAGTGGGAAGCCTGGCATAAGACTTGATACCACAACCCTGAGATCATGATGTGAGCTGAAATCAAGAGACACTTAACCAGCTACTCAGGTGCCCCAGAACTCCTAGTTTTAATGGAAAATAAAACTTGCACAAGGGAGAATGGTAGTATGTGCAAAGAACATTATCTTACGGGAAAGTTTAAACATGAGTTCATCTAGTCTTTACTGCCTTTGTGACCTTGGCTTAATTGATTTACACTTTTAGTTAGTTCTTACTTATAAAATGAAAAAAGGTGTTACCATATATTTTCCAAGTTACTTCCAGCCATAAAGCACATAGAGAGTTAGCTCTTTTTGTTTCATTATATGGAAAGAAGTACAAAGTGATCATCCCTTAGGGGTTTTGTTCTTCCTTAAAAGAAATTGCTAATCTGTTTATATTTGTTGTGCCCTCTGTGTAATATTTAATTCAGATACTTGTCTAGTAAAATTAGATTTTGAGCAACCATGTATTACCTAGGAAGGTAGGATTTTTTATCAAAGTTGACAGTGTTTGCTTCAGAACTGATTCACCAAAGGTAGATACTAATTTCTTTGACATGCTTCTAACTGCTCCATAGAGCATGTTTGATACTTTAGAAATAGTGTGACACAGGAGGGAAGGGAGAAGACAGGTGGTCTAAGGAATTTTGAACTTTTACTTTAGATATGTTTAATCCTCTGGTAGTTATTTTTTTAATTTCTTAAAAATACCTATCATACTCTCCCGTTTTGCCTGGACTTTGGAACATTTTAAGGATTGCTTTTTCTTGTTTCCTTTGAAATGAAGATTACCTTTGTAATCACACTTGAAGTCTGGAAGAAAAATTTATCTATTCTTCAGAAAAATTAAAGAATGTTTTTATTGTGCTAAAATACATGTAATTAAATTTACTGTTTTAACTATGTTAAATGTCCATGCACTGGCATTGAGTATATTCATGTTGTTATACAACTGTCACCACAGTCCATCTCCAGAACTTTTATCTTTTCAAACTGAAACTCCCTGTACATTAAACACCAATTCCTCCGTACCTCTCTTCCTAGCCCCTGACAACTAACGTTCTACCACTCTACTTCCCTCTCTATGAATTTGACTACTCCAGCGGTTTCTTATAAATGGAATCATAAATGTTTGATCTTTTTTGGTTGGCTTATTGCACTTAGTTTAATATCTTCCAGCATATATTGTAACATATGTCAGAATTACATTCCTTTTTAGTGCTGAATAATAATCCATTGTTTGCATATGCTCATTTTGTTTATCTGCTTGTCCATTGATAGATATTTTGTCTGCTCTACCTTTTGAGTGTTGTGAATAGCACTGGGATGAGCATGGGTTTATAAATGTCTATTTGATTTCCTGCTTACAGTTCTTTGGGGTACTACCACATAGTGGGCTTCCTGGATCATATGGTAATTCTACTTTAGTTTTTTGTGGAACTATTTAATATATATATTTTTTAATCTTCTCCAAAGGCAATTCTTCAGTTAGATAGCCCTGAATCTGCTCAGTCAATGTATAGCTTTCTGAAACAAAATCCACAGAACATAGGTGACCATGTATTGACCTGCACATTATCTCCAAAAATGGACTCATCAGAGGTAAGATGAATTTCTGTCAACTTTTGTGCTTTTAGAAAATGAAGAAAGTATAAAGGTCACTCTTCCAAAGCTAGAACATGTACTCAGAATAGAGAGTAGCTAAACTGGTATTGAGTTTAGATATTCTTTCTTTTAGAAATTTGTGTTGCAGTCACTACTACAATTTTCATGATTTATGGAACAGTGTAAATTTGTCTAAATTACAATAAATTGAATAATTTTGAAAAAGGTAGCATATTCATTCTGAAACCTATTATGAAAATATGTATAGAATGATTCCATATATGTAACATGATCATGATTCTCTCCAGAGTGCAGAATCTACTTTGAGTCCATTTTGGCTGCCTCCAGATAGAAAGAAGTTTACTTATTCTTTTCTTTATTATAAACTCTTGTATAAGACTTAAGAGTTTACAGATTATTGGGCTACACAGTAATAATAATACATGTAAGAAAACTCTTAGTAATCCACTTTTGAAAGAGTTAAATTCAGACTCAGTTGTTTCCTCTAATAGTTTCATTGTATCTCCATAACAGGAGGTAAATAATGGGGCCTATATTTGGTATGTGCATGTTTTTTGTTTATTAATATGCTAAAAATCTTGTGCTAGCTCAAGATAAAGAAAATTCCACTGTCTAAAATCAGATTAGAGCATCTATAAGTAAATGCATCATGGTAGGTACTGATTTTTTTTTTTTTTAAGATTTGTTTATTTTAGAGAAAGAGAATGAAAGGGTTGAGAGTGGGTAAGAGAAAATCCTCAGGTTGACACCCTGCTGAGCACAGAGCCCAGCATGGGGCTCCATTTCATGGCCCTGAGATTATGACCTGAGCAGAAAACTAGAGTCAGACCCAACTGAGCCACCCAGCGCCCCATGATAGGTACTGATTTCAGCACAAATTTGAGTAGCTTGTTTAACCTGATAATTTCAGAAAAAATTTGGAAGTTCTTAGCAAGTTTCCCTCAGCATGGTATTTTTTAAAATTTTGTGTTTTGATGTTTTGAAGTTATTACTTTATTCAGAATTATGGGGAGCAGTGATGATACAGAAATTTTTCTTCTAAAAATACAGTCCCAAATTTTTAGACTTAAAGAAAATGGAACAAGTGATTATAGAAAACATCTGCCTGAATGATACTTTACTTCCCAAGCTTTTACTCGGAACCTTATTCTTACAGCTTATTAAATTGAAAAACATACTGTTTTACTGTAGACTTAGCCCCACACCTGATAAGGTAGCCTCATAATCTTGAACATGTCATATAGTGTCCATTATATTCATTTAACAAATGATAAATTGATGGCTGTGGCAGGTAGACTAATTTCAAGGTATTATAATGGTCTATATGAGAAGTAGTTAATGCCTAAGCTAGACTAGGAAATGGAAATAAATTCTGTCCCCCAATTTTTTAAATAATTTTTTAATTATGGTTTTTAATTGACCATGTTTATAATGAGCTAATTTATTACCATCCTTGTATTATTCTTTGACACCCCCCCGTTCTTTTTTTTTTTTTTAATATTTTATTTATTTATTTGACAGAGAGAGATGACAAGCAGGCAGAGAGGCAGGCAGAGAGAGAGGAGGAAGCAGGCTCCCTGCTGAGCAGAGAGCCCGATGTGGGGCTGGATCCCAGGACCCTGAGATCATGACCTGAGCCGAAGGCAGTGGCTTAGCCCACTGAGCCACCCAGGCACTGCCCCATTCATTTTTTTAACTGTAATGTTATGCAGGTGTACATTGCAACTTGTAGTTGTGTAACTATAGTTACTCTGCATAAGAAGCATGAAAGCTTAAATCTAAGTATTGAAAGATAATATCTATATTTTTTGATATCTTGATTAAGAAGATACTACAGAATTCAGTAGTATGAGAGCAGCTCTATAAATAAGGAAATAGAGTATCTGTAACTTGTATACTTGGAGGTCACTTTCTTATATTCCCATTTATTTTTCAAAATTATGCTGTTTTTGTTTTCTTCAGTTTTTGGATTATGGCTTTCCTGTACAATTGTGGTAGGGCAGTTACTGTTGAGAGGAAAAGGGAAGACTGTCTTCATGTTACTCAGGCCATTAATTACTATTTGTTGAATAGAGTCTGCTCTCTTGGTAAAGCTCCCTGTTCTAAATTTATTGCCATTTGTTTTGTAAAGCAGCTATATACCTTTATTTTCTTTTTATTGCTCTTCTAGGCTAATTTCTGTTATTTCTTGGATTTTGTATCTCCTCCTCTCTTGTTTGGCTTTTATGTTTGTTAGATCACATCATCCAGTAATTTTCCCTCAGAAAGTATGTGTGAACAGTGAACTTTTTTTTTTTAAAGATTTGTTTGTTTATTTGACAGAGATCACAAGTAGGCAGAGAAGCAGGCAGAGAGAGAGGAGGAAGCAGGCTCTCCGCCGAGCAGAGAGCTCGATGTGGGGCTCAGTCCTAGGACCTTGGGATCACGACCTGAGCCGAAGGCAGAGGCTTTAACCCACTGAGCCACCCAGGCACCCCTGTGAACCATGAACTTTTTGAATCCCTGCATAATTGAAATTGACTTTATTTGTTTTTACATATTTCATTCATAGTTTGTCTGGATGGAGAATTTTGTGCCCAGATTGTTTTTCCTTTCATTGTTTTTCTTAACCTGTTTTAGGTTTTTTGTTTGTTTTAAGATTTTATTTTTAATAAATCTCTACACACCCAGTATGGGGCTCAAACTCACACACCTGAGATGAAGAGTTGCATGCTCTACCTACTGAGCCAGTCAGGTGCCCCTTAAACTGTATTGTTAAGGAGAAGGCTGATACTTTTTTTTTTTTTTTTTTTTAAGATTTTATTTATTTGAGAGAGGGTGAGAGAGAGAACACAAGCAGGGGTAGGGGTAGTGGCAGAGGCAGAGGGAGAAGCAAGCTCCCCATTAAGCAGGGAGCCTGATACGGGGCTTGATCCCAGGACCCTGGCCTCCTGACATGAGCTCAAGGCATATGCTTAACCGACTGAGCCAGCCAGGCACCCCAAGGAGGCTGAATCTAATCATACCATTATGTATTTTTTTTCTTTTGAAAACTTTTAGCATTTATTGATTGGTTCATTAAATACTTGTGTAATTCCTTTTCTGTGGCAGCTCTGTTTTAGACATTGGACTACATTGATAAACAGAGGAGATGATATCCTAGTCCTCAAGGAGCTTATACTTTAGCAGAAAAGATAGACTATAAAAAGATTATACATGTACACACACTCAATGTCAGGTGGTTAAGAAATGCTATGAAGTGTTATGGAGACCAGTCAAGATAAAAGGGTAGCCAGTAATGGATTGGGGGGAATGTTTATTTTACAGTGGCAGGTATAGTCCCTCTGAGGAATAGTTATTTGAGACCTGAACAAAGTAAAGAGAGGAGGTTTTTTTTTTTTTTTTTTTAATTTTGTTTATTTATTTATTTGACAGACAGAGATCCCAAGTAGGTAGAGAGGCAGGCAGAGAGAGAGGTGGAAGCAGGCTCCCTGCCGAGCAGAGAGCCCGATGTGGGGCTCGATCCCAGGACTCTGGGATCATGACCTGAGCAGAAGGCAGGGGCTTTAACCCACTGAGCCACCCAGGCATCCTGAGAGAGGAGGTTTTTAAACTGAAGGGCAAGTGTTAAGTCCTTAAGGACAAATTGGATGATTCAGAAACTCCAGGCAGGATCAGTATGGCTAGCCCAGTGAGCAAGGTTTTATCTTGGTTTGGGACTTATTCATATATCCTGCTTTAGAGCACTCAGTGAATTTATAAAGATTAGTGTGTTCCTTCACCTGAAAAAGATCTTTCTCTTATTATTTCTTTGATTATTTCTTCTTTTTAAATTTTAATGTTCTTTGTGGAAGTAGCACCTATACTGATTTTGTGGAGTATTTCATTGTCTGAAATATCTTTAGTCCATTTTGTATTTTTACCTTACTCTCTGTTGTGCATTTGTTTTTCTCTTTATGAAGAAGGAAGCAAGTTAGCTAATACAGGTATCTGATACAGATTTCCTCCGCTGTCATGCAGGCTGCTCTCCTCCCCCCATAAGCTTTTCCCATGAATGGGAAGACTGCTTGTAAATACTATGGATGGGGCTTATCAACTATCATCTTTAATTTTGGTTACGTGTCATTAGAGTGTAGAATGAATACCCAAGAAAATGCCCCAATAAAGAAGGCCTTTACTCTGGGACTCCCATTACCTACACCAGAAATCCTTTCTAAGCACATTATTCAACTTTCTTTAAAGTATAATTTTCAGTTTTTAATATATCTAAAGAAAGGTAATTCTAACTCAGAGCACATGATTCGCAGAGAAGCAACCTACAGCTGATATATGTAAGCTCTAAGGAACAGATAGTTTTTGCTGTTTTGTTCACTGATATGTCCAGGGTCTAGACCTATGCTTGGTACGTAGGCACTGAAGTTTAATTCTGCTTCTGTTTTGGGCCCTAGGACATTGATTTTCTTGGTGGTTCAGAAGTATGTTTAAAAGGATTATTGTTGGGGGTGCCTGGGTGGCTCAGTTGATTAATCAACTTGTGATTTCAGCTCAGGTCTTGATCTCAGGGTCATGAGGTCAAGCTCCACATTGGGCTCCACCCTAGGCGTGGTGCCTACTTTAAAAAAAAAAAAGGATTGTTAAATTTTGTTCAGCACTTCTAGGTATTTGTGGGTTTTTTTTTTTTTTTTAAGATTTTATTTATTTATTTGGCAGAGACAGCGAGAGAGGAAATATGAGGAGAGGAGTGGGAGAGGGAGAAGCAGGCTTCCTGACAAGCAGGGAGCCCAGTGACGGGCTCCATCCCAAGACCTTGGGATCATGACCTGAGCTGACGACAGATGCTTAACGACTGAGTCACCCAGGCACCACTAGGTGTTTTGAGTAGAAAGCTTTTTAAGTCACCTCATCTCCCATATTGATAGAAGTCTTTTTAAATAATAATTAGACAGTGAAGATGTTGAAATTTCAGGTTTTTATTCTTGGGAAAAAAAGCAGTATTTCCAAGCCTTTAAAGATAAAAAATTTTCTTTTTTTTTAAGATTGTATTTATTTGAGAGAGAGAAAATGAGAGCATACACGTATGCATGCACACACATGGGAGGAGGGCCAGAGGGTGAGGGGCTGAGAGAATCTCATGCATACTACCAGCTAAGCACAGAACCTGATGCAGGGCTTGATATCAGGATCCTGAGATCATGACCTGAGCCAAAACCAAGTCTGATGCTCAACCAGCTGTGCTACCCAGGCATCCAAAAGAGTTTCTTATTTTATATCAGCATTAAGGAGATTTTTTTTCTCATTAATTGCTCTCTGTCCATTATTCTCTATCACCTAACTTAGGGTTTTTTATCTAATGAGAAAATAATTCTAGGGGTGCCTGGGTGGCTCAGTGGGTAAGCCTCTGCCTTCAGCTCAGGTCATGATCTCAGGGTCCTGGGATCAAGCCCCACATCAGGCTCTCTGCTCAGCAGGGAGCTTTCTGCCCCCTTTACATGACTTTCTGCCTACTTGTGATGTCTCTCTCTCTCTGTCAAATAAGTAAATAAAATCTTTTAAAAAATAATAATAATTCTAGAACCTGATAGTTACGTGGACACCAAAAACTGTTTTGATATAGTTTTAAGATGTGGTCTTGTTTTTTTAGCTTAGATTTTAAGAACAGAAAACATAGCATTGATGGGATAAATATTTAAAATCTTCTAGAATAGCCTCTAATGAAATGTGGAATTGTGTTACAGGCTCAAGCTGACAAAGACCCAGAACTAGGAAAAGAAAGGTATGTTGTTTTATGCTTACTAATATTTTTGCAAGTATTTAATTACTGAATTTTGTTTCTGTATTTTATAATTGTTCACTTGTAGTAAAATGTTTGTCGCTCTCATGTCTATTTTGTATATATATATGAATGTTACGGTGTATGTATGTGGGGGTTTTTTTTTTTTTTTGGACTGTTTGACCAGGCATTGTTTTGTCTGTTTTTTAGTCTCTTTCAAGTATTTACTGATTTTTTTTTTTTAGAAAAACTAAATTTGTAAACACAGTTTGAATTAAATACATAAATATGACTTCTTTATGAAATGTTTTGCTAAACTCTTGAACAGCTCGACTCCGTTATCAGCATTACATTCTTGTAGATTTTTCTATTCCAAAATTGTTAAACACAGTAATAAAATTTTAATCATTGTACGTTCTTTTGAAAAGAAGGTATTCAGTATATATTTTGATACTTTCTGAAGACAATTGGAGTGGGGAAACGATATTTTTAAAACAAAATAATGTATGAAAGCTTGGATGAGAGGTGAAAACTTGTTCTTCAGTATATACATAGGCTAGTGACTCACAGTCCTGGTCTGACCACATATACTACACCCTCTTCTCAGTGATTTATTCATCCTGATGAATACCACCTTTATCACCACCTTTGCCCCACCAACTAATAAACTTCTTTTTAATGCTCTTCATTGGGAATCGCTGACTTAGAATTCTTTCCTCTTTTTAATACTAAATGATTTGTTCTTATTTGTTAGAGGTCAGTGTGGTAAGAGTTTACCAGTTTGAAAGAGCATTTTGAAAGTGTTTAAATATGGAAAGTTTGTTTAATTTGATGCGCTAATTTTAAGATGCCTGAAAAGTGGGCTGTTTGATGGGTTTTTCTTAGTAATTCTTATATGCGGCTTTTAAATGATAAAGTTGATTAAGAGTGCTTAGAAAGGGGCATCTGGGTGGCTCAGTGGGTTAAAGCCTCTGCCTTCGGCTCAGGTCATGATCCCAGTGTTCTGGGATTGAGCCCCGTGTCAGGCTTCCTGCTCGGCGGGGAACCTGCTTCCTCCTCTCTGCCTGCCTCTCTGCCTACTTGTGGTCTCTGTCTGTCAAATAAATAAATAAAATCTTTAAAAAAAAAAAAAAAAAAGAGTGATAAGAAATATAGTGGTAACTTTAAGTAAGCAGTTAGGTTTGCTATACATACATTGCCAGCACAGACTTTCTTTTAAGTTGTACACGATCATACCAATTACATTCCCATGTCTAAGAAGTAATACTAACAGCACTGTTGGCCCTAAAAGCCCACAAAGGGCAATAAATAGGTAATGCTACATGTAATATAGATGGACCTACAGTTGGCCACAGTAGCTGGCTAAGTGTATAGGCCTTTCCGAAAATTCATTTTATAGGTTAATCTCATTTTATAGATTTCATTTGACATAGTTTTAGGTCTGCAAGAACAGCTATTGTCTGTGTTCTAGTCATTTTTTCCTCTCATTATCTTGACTTCCCAATCAAAGATTCTTCTTAAGGAGTTTACAGATAGTTACCTATTATGGTAATCTTATAAAGTTAATTTTAAAATTTCTAGTACTAATAATTCCCATTTTGCAGTCAGTTTTTTTCTGACTTATATGACATTAGAAAAAAAGATGTGGGATGGGGCCTGAATACTTCACATTTCTTGGATGGCGTAAACTGATCCTGGGAAAATACTGGTGCTTGTTTTGTTGTTTTTGTTTTTGAAGGACTTGCAGGTACTGATTCATCATGAATGTGATCCTTTTGTTTATAATTAGTGTAAAGTCTTTAAATATATTTCCTATTTAAAGGAAATCTCTTACGGATATATCAGGAATATTCTACATTTTGCCTTTTCTCATCCCCTCCCATGTATACCGTATTTACCTTTCATGTGATTAAGGCTCCAAATAAGGATGCAAGGTACAGTTTTCACCAACCCATTAGCAATGTTGGAAAGTACTCAGTGGTCCTCTTAAATAAATACTAATCTCCAGTATTGTTAAGTTGCAGTCTAAAGTTTCTTGAAAAGTATAGCATATGGTTGTTAACCTTTGTTCTCACACCCAGCTTTTTTTGTTTTGAAACCGTGGTATTATGGGGGGATGGAAGTGGGTCAGAGGTAGAAATTAGATACCTATATCCTGAATGCCTTTTTTATTTCTTTCTTGTGCATTTCCCAAAATATGATGTAGTTTTCCTTTGATCTCTAAAAGACTGAGGTCTTTTTTGACTCTGGTATTAATAATTTCATTTATTTGACATCTCAAATGGACTTTTCAGGCTAATTTCATGAACATGGATACTTTTTCCCTATTAGCCAAAGAACTAGACATAATTTTTTGGTAAATGAATTCTGTGAAAAAGCACTGTAATTTTATTTTATTTTATTTATTTTTAAGATTTTATTTATTTATTTAAGATAGAGAGAACACAAGCATGGTGAAGGACAGAGGGTGAAGCAGAGTCCCCACCAAGTGGGGAGCCTGATGAAGGGTTCAATCCTGGGATCAGGGATCGTGACCCAGGCCGAAGCAGGCACTCAACTGTCTGAGCCACCCAGGCAACCAACACTGTAATTTTAAAAGACAAACACAAACAGCATATTAAGTCATTTTTTTCAAGTAGGTCCATATTCTCTGTTTGAAGTACTGAAACTGCATAGTGATCCATTTTGTATAAAATATAATAGCTTTTTCTACTGACAAACTTTAAATACGGTAAAGGGGAAGGACTTGCTATATCCTAGAGCCAGGAATAAAAATCTCCATTGTTACCCTTCTAGCTGAGTAGATTGCTGTTTTTGTATAACCCTAATTTGTAAAGCCTTTAGGGTTAATGGTGCAGTTCTGTAATGAGGCAGGAATTTGAATTTAATCTTCCTTATTTAGATAATAAGTTTTACAGTTTAAAAATGAAAGCTTACATTTGAGAGGTATTATTTACATAACTGCTGTAACTGAATGTCAGAACTTCTTACCTTTGTTGTATTTGTGCTGGGCCACCAGTTTTATTCTGACTAGTTCTAAGAATTTGGAACACTTAAAATCAGCCATTGGTATTTTTGAATTTAAGCGATGTGAATAATTTCAAAAAAGTGTTAAACCCTTTCAGCATACAGAGGAAGCTTATACAAATAAGTAGAATACATAATAATTAAGGTGTGTGGTTACAGACTGTTGAACTTAAATTCCTCACACTCTCTGCTTCTATAACTTCATTAGGAGGTGTTTCTCTGATCTCTTAGATCTTTGGAAGTTTAAACTTAACCATCTTCGGTGGGGGTGGGGAAGACCAGTTTATTGGTTTAAATGATTGGACCCTGATATGGTAGCACGTACTTTTTCCAAAGTTTTGAAATATTAACGTCTTGGGACACAGATACACATCACCTTGCATTGACTGAAGGGTATTATGGCCACTTTTGGGGAAACATATCAAGGGGATGTCTCATCCCCTCCTTCTTTGAAAAGTAGGAGGAAAAAAACCCCAATATTCTTTACTGTGAGGTGTTGATACGGCATCACTTTCTGGTGTCTTCCTCTAACCAGTTGCTTCTAATGTAATAAGCGAATATGTTAGTTAAATTTGATTTGTGTTGACTGCATGCTGGACATTGTTTTGGAAGCTAAGATTTTTCTTGTCACTCTTCAAGATAACCTCTGACCTATGGAACATTAATATAAAAATTAGTTTATTCTATCTCTGTCTCCGTGAAATAAGTTGAATTACAGAATCCCACACATAATTTTATTTACCTTGGATTTGGAAAGACCACAGTGAAATAAGATCGGTTGCTTTTACTTGGCATGTATTTTCTTCATTTCTTCTGAATAATTTTACTTAAAATTTTAAATTATGTATTAGAATTCTAAGTTATTCTCTGTAACTGGAAAGATTTCTTTTAATATATACCTTCCTCTCAAGTAGCCAAAGGCACCTAATTTATGTTAAGATGATTGTGTTTTGCCTCTAACTTTAAATCCAATAGAGTATTTAAAAGATACTTCCAAAGGAAGTTTTCTTTTAGGTATTGTTATTAATAAATACAGTTCTTTGGAAAAACAAATCCGTCTCACATCTTTAAAAAAAAAAAAAAAAGTTGACATTGTTAGGAGTATAGCCTTTTCTCCCGACCAGTTTCTGTTCATTTTAGATAAGATTCACTGAAAATTTTAAATTTCAGTGCATGGACTGTTAGTTTCATTGTAGAACTATACAGATATTTTATTATTTCAGTAACCACTATTGGGAAGATCTTAATAATCTGAGATGTCTTACATTCACATTCAGCCTCCTCATGTCTAGTGCAAATGTGAAACAGAAGGAAAAAATTGGTTGTAAGGATTGTATCAGTGGTCATAATTTTGCCATTATTTCCTTTGAACTAAAAAGAATTCTTCAGGGCAGTGGAGGATCTCTTAAAATTTTATATTGCTTACATATTTATATCAAAACGTCTTAACCATTTTAATTCTGATTGGCTGGATTTCCCAGTGCTTATTACTAATGCATCAAGAAGTCTTAACAGTTGGCATCAACAGAATTATTTATAATGGTTGAATTCTCATCATAGTTTGATTTTTGTTTGTGTTTTGTTTGTGTTCTTTTTTTGTTTGTTTTTAAATACTTTTAGCCCTGACTTGAAAAACAGTCCAGTTGATGAAAGTGAGGTCCAAACAGCAGCTGATAGTCTCTCTGTTAAACCTAGTGAGGTTGAAGAAGAAACTGTTCCCAACGTTGAAACAGAAACATCCGTACAGCAGGAAGAAACTTGTGAGGAAGAACCTGAAAAGGCACTGTGTGACTCTGACTTTGCAATTCAAACTTTGGAAGTTGAAACTCAAGAAGAAGAGATCAAAGTGGAAATTCCTCTTGTAGCATCCACTCCAATAAGTATTGAATTATTCACTGAAAATGTAGAGGAATGTGTTTTAAATCAGCAGGTGTATACCAGTGACTTTGAGAAGGAAGAGGCAGAAATTATTAACCCTACAACAGAATTATCAACATCTGACACTGCATTTATAGAAGAAAGGAACATCAAAGGAATTCTAGAAGAATCTCCATCTGAAGCAGAAGATTTCTTTTCTGGGATTACACAGTCTATGATAGAGGCTGTAGCTGAAGTGGACAAACATGAAACTGTTTCAGAAATAGTACCATCTACTTGTGTTTTGGCCTTGGTACCAGGAATTTCCACTGGGGATGAGAAGGCAGTGAGCACAAAGGTAATTTCTGAGAAAAGTAACATGGATGAAAAGGAAGAAAATGATTTTAATAGTAAGGAAACCAGAATGGATCTGCAAATAGGAACAGAGAAGGCTGAAAAGAATGATGCTAGGATGGTTACAGAGAAGTTGGAAAAGATCGTGGCAGCAGTGAAAGAAAAGCCTGCAGAAAATGCTGTGACCAAGGGATACCCGAATAAAGGAATGGGTCAGGCTAATAAGCCTGATGAAACTAGTAAAACTAGTATGTTGGCTGTATCAAATGCATCTAGCACTAAATCAAGCATCAAAGCCGGTATGATCTCTTCTCTAAAGGCAAAAGCTACTTCAAAATCCGAGAACCAGAAAAGTTTTCTGAAATCTGTACTCAGAGATCAAATTAATGCTGAAAAGAAGCTTTCAGCCAAGGAGTTGGGTCTCCTTAAACCTACAAGTGCCAGGTCAGGCTTGGCTGAAAGCAGCAATAAATTCAAACCCAGTCAGAGCGGTGTTACCAGAGGAGGCAGTGGAAGGATCTCAGCCCTGCAAGGCAAGGATTCTGAACTGGATTACAGGGATATTACAAAACAATCTCAGGAAACAGAGGCTAGACCCTCCGTCATGAAACGGCATGACAGCAACAATAAGGTGAGGAGGGTAGGAAGAATGGCTCAGTGTATCTTTGAAATGAGTAGCTCTGCTGTTGTAGCTTTGGAGTAGGAGATGTAATCTTGTTTTGTACTTTCATCTCCTCACTCCACTCCCAAGTTCCCATTTCTCTTAATGATTCTACTGATGGAAGCCAGTAGACATTTAGAATAGTAAGCTCAAGTTTGTAATTTATTAACAGGTTTGAAAAGCACTGTTTGGATAAAATGTGGTCAGAAATACAGGTGTGCTTTAAAAACAAAAAAAGGAAAAGTCTGCAGTGACTCTCCTGAGGTGATTTACTACTCTGCATCTGAATGGGAAACCGTTTTCTCTTTTAATTGAAACTCCTTTATCAGCTTACTGATTGCCTAACTTAGACATTGTGGGTATTGGGAAGAGAAGATGAGTGAAACTGAGTTTACCTACAACTTACACAGAGGATGCCTATGTTGTTAAAATGATTGTTGACTTAGTGTGGTATACCTGTTAACTATTTGCATAATTGAATGTTTGGATATTTTTTGGTGTTTGGATTTAAAAAAAAAAAAGAACATTAATAACATGGTTGTAAATTCTATTTTTCTGTATTTTTTACTTAATATTTCAGACCTTGGCTGGGCAAAACACTAAGAATCCTAAAAGCACCACTGGTAGAAGTTCCAAATCTAAAGAGGTGAGAAAAAATTCACTAACACTAATAAGCCTTTTATTCTGTCTTTCCATAGTAGAGTTCATCTATCTTACCACTAGTGTCTCTCCTATAATAATCAATTTGATAACAGAGCAAGAGACAGGAATGAGGTATTTTATTTTTGACCCTACCACCAATTTGTTTTTTGACCTTGAGCTAGGCTAAGTTATTGGTGTTCATGGTGAAGGGCAAAAAGTTACGCAGGGACGGGAAGGGAATTAGAGTAGAAAAACCCCTCCAATCTCCTTTGACAGCAGTAAGTTATAAACATAATAGAATCATGTGTGTTAAAGAAGGGTGGTGTTTGACTAGAATCCTTGCCATTTTGTGGAACTTCCGAACAGGTGGTCCTTTCGAGATGGCTCAGTTTAACCTAACTGGATAGGATCTAAGATTTGCTTTCCTGGTACTAAGCTCTCCTGCCAAATAAATGTGTTATTTTTTTGTTGTAGTTTGATATTTTAGGTTTTTCCATTCATAGAATATTTTTTTGGTCATTTTATCAGGGCACAAAGGAGAAATGTTAGTTTAAGAAGCATAATAAGTATTTTAAAAACATAATAAGGATGATGTTTCTGTTGGCTTATTAATAAATTTATACTATCAGTTAATAAATTGATGATATGAATGCTTAAATGTTTCTTTCCCCCCCAAATTACTGGGTATATGTTCTTTTTTTTTTTTTTAAAGATTTTATTTATTTATTTGACAGTAGGCAGAGAGGCAGGCAGAGAGAGAGAGGAGGAAGCAGGCTCCCTGCTGAGCAGAGAGCCCGATGCAGGACTCAATCCCAGGACCCTGAGATCATGACCTGAGCCGAAGGCAGCGGCTTAACCCACTGAGCCACCTAGGCGCCCCTGGGTATATGTTCTTATGTCATTATATATGCTAGTAATTAGTCATTGATAGCATACTAAATTTGTAGGAGGGAATTTATTTTCTTTAGTAGTGTTACCATTTTTCAAATTAGAGATACTATTTTTTTTTCAAGTGAATTTGGCATTAAGTCTTATTTAGTAAGAATTTTTTCATATAACTTTCTCTAAATGTAAACTTAATGTTTAACATTAACATATGAATATATTATGTTAATGTTGTATAATGTTTTATATTAATGTTGTTGTAGCTAACTAGATTATACCTAGTTAGCTATTTACTTTATAGCTACATTCGAGGTCCTTCTAATAGCCGGCTAAGTCTCCTAGAACACTTGTTAGGTATCATTTAATAGGGAAAAATGAATTTTTCACATTGTGCTTTGATAAATGCTCTACACTGTTTGATAAATACTTTAAATGTAGTATTTTTTTGTGTTTCATATTTTAAAAACCTGGACATCATTTAGGAAATGCAGTCTTAACTGAATTTAAGTAAAGGTGGAATTGGGTTGATATTTTTAGGATTTTACCTTTGGTATTGTTTGCTCTGTGGATTAGAGCTAATTCATTTGTGTGGCCTTAAAAAATAGTTTATTTCAGCCTATAGGAAACTTCTTTGTACTGAAATTCTCACAGATGATATTTCATGTACATTTGCTGGGACTATTTGGAACCTAACCAGTTATGAGTAATTGCTTCTATTTACAGGTCTGTGTTTTTGTTTTTTTCTTTTTAGTCTCTTCAACAGGAACCATTATTTCCATTTAATTTGGATGAATTTGTCACTGTGGATGAGGTTATAGAAGAAGTAAATACTTTTCAAGCCAAGCAAAACCCACTAAAAGGAAAAAGAAAAGACAGTCTCAAAAATACCCCTTCCTCTGAACTTAACATAAAGAAGAAGAAAGGGAAAACTCCTGCCCCTCGTGTTGTTGAGGGAGAATTATCTTTTGTAACATTGGATGAGATTGGGGAAGAGGAGGATGGAGCTGCACACCTAGCACAAGCTCTAGTAACTGTGGATGAAGTAATTGATGAAGAAGAAATAAATATGGAAGAAATGGTAAAAAATTCAAATTCACTCCTAACATTAGATGAGTTAATTGATCAAGATGATTGCATTTCCCACAGTGAACCTAAAGATGTTACTGTACTGTCAGTGGCTGAAGAGCAAGATCTTCTCAAACAGGAACGTTTGGTAACTGTGGATGAAATTGGAGAAGTTGAGGAGCTACCTTTAAATGAGTCAGCCGACTTAACTTTTGCCACTTTAAATGTTAAAGGAGATGAGGGAAGTACTGGAAGGGATCCTATTGAGTTCATTTCTTCCCAGATGCCTGAAGACCCTTCTACTTTAGTTACTGTAGATGAAATACAGGATGACAGCAGTGATCTGCATTTAGTCACTTTGGATGAAGTAACTGAAGAGGATGAGGACTCTCTGGCAGATTTTAACAACCTTAAAGAAGAGCTTAATTTTGTTACTGTTGATGAAGTTGGAGAAGAGGAAGATGGAGACAATGATTTAAAAGCAGAGTTAGCACAAAGCAGAAATGACCGTCCCATAGATAAAAGAGGGGATAGGAAAAAGAGAGCTACGGACTCAAGGAAGGTGAAGCTTGAAGCCTTTTCCCAAGCTGGTTCAATAAGTGAGAATGTTATGGAAGAGGATCTGAAAACCATGATTCAAAGACACTTAGCAGGTAGATACTTAGAAGTAGTAATTTTTCTACTTTATGAGGGGATTACATTTAAAATTTTAAAACTTGATGTTGTAGCCTTACTCATAATTGTCCCTATATTGGTATAAGAAGTTAATGAAGAGTGAGGGCCTGTGATATTTTCCAAAGGAATGTGTACAAGTTTACAGATTGCTTTTAGTTACAGAGCAGACTGTCCTCAGTTATCATACTTCCAAAAAAAGATGACAAAGCTGGAAAGTAAACTACAGTGCCCAAGTTAGAATGGAAATGGTATATTTGTGTTACTGGAAAAGACAGCTTTTCATTAGTAGAAGGATATTACACCAGGCTGCCTCCCAGTTTTTCTCAGATTTAGGATTTAGAAGAAATTGTAAAGGTGTCATTTCACTTTTAAGTAATATTTTGATGGTATAGAATAAGGTTTAGCTCACTTTAGGGAGATCGAAATAACTTCTGAACTAAGAATGGCATGCTATTACTATAGCAGTAAATCAGACTTTCTCTTTAAAGCTAAAACGCCAACCAAGAGAGTTAGAATTGGGAAAACACCAGCATCGGGAAAAGCTGTTGCGACAGACCCAAGGAAAGGTGAAGAGGCCTTCCAAATTTGTGAAGGTAAAGCAGGATTGATGGAAATGGGGAGGAGAGTAGAGAGTAACACAAACTAGTGGCTGAAGTTCTTAAAGGTCTACCATCTAAGAAGAGAAGTAGAAAAACAGTGAAATTGAGTGGGGGTGGGGGTGGGCAAAGCAGCCTTATCTGGATAAAGATTTTAGTCTTTGTAATTTGGAGATAATGGAACATAATGGAATGGATAACAGAATAATAGGCAATCCCTTTTGTGATAGAAGGTGACAGTAGAATATGACAAATTTATGGAGATGATATACGTAAGAGATTATTCTGACCATGTTGCCTCATCAAGTAGAAATCACTGCTTATCCACCTCTTACTTGTGGACCCAGATGCCTTGCTTTGTGGAGGCTGCCATGCAGACAGCCAAAGATGTCGTAACATTGAGAAAATTTATGTTGAAACAAATATGGACCGGTATCTAGTAAGAGAGGTACTCTAGTCCCTCAGATATTTGTCATTTTGTCCATTATATTCATAGCAAAAAAATAATAGAAGGATAGGAAGAGAAGCACACAGTTCGAGATCTCAAGTTAACAGAATCAGAGTTAGAGCGAAAAATCAGTTACTAGGGTGACTCAGCACTACAGGGGATCCTTTATATGTTCTCTTTGATGCACCCTCCTTTCCTTTTGCTTTTCTATTCTGTCTTCTCTAAGGAAAAACTGCCAACTGTCATTGAGTCTCAGTTCATTGAACCTGATCTCAGCTGGGCTGTTGGTTATAGGCCTCCTTTCTTCCCCATTTCCCGACCGGGTGTAATATAAGTCTTTTCCTGCTTTGCATCATGTACTGCTTTAATCAGCTCATTCCTCCCTGGATATCCTTGCTTTTATTTCCATTTACCAGAGCCAGTATGGGAGGTCCAGCTCTGCCAGCTTCTGTTTTATATTCCTTGACAAGTCACCTACAAAATACGGTCAAGTCTTTCCCATTTAAAAAACCATGCCCTTAACCTTTGAATCCTCTGGCTCCCACCTTGTCTCTTTTTCCTTTCAGGGGAAAGTATCTGGAAGTAATCACCTATTTTTACTTCTTCCTCCCAATTAACTGAATGTATTTTGGCTTCTTTGTAAACTACCATTCTGAAGTTTATATTGATAAACCCCCATTGGATTGTTGTCCAACTTGATTTATTAAGTTTTTTTTCTTCCTTATTTAGTCTTACTTGACTTCTCTGCATTATGCGTTACTTGATCATGTGTTCTTTCTTGAAGCTATCTTCCATGGCCAAGTGGGTACACCTTTGTTCTTCTCCATAACCTCTCCTTGATACCAAGCCCATAGGTAGTGGTTTAGTAATCTGACAGATAGCTCCTAGCATGATTTCATGAGGGTATTTTCACCCCAGGATTTCTGTTTGTAGCTACCAGCTTTCTTAGAACTGCCTTGTTTCAACTGAAGAATAGAGAAAAGTGACTCATTTACTGCTTATATAACTATTTATTTCTGTTAATGGACAATATGTTTGATAGAAGAACCTAGCTGAAGAAAAAGTAAATTTCTAAACAGTTTTAAACCTGAAGTATTTGTCCTAATCTATTTAATTATTTATATGATTATATATAACATACATTTATTATTACAACATAAACATCCCTTTGGAATGGCAGGAGCAGATATGTTTGAGAAAGTTTATTAGTTATTCTGATGAGTAATAAACTGTTGTAGGAAGAGACTAGAGGCTATTTTAATCAAGTCAAGAAAAGGGAGATGACCTTTTTTTTAATCAACTCTTTAAGACTTGATGACCAGTAAAAAAATAAAACACAAGGAGTAAGAGAGGAGTAAATAATGATTTCATGGGGTGCCTGGGTGGCTCAGTTGTTAAGCATCTACCTTCAGCTCAGGTCATGATCCTAGGGTCCTGGGATTGAGCCCTTCATTGGGCTCCCTGCTCCATGGAAAGCCTGCTTCTCCCTCTCCCACTTGCCCTGCTTGTGTTCCCTCTCTCACTGTGTCCTTCTCTGTCAGATGAATAAAGTCTTATTTAAAAAAAATGATTTCATGGCTCCTGTCCATCTCCTCAGATTTGCTGAAGAGTAGCCCAGGTGCATGAAGAGAACACTGAACTTGAAGTCACAAACTTTGCTTCTAACCTGTCACTTAAAAGCCTTGTAGCCTTGGCCGTACCAGTTTCTTATGTCTTGGTTTTGCGTTCTCTATCTGTGAAGAAATAAAGATAGGGGCACCTGGGTGGCTCAGTGGGTTAAGCCTCTGCCTTTGGCTCAGGTCATGATCTCAGGATCCTGGGATTGAGCCCCCGCATCAGGCTCTCTGCTCAGCAGGGAGCCTGCTTCCCCCTCTCTCTCTACCTGCCTCTCTGCCTACTTGTGCTCTCTCTCTGTCAAATACATAAATAAATCTTTAAAAAAAAAAAAAAAAGAAAGAAAGAAAGAAAAAGAAAAGGATAATGGTGATTTGACCTGCCTATCTCACAGGAGATAAAAGCTAAATGAAGGGTATATATGTGAAAAGGACTTGTCAGCTACCATGTAACAAAAAGATATTAATAGCTACTGAAGGTGAGCAGGATTGCTTGGAACTAGTTCCTTTCTTCTCTTCCCCAAGATCATATTATGCAGAGTCTGCCAAAACTGCATGTTTCTTACATGTTATTTACTTTGGTGGACTTGAACATTTGTGATGTCACTTGTGATCCTGTTGGACAGGGGTCTTTATCAGTGTAGGCTCAGTATTTTTTGACTGGGAGGGCCTCAGTAGAGGACACGAGAATATTTTCTGCCCACATCCTTTCCTCCTCAATCCACACTCCCCTACCCCAGCCCTTTCCATACACTAGTTAACTCTTTACAGTAACTACAGAGCTTGAAAATCTTCCAATTACCCTTTAAATTCTTTTGAGAACAATATATAAATAAAATATGCTATTACCTTTAGTCTGTTTTTTTCCTAACATCGAAGAATCTTGGAAGAGTGGTCCAGTGGGATCAGCCAAGGAAGGTTTACTTAGAGAGAAGAGCCATAAATTAATTTTGAAGGCAGGGATTATCTGGTATTAGCTTTATATACTGTACATGTATTTTGAATGACTTCTTTTCCTTGAAAAATTTTAATGATTTTAGTTGATGAGGAATCTGGATTAAAGGACTCAGAACCAGAACGAAAACGTAAGAAGATTGAGGACTCTTCTTTAGGGAAATCAGTGGTACCGGATGTCCCTGAAGGTAAAGTAAACATAACATTTTTCCTTATCTATATGAAATAAAAATTCAGTGCCAGAGTAAGTGTTCTGTTGTTTAGATGACTATTGACATTTCTGAAAACAGAAATACGGTTTTTTTTTACCTAGCAAGGATTTTTTTTTCCATCCTTAAAAGTTTGGGATAAGCCTTTTTTTTTTTTTTTTTTTTTAAATTCCTGGTACTTTCTTTGCTGCTGTGGTAAGAGCTAAGTTACATTGCCCAGGCAGAAATTTTAGTAAACATGCTGAAAAGCTAGCAGACTGTGACCAGCTAAAACGGGCTAAAGGAGCACCAAATCCATTTACTCAGAATATTCCTCAGGCAAATAGTTGTCCATCATTCTGCCTCTATTTTTCTGCTTTTATTATATGGGATTCCAAAGATGTTCATTTCAAAAACACCATTAGAGTCTTTCTTCAACAAATTGCTATTCTGAAGAAATTTCATGATATCCTGGAGGCTCTAGAGTATTACAGAATATGTTAAAAAATAAATAAATAAATAAAGCCCCTGGGGGGTGCCTGGGTGGCTCAGTCGTTAAGCATCTGCTTTCGGTTCAAGTCATGGTCTGGAGCCATACATCAGGCTCCTTGCTCAGCCTGCTTCTCCCTCCCCCTTTGCTTATGTTCCCTCTCTTGCTGTCTCCCTCTCTGTCAAATATATAAATAAAATCTTTAAAATAAATAAGTGAAGCCCTTAGTTTTGTGATTAAAGGCTAAATTGCTCTTAATCCCTAGATACTTAGCCATAAATATTATGTTTATAAAAGTATATACTATGATAAGCATGTTTGTCATGTTTAGAGAACTTGATTAACACAGCTGTAGATATTAATTTCCCTCCATTCTCTTTCCCCTCTTTCTTCCTGTCCTCTAGATTTAGACTTCCTTGTACCGAAGGCTGGATTCTTCTGTCCAATTTGTTCCCTCTTCTACTCAGGTGAAAAAGCAATGACAAATCACTGCAAGAGTACACGTCATAAGCAAAATACAGAGGTAAATTTTTTTCTTAACACCTCATAAAATACTCCAGGTGGTATTGTAATAAGACTACTTAAGTGTTCACCCAGAACATATATTCTTTTCCTTTGGGAGAACTTTTGAAGATTTATGCCAGTTTATTCCTCTGTAGTTCAAAAGTACAGTCTTCACTGTATGCTGCAAGGAATGTCTAGTCTTTATTCCTTTTCCTCTGGCAGCATTCCCCAGGGTAGATTCTACAGATCACTAGTCCTGTATAACTCTCCATTAAAGTGTGGGGAACCATATATTCTGATGGCCCCTTGAAGAGTCAACAGACGAATAACATACTAAAATTTGTGAATTGTCTAGTCAGAGAGAATCTGTTTAACTTTATTTAACCCATTTCCTAAACTGATTTAATGACACCCCTCACCCGCCTTTTAAGTTGTACTCATCTTTAGGAAGTGCTCCTTTAGAGAATCATTATTAACCATAGTCGAAGCAGTGGTTCTGATTCCTCCTGAATGTTTGTGGTTATTTTATATAGCCTCTAAATTGAATTTGTGGTACCGACACTCAGCTAATATTGAGTTGTTATTTGCTGGAAGCTTATTTAATACCTTCCCCATCAGCATTATGAGGTAGATGGTATCATTCCAAACTTCTTTATTACTTTTTTTTAATCATTCCAATTCTAAAGGTAGGAAAAAAGGCTTAAAGAGTATCTAATCCCAAGATCACATAGCAGGTTAGTGGCAGACTTGGGATTTTAACCTAGCTCTGTTTTATTCTAGCCTCAAACCCTTAACCATTATGCTACACTGTCTGTGCTCTTAACTTGTTGTGTCATTTTTCCATTTAAAATTTCCACTGGCTTTAGGTCTGTAAAGCCCTACATGATCTGATTCCTTTCTGTTTCTCTGGCCTTACTCTCTGTTATTACTCACTATGTTGCAGTTTTTCTGGTACTCTCATTTTTTTTGGTTTCCTATATATAAAAGGCCCCTTTGCTACTTTTGCACCTTTATATCCCTGTTCCTTTTGCCCTCTCCCAGTCCCACTTCTTTTCCTTGAAAAATTTAATGATAGCTGCCTCTTCCCCCACTTTTAGCTAAGTCTAGACTCAAATGTCATCTTCCAGAAAGACTTTTGCTTAAGACAGACCTAGCTAGAAGTACAAAACTCCCTCCTACCGCCGAGAAGGGTTTACCTCAGTCACTTCCCTTATTGTATTTCTTTCCTTTATAGTGCTTACCAGCATGAAAATTTGTCTTATTTATTCTTTTATTATTTCTCTTCCCCCACTAGAATGTAAGCTCCATGAGGTAAAGGGCCTTACCTATCTTGTTGACCACTGAATCCCAAGCACCAAGCGTAATGCCTGGTATGTCATAAATATCAGATGACTGGTGAATGGAAGGAAAGAATGTTAATGTAAGGCACTGTGTTTCTAATCTCTGTAGGATCAGGCTCTTACAAATTATAAATTCAGTGAAATATATTAGATATGTTTTCACACACAGCAGAGCAACACCTAATAGATATTTTATATTGCAAATTGTTTTTAACAGAAGTTCATGGCCAAGCAAAGAAAGGAAAAGGAGCAGAATGAGGCTGAAGAAAGAAGTTCTAGGTGATTGGGGGAAAGGGGAAAGACTGCATTAGAAATTTGTTTAGGGTCCAGTTGATTTGTGTATTTTTGTTATCACTTAATTTTGTGTATTTTGTGTATTTTTGTTATCACTTAATTTGTAATTTTTGTTTCAGAAGCAAATATTCATGTTGTACAAATTTCTGATTGCCCTTGATGTGGAAAGACTGATGGGGAAAGTATGATGTGTTTGATTTTTATATCAAATCATCAGGCATGGAGGAAGTATCTTTTAGAAGTGTTAAAATAAATGTTCCTACTGTATATTTAAAATACCATCTTGTGTTTGTGACTGATTTATTAAAGACTTGTGTGCTTCTGATTTCAGACAAGAGACCCTTGTGACTTGTTTAGGGATTCTTCATATATACTGGAAGTCATAGCAGAGCATGGTTTCACTCGGTTTCAACCATTCATGTATAGGTCAAAGATTTCTTAAAACTCCTAATTTTTTTGGATGAAATTAGATTACATATAATTGACCCCAGATAGGTTTGAGTAAAACTGCTTGTTGTTTTCAGTGTATTAAGAGTATCTTTTTTTCTGTTTGTGGTAACATCTAGTTTCTGCCAGGACCCATTTGAGTTAGCTTCTCGCAAGTCATTTAGTATTACCTTGAAAAACTACAAAGACAGAGCAGCCTTTACTTCCCGTGAGCTGCTACAGTTGCTTTTAAACCGTTTAAATTACTATTTAATATGTTTGTTAAAAGTTGTAAAGGTGCAAAAAAATAATTCAGTGCTTGTTGGGTGCAGGACACAGTCCTGTGCTGTGAATTTTTAGATTAGGCATGCTTCAGACATAGGCCTGCTGACTTTGAGTTGCTTTAATATCAGATTTGTCAGCTTTTCCAAGATAAGAGTATACCAGTTAATAACAGAGAGTGAATGGAAGGAAATGAAAAACTACTACTCTTTGAGATCTCTTACTCCTGTCACATGTAGCACATTACCTCACAATGAGCAAAGAGTGGAGTGAAGAACAAAAAGCAGCAACTTCTTGTTGTTGCCCACCAAACTCATTCATTGCACACTAGGTTCAGGCTTAGCTACAGCCTGAGTAAAACAACAGACTGCGACATGCCATAGACTAAGGAGTGGGGTGGGTGGGGAGAGTGTTACTTATGAATGTCAGGAGTCTGCTATAATTAAACCCTTATAGGTGAGGGGCGCCTTGATGGCACAGCTGATTATGCATCTGACTCTTGGTTTTGGCTCAGGTCACACCCTTAAGACTCCCTCCCTCTCTCTCTGCCCCCACCCCCCTCCACCCCCGCTCTCTTTGTGCGTGCTCTCTCAAATATATAAATCTTTAAAAAAAAAAAAATCCCTTATAGGTGAGTGAAGTAGTAAGAGAGAGAAGAACTGTTAAAAATTTGGAGAGTAAGGGGCGCTTGGGTGGCTCAGTGGGTTGAGTCTCCGCCTTCGGCTCAGGTCAAGATCTCTGGGTCGTGGGATGAAGCCCCACATTGGGCTCTGCTCAGCCGGGACCCTGCTTCCCCCTCTCTCTTTGCCTTCCTCTCTGCCTACTTGTAATCTCTCTCTCTCTGTCAAATAAATAAGTAGAATTAAAAAAAAAAAAAGTTTAGAGAGTAAGTTGCTGAAAGCAAGCTAAAGCAGCATAGTCAGATTAAGTAAGAATCTTAAATTTTGGAATCTTTTCCTTACGGGAAAGCTTTTAAAATCAGATAACATATGAGCTTTAATCTTGTCTGACCCAGCCTCGGAATTTAATTTTAAAAAATGAAGTGTGAGGGGTGCCTGGGTGACTCAGTTGGTTAATAAGCATCTACCTTCGGCTCAGGTCATGATCTCGGGGCTGGGGATTGAGCCCTGCATGGGCTCCCTACTCAGTGGGGAGTCTGCTTCTCTCTCCCTCTTAGGCCCTCCCCCCAGCTCATGCTCTCGTAAAAAATCTTTAAAAAAATGTGTGAAACTCTTTATTTCTTTCAAATTAGTTATGTGGAAATTGGGATTTTGTATTGGAATAAAAGGAATTGCTAAAGCATAAAAGTGGTAGGAGTGATTTTTGTTTTAGTGACATATTGATGGTTAGCTATACATAGTAAATAAATAATGTTCCTGTATGGAGGAGTGGGAATTTTTATCCTAGGTCTCCAAATTCAGAAGATTTTTGAGTTTTGCTAAAAATAAACATAGACTCTTCACATATAATTTTAGAATTGTTCTGCACTCTTTCCAGGAAACCTTGAAATACCTCTCTCCTTTATTCACACTACACATACGGAATATGATATACATAGCAGTTTGCTTACTGGTTGGTTAAGGGAGTAATAGTTTTTAAAGCTTCTATCATTTCATCATCTAGACACCAAAGCAATAAAAGATTGCATTCAGCACCGTCTCTAATAAAAGTTTTTAGTTTTACCGTTTCTGGCACAGAATGCTATGAGAATTGGCTGCCTCTCCAAAACTCTTCTGAATTCTTAAAAAAAAGAAAGCCAGATTTTAAAACTTTAAATTTTTATTTTAATATTCAGGTGTGAAAAAAAAGCATATTGAAGAGAATAGTATAATCTACCCATATATACTAATTATGTAGTTTCAACAGTTATCAACTCAAAACCAAATACATATATGTCCACTCTTAACTTCTCTTATATTTTAAAGGAAATCTCAGCATGTCATTTTACCCATACACATTTCATTATGTTTCTATAAGATAAGGATTCTTTTTAAGTAATAATATCATTAAAAATACTCCTTATTTAAATCCAGTTCAAATTTTCTAATATTTCATGAGTGATTTTTTGTTTTACTGAAGAGATCTGAATAAAGTCATACCCTGTGATAGCTGGATAAGTCCTTTTAATTATTTTTAACGTAGGAATGTTCTTCTCAGTGTGCCTGGGGAGCTCAGTAAAGTGTCTGCCTTCAGCTCCCTGCATCATGCTCCCTGCTCAGTAGGGATTCTGCTGCTCACTCTCCCTCTGCCCTGCGCTCGCTCACTGTCTCTCAAATAAACAAAATCTTAAAAAAAAAAAAAAAAAAAAAAGGATGTTCTTCTCTTCTTGGAATTAATATAAATGAGATACTTGGTTCTACAAATCTGTTCTGCTCAAAATGTCTTGGAATCTAATGCTGGTCCACGAAGTATGCGACTTCATGTTGACTTACGTACAGAAATTGAGTGTCTAGAAACCTTGATGCAGTTTGACGGTGACTTTATATCTATTTGTTGGATATGCTAATTTAAAAATAGGGTTTTAGGCTTCTGTGCTTATTTATTTGTATTTTACAAATGATCTCTGATGGATTGGAAATAGGGGAAAAAGGGAAAAGAAAAATAAGCTGATTGATAACATAATTTGAGAAACACTACTGAAAGCATTCCTCACAGTTTGGATTTTGCTGATCGCAACCCCATAGTATAGTTTCAGTATATTTCCTCTGTTGTCTGATATCTTTTGAATTTGTAGTTGAATATGGAAATGTGATTGGAATTTGGTTTCTTTTTCTTTTTGTCAAGACTGCTTCAGACAGTGACGTGGTCTTCCTGATGAACAGGCACAAAGTATCTGTTTTCTTTGGGATTTTCATAAAAGTTGATGCTTAAAGCCTAGATGTATATTTATTCACTGGGGATTACAAAATGGTGATATTTTAATTTGTATATTTCTCCTTGTGTAAGCTAGAAACTCCCTAAATACTCATCTGCTCTTTGGTTACTCAGTGTTATTTTTTGTTTAAGAACGGCTTAAGTATTTGATGCTTTTCCTTTACTTAACATTTTCTCAAAATGAGTTGTTTTGTTGGCACCCACCGAATATGGTAAACTCTTTTTATGTAGGTATTAACTTGAACTCATGAATTTTAATATTGGATGTTGCAAACCTTTACAGCAGTAGCCTTATTGATGCTCAAATTGTCATACTTTGGGCCTTTTTCATATGACTCCTCATTCTATTTGACATGACACGACTAATTTTCCTGGGTTCCTTGCTCTCCATATATAGAGGTTTTGCAGGCTTGTCTTGTACACTTTCTGCCTTAGACCTGAAGTCAGCCATCTCTTTCAGGAAAAGTGGCTCTTTAGGATGGTCATTGCTTCTGTTTTGGTTGTTGCCTTTCAGTGGACAGAACGTGGAAATGTACATTTTGTTTTTATGATAAAGTGCATCATTGTCATACTGACACTTCTGGTTCAAATTTAGGACTTTCAGGTTTTTATCTCTTCTTTCTTAAATCTGGATTTTATTTGTCTTACGTCATGTATTATAATTCTCAAGGACATCAGATTGATGGAATTGAACTATCAAAATTGCTTATCTGTATCTCACTTTACCTGTATCAAAAAAACAATCCTGAGACCACAGCCAACCATGTGATCAGTAAAAACAGTTTAAAATACTTTTCCAGCTTTGCTTTTGTTTTTGTCCTTAGGGTATATCCTAGTAAGGATATATATATCCTAGTGATAAACTTTCAAGTCACTTGAAATAGTTCTTTAGTAGTTCTGCTACCTTGTAGATTACCTTTGAGGTTCATTTGTTTAATTTTATCTTTGATTTTTAGGGGTTACATTTTAAAATTGATGTTACAAAAAGCATTTCACATGGTTCTAAAGTCACACTAGTAAAAACATGGTATATTCAAAGAAGTGTAGCTCCTTTCTTACTCTATCCTCTCACTTCCTCTCTAATGTAAGTAACTGTTCCTTGTTAGTTTTGTAATACATTTTTTATATATGTAAGCAGATTCATATCTGGAATAATCAGTTTTTAATACCTATGTCTTTATAATGATTGTTAATCTATAAGGAGAACCACTGACAATATGCTTTATTCTACTTTGACATCTATAAACCTTCATCAGCAAAACATTACAGGCTTATGAGATAGGTGCTGAACTTAAAAAAGTGTGTATGAATGTGTATATATGTATATAAACCATGTTCCTGTCCTCTCCAAGGACTTACGTGAGAACATGAGCATAAAAAGTTATTTGACAATTTTGCCTATGCTAAGTGCTTACTGAATGATACAGGTATCAAGAGTTAACATATGGAGAAGTAAAATGAAAAAGGAGGGGGATTAAAGACTAAAATGGGATTACACTGTTGTAAGTTTTTACATTATTTCTAAAGTGGTGTGATACTAACTCAAGATAGACTGTAATTAGTAAGGATCTCTACCACTTGAAAGATGCAATGGATTACTAAGAATTAGTCTAACCCAAAAAAGACCGGAAAGGGAAAATAAAGGATTGAAGAGACATAGAAAACTTAGAGAAAGATGGTAGACTTGTGCCCAACCATATCAGTAATTTTGTTAAATGTCAATAGACTGTACATTCTAATTAAATTTTCATGTTGGATACTTTTTTTAAATTTTATTTTTGTAGTGTTCCAAATTTTACTGTTCATACACCACACCCAGTGCTCCATGCAGTACGTGCCCTCAGTACCCACCACCAGGCTCACCTATTCCCCCAACCCCCTCCCCTCTAAAACCCTCAGTTTGGGGGCGCCTGGGTGGCTCAGTGGGTTAAAGCCTCTGCCTTCGGCTCAGGTCATGATCCCAGGGTCCTGGGATAAAGCCCCACATGTGGCTGTCTGCTCAGCAGGGAGCCTGCTTCCTCCTCTCTCTCTGCCTGCTTCTCTGCCCACTTGTGAACTCTGTCTGTCAAATAAATAAAATCTTTAAAAAAATAAAAAATAAAAATAAAACCCTCAGTTTGTTTTTCAGAGTCCATAGTCTTTCATGGTTTGTCTCCCCCTCCGATTTACTCCAGTTCACTTTTCCTTTCCTTCTCCTAATAACTTATTTCACTCAGCATAATCTCCTCCAGTCTCGTCCATGTTGATACAAAAGTTGGGTATTCATTCTCTCTGATGGCTGCGTAATATTCCATTGTGTATATGGACCACATCTTCTTTATCCATTCATCTGTTGAAGGGCATCTTGGCTCTTTCCACAGTTTGGCAACTGTGGCCATTGCTGCTATGAACATTGGGGTACAGATGAGCCAAAGGCAGATACTTACCTGATTGAGCCACCTAGGTGCCCCACCTCAGTGTTTTTAAGTCAGTTTCACCATGGTTTTTCTTGAATTCATACAGCTCTGGATGTTGACTTCGGGAGTTTGAACTGTATTCCATTGTCAGAAAATTTGCAAAAGTTTTTGAGATGAAATCCCCTGTTTAAGTAAAGTCACTGTTCCAGATGTTGCCATCCACTTCAGTGTTGATGGAATAGAACAGTTTAATTTACAGTTTTTGTATAATGCAGTAACTGCTGATTTTCTTACTCATTTGTGGTCAGTGTCCAGTAGTGTGCCCTTGCTAATCTTCCCAGCCATGCTCCAAATATTGTCACAGAGAATGCCTGTGTTGTGCCCCGGGGACAGCACTAATCTGCTTCCTCTGCACTCCCATCTGATTCCTCAGGACCTCCACGTTGACTAAGGTTTCCACATTTGTAGTCTATTTTGTTGCAGCTTTCTCAGCAGTAGAACCTTGGTGCTGGGGGGGAACTTCAGAGGTTACCAAGGCCAGTCCTTAAATGCTTGAAGATTTTCCAGGACTTCTCACCACTGGCTGTCCACTGAAAGAGTAGTTCCAGGTCTTGGGGGTTTCTTCTGTGGCCAGTTCCATTTTTAGATAATTTTAGTTATAGTTCTATCCCTAAAATTCAGATCTTAAAAACTTAGAGGTAATCCAAGAAAAAAGTTAGCAGCTCAGGGTCCTTCCGGTTAGAAACTGTTAGATATTTTGTTTGCCCCACCAGATTCATTCTCCACAGCTTTGCCATCCTGCTCTCTGCCCCAGGAGGCTAACCATGTGGACCCCATCCTCCTCACTTCTCACCAGATTTGAACAAATGAGCCAGTGCAGGAGATATAACAGAGGAAGTGAGGTCAAGGTGTTTCTCCTGGTTCCCTGCAGAATCGCCCTCATTCTGGCTTTGATCCTCAACCAAAGATCAGTGTTTCTGTCAAGGTTGCATTCTTTAGAGTACTCTCCTTCTGGCTTCCAGTAACTAATAACTACTCTTTCTTGTCCTTGTGTGCTGAAACTGCTGGTTGTGATTCTCCTATAGCCTGCCCACACCTTTATAAATAGTACCCCCCTTTTTTCCTTTTTAAATAGTCCTTTATTAAAATTAAGTGTTCCTCAATTTACCTATCAGTGTGCCATCTATTTCTTATTGGGGCTTAGACTGTTAAAATAATGGGTACTGTGAGTGTCTTTAGGAAATTGACCTTTGGAACTGGGCTAACACTGATTACAAAAAGAGGAGGGGCTGGCTATATTAATATCCGATAAATTAGACTTCAAAGCAAAGTGTATTACTAGAGACAGTAAGGGACAATACGTGATGATAAAAGGATCAGTCCACCAAGAAGTAAAGCAATCTTAAAGGTGTACAGATCAAACCACAAAGATTCAAAATACATGAAGCAAAAACTGATAGAGCTAAAAGGAGAAATAGACAAATCCAGTTATAGTTGGGAATTTCAACTCCCCACACTCACCAACTGATCTATAGAGCTACTAGAGAAAATCAGCAAGGATACAGAAGAACTGAACAACATGATGAAGTCTGGGATCAGACTGATATTTATAGAACATCAAACAATAGAATATACATTCTTTTTACGTACACATGGAACATACATGAATATAGACCATAATCTGGGCTATAAAACAAATATTGACACATTTAAAAGAATTGCAGTCATACATGGGGTGCCTGGGTGGCTCAGTGGGTTAAGCGTCTGCCTTCAGTTCAGGTCATGATCTCGGTTTCCTGGGATCAAGCCCTGCATCGGGCTCTCTGCTTGATGGGGAGCCTGCTTCCCCCCTTCTCTCTCTGCCTACTTGTGATCTCTGTCTGTCAGATAAGTAAATAAATACATCTTAAAAAAAAAGAATTGCAGTCATACAGAACATATTTTCAGACCATAATGAAATCAAGCTGGAAATCAACAGAATGACAATAGGAAAATCACCAAACATTTGGAAAGGAAACAGCACACTTAACAAATAATCCATGAGTAAAAAGAAGTCTCAAAATATATATAGAAATGAATGAAAATAGAAACATTAAAATCTTTGAGATACAACTACTAAAGTACTGAGGAAAATTTATAGCACTGGGTACTTACATTATAAAGAAATATCGAAATAACTTTATAGCTCAAGAAACAAGAAAGAACAAAATAAACCCAAAGCAATCAGAAGGTAATGTTAGAGAGCAGAAACCAATGAAATTGAAAAGAGGAAGAAGAGGGGGAAATTACACATAACAAGTCCCTCAAAAACAAAACATTGATAAACCTCTAGCAAGATTAACAAAAAGAAGACACAAATTACTAATATCAGGAATGGAACAATACCACCACAGATCCTGCTGCTATCAAAAGAATATTAAAAGAATACCGTGAACAACAATAGTCAAATTTGACAACTTAAAAAAATGGACAAATTTCTTGAAAATCACAAACCATTAAAATTAAGCCAAGATGAAGTAAAGAACCTGAATAATCCTAAAATGGAATTTGTAACAAAACACAGTCTCTTTCAGAAAATAAAAAAATACTTCCCAACTCATTTTATGGATGATTTATTCCAGATATTCAAGGATGAGTCAATACTGGAAAATTTTTTTTTTTTTTTAAAGATTTATTTATTTATTTATTTGTCATAGAGAGAGAAGGGAGAGCAAGCACAGGCAGACAGAGTGGCAGGCAGAGGCAGAGGGAGAAGCAGGCTCCCCGCCAAGCAAGGAGCCCGATGTGGGACTCAATCCCAGGACGCTGGGATCATGACCTGAGCCGAAGGCAGCCGCTTAACCAACTGAGCCACCCAGGCGTCCCTCAATACTGGAAATTTAATCAGTGTAATCCACCATATCATCAGGCTAAAGAAGGAAAAAACTGATAAATCAATTGATTCAACACCTAATGGTAAAAACTTTCAGTACACTAAAAATAGAAGGAACTTCATCAATCTCATAAAGAGGATTTATCAAAAAAAGGTAGATATAGATATAGATATGGCATCATACTTAATGTTGAAAGACCAAATGCTTTCCCTCTGAGATTGGGAACAATGAAAGAATGTCCATTCTCACAGCTGCTGTTCAGCATAGTACTTACTACATGTTCAAGCACCCAAGAGGAAAAGAAGCATACAGATTGGAAAGTAGAAATAAAACTTAGAGATGACATGATTGTCTACATAGAAAACTCCAAGGAATCTATAACAAAACTTCTAGAACTAACAAATTGAGTTCAGTAAGATACAAGAGCAACATAAAAGTTGATTATACTTTCTATATACTGACAACAAGCAAAACCCCCAAATTTTAAAACTTCTATGCCATTTACAGTTGCTCCAAAGAATATCAGGTATAAATGTACCAATGCATGGATGGGATTTAGGTAATGAAAATTATAAAATATTAATGAAAGAAATTAAGGGAGACCTAAGTAAGTGGAGAGATGTATTATATTCAATAGATTGAAAAATTCAACATTGTAAAGATGTTAATTCTCCACTAAATTGTTCTCTAGGTTTTATGCAATCCTATCAAAATTTCAGCAGTATTTTTGTAGACATAGACAAACTTATTCTAAAGTTTATGTGGGAAAGGAAAAGCCCTAGAATAGCCAAAACAACCTTGAAAAAGAAGAATAAAGTCAGAGGAGTCCATTTCCAATGTTAGGGCTTACTATATAGGTATAGTAATCCAGAAAATGTGATATTAGCAGGAGGAAAAACACAGATGAATGGAACAAACCTGGAAATAGGTCCACGCAAATATACACAATTAGGGGTGCCTGGGTGGCTCAGTTGTTGGGCATCTGCCTTTGGCTCAGGCCGTGATCCTGGGGTCCTGGGATCGAGCCCTGCGTTGGGCTCCTTGCTCAGCAGGAAGCCTGCTTCTCCCTCTCTCACTCCCCTTGCTTGTGTTCCCTTTCTCACTGTGTCTCTCTGACAAATAAATCTTAAAATAAAAAATATATATATATATTTAAAATATATATACATATAAATATATGTATATATAAATGTATATATGTGTACATATATGTATATACATATATATGTACATATACCCAATTATTTACAAAGAAGCACAGGCAATTCAATAGAAGAGGAGTAACCTTTTCAGTAAATGGTGCTGGAGAGTACCCTCAGCAGGACATTCATCAGAAAAAATTAACCTCAAGCTAAATTTCACACATATTAAAAACTCAAAAGGGATCATGGATTTAAATGTAAAACTTACCTAAAACATAAAATTATAAAACTTTTAGAAAAGAGCATAAGGGACAATCTTAAAAATCTAGCACTTGGCAAAAGTTCTTGGACTTGATACCCAAAGCACAATCCATAAGAGGAAAAAAATGGGTAAATTGCATTTCATCAAAGTGAAAACTTGTTCTACAAAAGACCTAGTTAAAAGGATCAAAGGACAAATTATAGACTAGCGGAAAATATTTATAAATCTACCCAAAAAGGACTTTATACCTAGAATGTATAAAGAAGTCTCAAAAACTTTTTTAAAAATCCAGTTAGAAAGTCAGCAGAAAACATAAGACATTTCACCTAAGAGAATATGCAGATCACAAACACGTAAAAAGATGTTTAACATCAGTAGCTGTTGGGGAAATGCAAATTAAAGTCAAAACAAGACATCATTCTACAACTATCAGAATAGCTACAATGAAAAATAGGGATAATTTCAAATGCTGGCAAGTGTGCAGAGAAACCGAGTTACTCATATTTGCTGATGGGACTGTAAAATGGCACGACCATTTTGGGGATCCAGTTGACAGATTCTTTCTAAAGTAAAAATGGGTTTACCATATGACCCGACACTTGCACCCAGGCATTTATCCCAGAGAAATGAAGACTGACTTTTTTACACAAGAATTGTACATGAATATTCATAGCAGCTTTGTTTATAATAGTCCCAAACTGGGAACTACTCAAATATTCTTCAATGGGTGAATGATTAAACAAACGGTGGTACATACATACTACAAAATACTATTCAGCAATAAAAAACCAACTACTAATACACACAATAATTTAGATGAACCTTGAAGAAATTACACTAAGTGAAAAAAGCCTATAAAAAGATATGCAAGCCTGGGCGCCTGGGTGGCTCAGTAGGTTAAGCTTTTGCCTTCAGCTCAGGTCATGATCCCAGGGTCCTGGGATTGAACCCTGCATTGGGCTCTCTGCTCAGCACGGAGCCTGCTTCCCTCTCTCTCTGCCTTCTTCTCTGCCTGCTCTCTCTCTCTCTCTCTCTCTCTCTCAAATAAATATATAAAATCTTAAAAAAAAAAAGATATGCATGCCACATGATTCCATTTGTGTAACATTCATGAAATAACAGGGAGGGTGGATTAGGACAGGGATTGAGAATGAGAGAGAGCATGGTGTAGGTATAAAGAGGTTAGCAGGAAGGAGTCTTGCAATAGCATGGTTGAGTAGCTTGATCATCGTGGTGGTTATGCCAGGCTACACAACAAGACTGCATAGTGTGCATACACACATAAGTGAAGGCACGTATAACTGGTGAGACTTTATAAGTTTTATGGGGTATACCAATGCCATTTGTTCATTTGAGTGTAGTTCTATAGTTATTTAAAATGATAACATGGGGGAATTAAGGGAGGGATGCACAGGACTTTCCAGTACAATTTCTTTGCAACTAGGTCCAGTGGACCTAGAACTATTTCAAAATCAGTATTGGGGCGCCTGAGTGGCTCAGTGGTTTAAGCCGCTGCCTTCGGCTCAGGTCATGATCTCAGGGTCCTGGGATCGGGTCCCGCATCGGGCTCTCTGCTCGGCAGAGAGCCTGCTTCCCTCTCTCTCTCTCTGCCTGCCTCTCCGTCTACTTGTGATTTCTCTCTGCCAAATAAATAAATAAAATCTTTAAAAAAAATCAATATTAAAAATTAGACTCCGGGGTTGCATTGATCATATATTCAAGGAGTATATGGGTAAGCTTTCTGCCAGAGGCGAATAGGACACGGGTCTATGGTGCGCAGCGTCATCCTAGTTATTCAAATATTACCAGTGATACCAAGGAGCAAAGTGCAGGTGGAGGGCAGGCATTGGATAACCAAGTATGTGGCAATGAAGTGACAACTGTAGTGATTTATAAAGACTCTAGAGCTATTTGGTTCTTATGGCCCAATAAGGAAATTTAGGGGAAAAGACAAAGTTATAAACAGACAATTAAAACTGGCTCAGAGAACCAGAAAACCTCTAAGACAACTATGAAGGAATTCCCCATCTGGTGTTACAGGGCACATGTAGGTGAGGAACCCCTGACAGGACACATTTCCCTTGGGAAGCCACTAACCACTTAGTAGGTGATTGACTATATTCAACCCCTCCCATCATGGAGGGTATAGTGTTTTGTCCTCAATAGGAATGTACCCATTTTAGGTATGGGTTTGCCTTCCCTAAACTTGGGGCTTCTAATAGTACCACCATTTGTGGACTTAGCGATGGACCTTATCATGGAAGAACACCCAACATCACTTTGACAGGGAGACACACTTTTTTGTAAACGAACTTGTGGGCCATGGGCTCATGCCCATAGACTTCACAAATTTTCCCATTTGCTCCATCACCCAGTAGCAGCTGGCTTGATAGTTAGAATGACTTGAAGACTAGTTATGGCACAAATTGGAGACCAGATCTTGGGAAGTGTGAGTTGTCCCATAGATGGTTTGTATACCTTAGAGGCCAATATGTGGACCCATCTCACCCATGGTTGGAATGTATGGGTTTGGGAACCAAGGAGTAGAGGTCAGAGCACTCCCCCTCACTATTACACCTACTACCCCACTTGAAATAGTTCTACCTCCCAATAAAATCCAGGATTGTTAGTTCTTTGTGACCTTGGCCTCAATCTTTTTGGAAGTGCAAGTATCCAAGAGAAGAATGCATATACCAGACATAAGGGCATGACTCTAATGAACTGGAAGCTGAGACTACCCTTTCACCTTTTGGGGTTACTCATGCCACTGAATCACAGGAAGGGAAAGGGTTTGTTGTACCCAATAGGATGATTGATCTTGTTTACCAGGAGGAAATTCAGTTGCTGCTACACCGTAGGAGCAAGAATGACTATGTTTGGAACCTAGCAGATTCATGGGAGTGCTCCTTCTGACTCTTTGGCCCAATAGTTCTGGTCAAAGGATAGCTGTGCCAATCTGATAATGACAAGACCAGAAAGGTCTCAAATCTGGCCATGCTTCGTGCTGGCAGGGGTTAAGGGGAAAATGGAATGAGTAGTGGAAACATTCAACTGTGATTATCAACATAGGCCTTGTTACCAGATACAAAGAGACTAGCAACCATGTTATATCATTCTTTTTTTCCAAGTCTTTCCCCCATCATTATATATTATTAGGTGTAACAAACTAAGAATGCTCTGACAAGCACCCAATTCTAAAACCACCAAGAGGCTTGAGTATGAGTGAGGACCAACCTCAGAGCCTAGGCATGATTGGGATGACCTTGGAGGGAAAAGTGTTCTCAAATGTTAGGGGTGTCAATAGGATCTAATTCCTGGACCAGATTGGGCAAGATAAAAGCAGCTACATAGTACCATGACTGGGTAGAAAACACCATAGTATGCTTTGTTCTGTTGTTCTCAGTAGGACCTTTGGCTTAGTCCTATTTTTCTCAAGCCAAGTATGTGAAGAACCGCAAGAGACCTTCCTCAGCTGACTCCATAGAAAGGAAACTCTTGGTAAGGGTGAGGATTTGACAGGGTCAAGGAATTAAGTGGGTGCTCTGGCTTTGGGAGAGCCTGTTGTAGAAAGGCCGAGCCCTGCAGAAACGACTGGGTTTGGGCCTTGAAAACAGGTCATCACCCTGGCCAGCCTCCATCCCCAAGCATACCTTCTACACCTGCTTCTCCAACCAGTTCTTTCTTGCTGGTCAGGTTAGGGTTCCACGTAGCAGGTCCCTTATTTCTCAGCTCATCTTCTGAGAGATGGAATTGTCCCTAAGAAAAGTCAAGACATTACCAGATGCATATCTGGGAGTTAGTGTGACTTCCCCATATGTTCAGAGAGTGGAAGTCTCTCCTTACCACCTCAGCTTGTCCTTGCACTAGAATCCTCATCTCCATTAACCATATTCTCCCCGTCTCCTTGAATCCTTACCTAGAGCCTTTCTTACATGAATGTTGGTAAGGATTTCCATGCAGGGACACGTCTTCTTGATCTACAGGACTCTCTCTCGCCTTCTGGTATTTATCCTTCTTTAAACTAAGGGTACCTTAACACACGCCTTTGTTGGGTTTCTATAAGTACCTCTACTGTTAGAAACCCCAAATGCTTCTACTATGATCTGAATGTTTGTGTCCCCCAAAATTCATATGTTGAAATCCTAACCCCTAAAGGTTAGGGAGTAGTAGGAGGGGCCTTTGGGAAGTACTGAAGTCATGAATGTGAAACCCTCATGAATGGGATTAGTGCCTAAAAAGAGGCCTCAGGGAGATGCCCAGCCCTCTGCCTCCATGTGAAGATACAATGAGAAGTCTGCAACCTGGAAGAGAGTCCTCCCCTGACCATGCTGGCACCCTGATCTCTGCTTCCAGCCTCCAGGGTTGTGAGAAATACATTTCTGTTGTTTATAAGCCATCCAGTTTATGGTATTTCATTACAGCAGCCCAAATGGACAAAGAGAACATGCATTTTTATAGACCTCACAGGCCGTGAATATTGTGGCTTCATTTCTAAAGTTTTTTTTTTCTTTTAAATTTAGTTTTTAACTAATCTCTACACCTAATGTGGGACTCAAACTTACAACCCTGATATCAAGAGTCAAGTGCTCCATCAACTGAGCCAGCCAGGTGCTCCACTTTTCTAAAGTTTTAATCTTATGAAATACTAGTTACACATTCCAATAATAAATAGAGCTAACACTTATTGAATGTTCACTATGCACCAGGCACATATATTATATGCAAAACACTGTGTTAGAATTCTCCAGAGAAACAGAACCAATTATATAAATATATATATAAATATTTATATAAAGAGATTTTATATATTAATATAGAAAGAGATTTATTATGAGAGATTGGCTCCTGTGATTATGGCGGCTGAGAAGTCCCATAATCTGATGTCTATAAGCTGGAAGCCCAGAAAAGCCAGTGGTGTAGTATGAGTACCAACCCAAAGGCCTGAGAACTAGGGGAGCCAACTAAGTCAAAGGTGGGAGAACCAGGAGGGCTGATGTCCAAGGACAGGACAAGATGGATGTCCCAGCTCAAGTAGAGAACAAATTTGCCCTTCCTCTGCCTTTCTTCTCTTCAGTCTATTCAGGCCCTCAATAGATTGGATGATTTTTGTCCCCCCCCACATTGGTGGGGATGATCTTTTCTCAATCTACTGATTCAAATGCTAATCTCTTATGGAAGCAGCCTCAACAGACACCAAAATAATGTTTTGCCAGCTCTCCAGGCATCCCTCAGCCCAGTCAAGCTGACATAAAATTAACCATCACAAGCACTTATGCTATGAGGCAGGACAGTCTTAGAGTTCCCATGTTCTAGATAAGGAAACCCAAGGCTCAGGCAAGTTAGGTACTTGCCCCTAAGACCATAAGTGAGTGAGGAGAGCTCATACTTGAACCTAGGCAGTCTGACTCCGGTGTCATCCCTTGACACATGCTGCCATTGTTCTCTTTGCAGTTCTCAGCTGAATATTGTCTCCCTCACCTCCCTCCTCTTCCCAGTGCTCTTTTTTTCCAGTTAAAGCCAGTCACCAAACATAGTCTTCTCAGTGCTTGTGACACATACTCCATCTGGATTCGAGAGGGCATTCATCTGGCATTTTAGGTTATGATCCAAAGAGCCAAAGCCTTTTCTTCGATCCTTTCTCAGTCAGTGGTGCCTGGACTTTGGTCTGCAAAAGAGTAAGTGGAGAACTTCTAAAAGCCAGAATCCTTGGCAGTTGGCAGAGAATTTAACTCAATAGATCGAGGAGTACCGAGGGACCCAGGTGTCTCCGTTTTTTATAAGAAGATTCTGATACAGGAGACCTCCAGATTGACCGCACTGGAAACAGTGACAAGTCAAATCTTCACTTCTCTTGATGTCCTTTCTTTCCCCAAAGTCCCAACCTTTAGCCAAGGAAGAAACACTGAACACCAAATTTGTTGCCCTCTTAATTCCTGGAAATGTTCTGTAGGCTTTGTGGTGTTATCTCTCCATGAATGAAGAGGAATTCTTTGGTGTGGAGCTTCAGAAAGCTCCCTGGCTCATCTCTGCGCCGAGAGAGCACGAACCTCTCACACTTGCTTCCCATCTATCGGCCTCAGCTCTGCCTCCGCTCTCGTTCTGTACCTTAGTAGGGAACCAGGAACCACCAGCACCGGACCCTTCCCCCTGCTGGGGCCTGCAGCAAGTTTCTTCACATTTGCTAGGACTGGTGCATCCTGTGTTGTGGCCTCTTCCACAAGATGAGATAACGTCCCTCGAGGAGAAGTTGAAATCCTATTCCATTCCACACTCCATCTGTTTCCTCAGAAGCTCTCTCTGTCTCTCTCTTTCCTCACTCCTTCGCTCCCTCCTTCTCTCCCAGTGTGTGTGTGTGTGGGGGGCTTCCTTTCTTCCAGTCTAGAGACTCCTCACCCTCTGAAATCAATTCAAAAGGAGAGTTGTGCACATAGATGGACCTACTCGCACAGTCCCAGAACTGTGCTATGTGCCCTTCAGCAGACAAGCTGTTTTCCACCCCCTGTCCCTAGGGGAGACATTTTAGGGGGAATTTCACACCAGAGGGAACCTATCCTCCATTGAGAATACCCTCCTTTCAGGCCAGACTAGCACCCACGCCTGAATGGATAATAAGACTTTCTATCTATCAACTGTTTACTAAGTGTTTATTATGGGAGCTTCTCAGGAAGGTCCCTTTCATGAGAGACTGAAATGCTCTGAAACTACCATGAGTTTTTCTTCTCAGATAAAAAGACCAGAGTGTGATCAGGGTCTCTGGTTCTCAGGGAGCTCCGCAAAGATCTGAGTGGCAGAGAACAGAGAAATCATGTACATTTTCCAAATTACCTCTTTTGTCAAAAATCTGCTTTTTTTTCGTTCCATTTTCTACTGGGAAATAAAATCAAACTTGGTCCTTAGTTCCTCAGGGCGGGTGGGGAGTTGACCTTCCTTTACGTGCCCCATGACAGTAAGCAGTCGGAGGGCTCCAAATGCCTGTCCTTCTCAACAATGATCCGATTGCCTTGTCGGAGGCTCAGTATTCGTTTCCTGTGGCTGTTCTTACCAATTGTCCCAACTGTAGTGGTTACAACAGCAAATTTATTCTTTTGTAGTTCTAGGGGCCGGAAGTCCAAGGTCAGGGTGTGTCTTTTTTTTCCTGACTGCAGAATTTTCTCCACTTGTCCATGCGTGTGGCTTCTTCTGAGCCTCTAGTTTCATTCAGCTCCGTTCCAGCCACACATAGAGGCTAGCATCCCTCAGTCTCAATTACAAATTCTTGGGAAGAGATCATCTGATTGGTTCAGCATTGAATCAGGGGTCTTTCCCTTTGCCAGGGGATTGTCTCAGAGAACGTGGGTCTTTGACGTACAGAAGATACCCCAAATATGTCCTACCTATTGAAGAATAAAGTTGAGATGCATACTTATTAAGAATTAATTTCTGGGGGTGCCTGGGTGGCTCAGTGGGTTAAGCCTCTGCCTTCGGCTCAGGTCATGATCTCAGGGTCCTGGGATGGAGCCCCGCATTGGGCCTTCTGCTCAGCGGGGAGCCTGCTTCTTTCCCCCCACCCCCCGCCTCGCTGCCTACTTGTGATCTCTTTCTCTGTCAAATAAATAAATAAAATCTTAAAAAAATTAATTTCTGTACAGACTGACCTGTGCATAACAAGTTTGAAGAGAGGGGTGCCTGACTGGCTTAGTCAGTAGAGCATGCAAGTCTTGAGTTGAGGGTCAAGAGTTTGAGCCCCATGTTGGGAGTAGAGTTTACTTAAAAAGTTTGAACAGAACCTGCTGCATGAATAAATCATGTAGAGAAGTTACAAGGGGAATGTTTAACCTATAAAGAAAACTGGTTCTTGTCCAATCACTTTAGTCACACCATATTTGCAAGCAGCTAGGTGCTTCTGAGATCCAATTTTAGCTCTGCCTTAGAACGGCTTCATGTTACGTTATACATCTGAATAGAGCCAAACTGTACTTCTTTAAAAATAGATGCCAATTTGGGCTTTCCTTGTATCAACGGGGCTTCTTGCCCTTCTTCCCAATGAAATTAAATTTTATTTCCTTCTTGGTACCCTTCTCTAAAAATCTGAATCTGGCAAACTCCTGACACATGCAAGGCACCCTATGAATAAATGTTGGTTAAAGGAATGAAAAACGAGTCAATTACTTCATCCAAGCCAAAGGTTTCTCTTCTCCAGCCACCTATAATGGCCAAGGTTAGCAGCAAGAAACCTGATCTACTCCACTCTACTTCCCAACCCCACCCTCACCATCTTGGGCCAAGTCTCCATCCTATCCCACCTTGACCCTCTGCTGGAGCTTCAAACTGATCTTTTTGGCTTCAGTCTGGCCCCTTGCACTTCATTCTCAAAAACAAAAACAAAAACAAAAAAACCACTCAGAGAGAGCTACTGAAGAGTAAACCCGATCCTGCTGTCCCTCTGGGGGACACAGGTCCTGTGTGGTTCTCTCAGCCCCACCTCCTCCATCCCTCCCCACCCCCCCACCCCCAGCCTGCTTTCCACAGTGGTCTTTCTCCCGGCCTCCCCAGGGCCTTGACCCAGAGCATTTCCTTTCCCGTCTCTAGAACACCCCTTTCCCCTGCCCTGACCTCAGTCTTGCCCAGCAAACTCCTAATCATCCTTCAGATCTCATCCCAGATAGCTCTCATGGTCCCTTAGATTACACGAGGGCCCCATCTTATGTCCTTTTTTCGCACTGACAGATTTGTAATGGTTTATGATTGGCTTGATTATTTCTTAAGTGTCAGTTGCCTCTTTCCTCCAGGACCATGGAAAGAAACTCCTTGAAATCAGGGACTGTATTCGTTTTCTCAAACTGCCATAGCCATATACCACAAACTGGGTCTCTCTCTCTCTCTCTTTTTTTAAGGTTTTACTTATTTATCAGATACAGAGGGAGAGAAAGAAGAGAGAGCACAAGCAGGGGGAGCAGCAGAGGGAGAGGGAGAAGAAGGCTCCCCACTGAGCAAGGAACATAATGCAGGGCTTGATCCCAGGACCCTGAGATCATGACCTGAATTGAAGGCAGACGCTTAACCGACTGAGCCACCCAGATGTCCCAGACTGGATGTCATTTTTGTTTGTTTGTTTGTTTTTTAATTTATTTGACAGACAGAGATCACAAGTAGGCAGAGAGGCAGGCAGAGAGAGAGGAGGAAGCAGGCTCCCTGCTGAGCGGAGAGCCCGATGTGGGGCTTGATCCCAGGACCCTGGAATCATGACCTGAGCTGAAGGCAGAGGCTTTAACCCAGTGAGCCACCCAGGTGCCCCCAGACTGGGTGTCTTAATAGAAATTTTTTCACAGTTCTGGAGGCTAGAAATACAGGATCAGGTTATTGATTGGCAAATTCAGTTTCTTCTGAGGCCTTTTTTTGTTGACTTTCAGAGGGCTGCCTTCTCATTGGATGCTCATGTGGTCTTTCTTCTGTGTGCAGACCTCCCGCGTCTCTGTGTCCAGACTTCCTCTTGTCAGATCAGATTAGCCCCCACTCTTGTTTTAACTTCATCACCTCTGTAAAGGCCCTAACTCCAAATACAATCATATTCCTAACTCGGGTTTGGGGCATAGGAATTAATATATGGATTCTCAACATGCGGAATTGGGGCAGGGAGTGGGACACAATTCAGCCCCTAACAGGAACCAAGCCACTTCTGTTCATCATTGTGTCCCCACCACTCAGGACAGTACTTGGCATGTTGTAGGACTTGATACATGCCTGTTTAATGGACGACTGCATTTCAACCCCCCCCCCCCCATATCCTCTCTTCCCCCACTACATAGTGTGCTAGAGGCAAAGAAAAGAGGAGGCACAAGTTGCCGCAGGAGGACCATAGGTGACCACGGGACATTATAGATCTTTCAGAAAGTCTTCTCTCCGCACCATCCACCCCCCGCCCCGGCCCCACAGGCTATGGGACAAAACAGCTTTTTGTTCCTGCCCTGGGTGTGTGTGTCCTACCTCCGTGGGTTGCTGGGGGAGAAGTTTTGCTGACAGCTGCAAACCCATCCAAGTTGCCCTCTTTAGAAGGTGAGTCACCCAACTTCTGGGAGTGCGGATCTACACAGCTCCCAGAAAGCGGTTTAGCCATAGGGACTAGGACCTAAAAAAAGGCAAGTCCTGCAACTTTATCATTCCAAGGCTGAGAATCCAACCTAAGGAACTAGGAGAAGGAGCCCCAAATGGGCGTATATTCCAGTTTTTAATATAAAAAAGTATGTCCTGCCATTATAATAGTGATGTATATCAATGGGAAAAAGCTACACAAAATGATGTAGCTATTGATAAAACTGTCTATGAAAAATTTATAATGATGCAAGAAAATATTACATGGAAACAGGACACAGAACTGCATATACATTGATCTCAGAAATATAATAAATAATTTACACACACATCTTCAGAGGAAAAGCCTGAATTGGTAAACATATAAATGTTAATACTATTTTTTTCAGACTGAGATTTCTTTCCTTTATGGTTTTGTATTAAAAGTAACAGGTGTTGTTTCACAGCCAAAAAAAAAAAAAAAAAAAAAAAAAAAAAAAAAAAATGGCGAGGGGGAGGCGTCGGGGGAGCAGAGTTTTTAAGGCAGCCAGAATAGGCCGGTCAATGAGATTCCTTAGCTCTGGGCTTCTCCGGAAAGCGCTGTCCGTGCGCCCGCCCTCCATCTGGTTCTCAGAGCTGCGGGCTGACTCGGACAGAGAGTGCTCCAACACTCGCGGCCGCCGGAGGAGGCGACAGGCTTGGCGAGGCGCGCGGCCAGGGGTGGGTGGAAGGTCGGGGGAGGGACTCAGCCTTTCTCCTGTCGGGAGCGAGATCTGGACTGCGCTGGGCGTCCGGAGCCCTGGACCAGCCCCCGGCCATCGCGGCCGCCGCCCTGTCCGCTGTTACCCGGCCAGGTGCAAAACGCCTTGTCATTGGGAGAGTCTGCGGCCGGAGCATTGAATTACAGCTCAGCCGAGCCCGGGTAGGGCGACGGGGCTGGAAGATGAGCAGAAGCCCCTGTACTCCGAGCGCCCTCCGACTAGCGGGGTAAGCGCGGTTGGGGCGGCGACCGGGTGTAGCCCCCTGGAGCAGCGCGGGGCTAGCCTGGTTCTCTTCAAAAGCAGAAGATCTGAGCCAGGAGCCAGGAGCCAGGGCCGATCACAACCGGCCTCCCTCCTTCAGCTTTCTCCAGTTAGAGAGACCCACCTCGATCGTCCCCGACCTTCCCCAGCCTTCTCGGCGCACCCTGGGTGTACGGGGCCCTAACTCGTGCCAGTCATGCTGAGGGTTTTCATCCTCTATGCTGAGAACGTCCACACCCCGGACACCGACATCAGCGATGCCTACTGCTCTGCGGTGTTTGCAGGTAGGAGGGGTCGGCATCCCCTCAGGCAGGGAGGGTGGGAGTCGGAGAGGGGCCTCCTGGACATCCACACAGGGAGCTCGGGGATGGGAGAGAAGAGACTCCATGAGCCGGGCCAGACTGACTTTGGGTGTCTCAGAGACCCACATCCTGGGGAAGGGGCGACCCAGAGGGAAACCGAGGCAAGGAGAGAAGTGGTTGAACTGCACTTCTCTGGGACCTGGAAACTGAGGCCAGGTGGGAGCTACACTGGGCCTGGAGGAGGGGGCACATTTCTCCTCTCACTCTTCTGGATCTCTTAAAAGAGGTCTTTCCTTTCTGTGGGCAGTGAAGCTCTCTATTGCAGGGATCCCTTCCTCTGTGCTTGGAGGGCTGGGTCTCAGGCCTATTTATAGCCCAGCTGTCTTCCCGAGCCTGGGCCTGGCAGCTGTCCTAGGCCCCAGCTCTCTATCACAGGCTAGGTTGGCCGGCCTGGCCACTGGGGGCAGAGGCACCGCCCACCTCTCCAGGGATCCTACTCTTGCTTTGTGCACAGGATGGGAGAAGTTAAGCAGCTGGTCCAGCTAACACCAGCACCAACCTCTAGGAACTTTCTCCCCTCTGCACTCCCCTCCCACCAGACTGGAACTTGCTGGGGAGTGGTATCTGGGGAATGCTATCTTCATCGTCCTTGAACAAAGGAGCCTGCTCCCCTATCCTGTTGGGACCTCCCAGAGTAAAGCCTTCCTATGGTCATGAGTGGACTTCTCCTCCAGGAGGTGAGGGCCAAGCCCCATCTGTTTACCTGGAAACCCCTCAAAGCTAAGTCAGAGCTGTGGGCTACCCAGCTGAGTCTTTGGGTTTAGAGCCAGCCTGGGGGAGAAAGATCAGGGTGTGAGAGTCCAACCGGATGGGTTTGCTCTTTGTCTCCATGACTTGTCATTTTCCTTCTCTTCAAAGACCTGGCTTCATCCCAGGCTCCCTGAAATCCGGGCAACAACTGGTCCCTGGCCTTTCAGCAGATCTCTCTTTTCGAGCTCCTGGATCTTCGTGTTCCCAGCCGCCCATGTGCACATGTATTCCCAGACACATGTCCACCCAGGAGTGCCTGTGACATCTCCAGGGTACCATCTCAAGAGGTAGAGGGTTAGAGAACCAAGGCATGTGTCCACAGCAGCACACACTGATGTGTCCTAACAGGCACATACGCCCACATAGTCCCAGATATGAAATCTGGGGTTTCTTAGGGAGGAGTCCCTGAAGGGGCCTGTGGCCTGGGAAGCAGACTGCGCCAAGAGGATAGAGACAGAGGGGGAGTGGGAGGTGACACTCCAGCTGTACTTCTTTGCTGACATTCAGCTTTGACCTGTTTTCGACCGGTTTCCCACAGTGGCCTCCGGACATGAACTTTATCCAGGTGTTTCCAGGGGGAAGACAAGGGCATGCATGGGGGGCCTCCTCACTTCCGCTGCATCCTCAGCACTGGGCAGGCCAGCGGCCTCACGGAAGGTCTTGGGCTCCTCAGTGCTCAACTCCAGGGAGCACCATTCTCACTGTGAATGTCCCCCTGACTGAAGGGAAGGAGGGTAGTGTCACCGTGGAGGGAGGGGGGGAAACCCTGTATATTGAATGGCTGCCTCTTTCTCCAGCATCCCTTGGTGGGAGAAGAGCCCTAGCCCAAGGGCTGAGCAGGCTTTGTGATGGCATCCTCTAGACCTGTCCAATGCTTCAAAGAACCTCTGGGGGGGGGGGGCACTGCCTCGCCCTGCCTGTGTCCTCAGGGGTCTTGCCTCCTCTGATGCCCATTCAGTCAACCACATTTTCCTTCCCTGATCACAACTCCCATCTCCCAACCCCCCCACCCCCCCACCCTAGCACACACATACTTGCCTCATGCTGTGAAGTCCCCCTACCCAGACCAGGCTCTGAACCCTAGCAGGAGAAGGGGAAGAATGAATAATGTATGGGAAAGCACTTTCTAACCCCTGAAGCGCTTTGCCCACAGGGATGTGGCTGGTGCGGCTCCGTGGCTGTCCGTGGGCAGTCTTCCCCATCCCCCACACTTCATCCTCCATCCCCATCCATGACTGAGCTCCCCACATCTGCCTGATGTCAGTTCGCATTCTTGCCCTTTGCCTGCTGCCTGGCTCCTCTGGGTGGGCTCCCCCCTTTCCTGAGGAGAAGGAATGTCTCTTGTTGACAGCGAGTGCCCCCAGAGGAGGCTGGCTGGAGCCCCGCACTGCCAGTCATGGACGTCACTGCCAGGCAGTCATGGGGGAATGCAGTGCCTCCCTTCCCTAGCCCTGGACACATTCCACCTCCTGCACTGGCCAAGCTCTTAACCCATGTCCAAATTTGGCCTCCCCACAGCATTCAGGCCTGCTCACTCTCCTTCTCTCAGCCAGGGCCTGGTTAGTGAATGATTACACAGAAGGTTCTGGTCTCTCAGAGCGAAACAGCCTTCTGGGAAGTATTCCCTCACCAGTGAGCCTGGATCTGGCCTTCCCAGGCCCTTTAGGCTTGGGGCCCACAGAGCCCCTCCTTTGGCCACCTGATTATAATATCCCAGAACGACACCCACTCTGGGCTCGCATAACTTCATTTCATGCCCACTGCAGCTTTGTGAGGCCAAAGGACAGGGATATTATTTCCCTTTAGAGATGAGCAAATAGGCCCAGAGCAGTGCAGGAGCCTGGCCAAGATCACACAGGGGTCAAAGTACCTCCCATCCTCACCACCCCCCCCCCCCCCCCCCCCCCCCCTTTTCTTCTCCGCCCCCAGGCCCCTTGAAAAAAGATGGGTTTTGGGAAGGAACCCATGGGGCGCCCGCGGGGGGGGGGGGCGGGGGGGGGGGCAGCGGGGGGGGGGGGGGGGGGGCGATGGGGGAGGGGGTGGAAGAGCTTGAGGTACCCAGCATGGGGCTAAGTCAAAGTGGGGGGCATATAGGGAGTGTCTTATAGGCTGCAGGGAGTGCCTATAAGACAAAGGGCCAAAACGTGGAGGATTCTGAGTCTAAAAATGTGTATTCATCCCAAGGAGAGAGAATGGGCATTCATTAAGCACGAACAATGTACCATTTTCAGAAGCTATCTCTTTAAAACCCCACAACAACCCTCTGAAAGAGACATATTTAACTGATATCCAGCTTACTAGGGGCTAGGCACTGTTCTACATAGAACTCATGAGCTAGATCACGTTCCAGCTATATTTTGTACCACGCACTTATGTAGACCTTTGACCCTCCTCCCAAACATATATAATAGCAACTAGTATGCTCCCACTTTACAGACAAGAAAACTATGGCACAAAGAGGTTAAGTTATACACTGGTGAGTCGTGGAGTTGGGAATCAAGGCCGTGTGCGCTCTGGCTCCAGAGCCCCCTCTTTAACCACTTCACCATCTCCTTTGGGTCTTAGCTTTGATTTTCAGGAGACAAGCAGGAAGAGGTGGAGGATCAGGATTTATCTGCTCACACCATACTGCTTGGCACTCAATACATATTAGGTATTACTGTTATATAGGATTATATATACATTATTATAATTATTATGATAGCTGATATGTATTGTACAGGTACTAAGAAATCACCTCACACACCTAAGGAGACTCTCACTACCATTTTAACCTGATCATTCCAGTCGTCAGCTGTCTGTCCAGTTGCGGTCCTTCCAGACTGGGCACGGTGGACTCAGTGGTGAGTGGCCATCCCCTCTGCCTCAAGGGACCCTGGTCTTGTCTCCTCTGGCTGCCCCTCCTGGAGCGGCCCCTTCTGAACTGAGGCATTGGTCCCGCTGTCTGATGTCTGGCCGTGACATTCACCATGGTCTAGGTCTTTCTGGGAACAGATAGGTATCCCTCCGGTTGACTCTTCAAGCCCACAAACCTCAGTCCCTCTCCCCAGGCCAAACTCACTCTCTGTCTCTACTCCCCGTACGCTGGTCTCTTTCTGAAATTGGTTCATTAGAATGAAAAGGGAACCAGGAGAGCGCGAGCACCTCTTGCAGACCTACTGTATGCCGGCCAATGTGCCAGAAGGGCCACTGTTCAGTTTAATCCTCCCAGCAGCTCTGTGAAGTATCATTTTCTTGATTTCACGGTAGTGGAAACAGTCTCTGAAAGGTCAAGTCATATGCTTCAGGGCACACAGCTATGCAAACTCAGCTTCCAAACAGGTCCCCCCGCCCCCTGATGACCCCACCGTGGCTCCTAAGCTGGTACCATCACAGAGGTCCCGGAGTGGCCTGGGGTGCGGAAGCGCTGTCCTTACCTGCAGCGTCAGGTGGGACACAGACCTGGCTGCAGGTGAGCTCCCACTAACTGGGGCCACGAACACGAGAGTCTCTCTCACTCACCTAACGGTTGATGTGTGGGGAGTCCTGGACGGTATGGTTCTGACCCACAAGGCTTCTGGGACCCTGGGCCCTTCTGTTTTGTTGCTCTGCTATCTCCAGGGGTCCCCTTGACAACATGGTTGGTGACGGCTCACCGTGACAACCTATCCGGCTGCATGCACAGGCGTGCCCCTTCCCAGACAGTTCGCTCCTGCTCATCTCTTGGTCTCATCATGGCCCTATCTAGGCGGGAGGGAGGCTGGGAAATGCAGTCTTTCTGTTTGGCTGGCTATGGGTCCAGGTAAGACAATGCAAAATTTCCGTGAAAGAAGGGGAGAACACAGGAGGGAGACGAGTTGAGGTCCCAGGACCCTGTTATGAGAACTGCGGTCCTGATACAAGTCTCCTTGGGAGGAAGCCCCCTTTAGGCCTCAGCTGCACTAGAATGTCAGCTGTCTCATCAGAGAGAAGTGAACGGCCACCAGGCTGGGCAGCTGGAGGTTGGGAATGGGAAAGAAGCCTCAGGAAGTGTCCCGGGCTCAGCCCACCAGCTGCTGATTTTCTGGTTTACAGAACAGACGTGTGGAGCCTCTGTTCCTTGGACACAAGCCAAATGTTTGTACAAGTCACTTGGAATATTCCTCTGGAAATATTAGATAGGCTCCCTACAGATTTCCTGTGCTGCCTCTGACAGATTAGGGCCGGAGGAGGTGGCAGGGAAGTAGCATGACCTGGAATCACTGTGACAATGATAAAAAAAATATATATCCTAAATAATCACATCCAAAATTCCTCCAGGGGGCAGTACTGACCTCCTGGAGAACCATCGACTTAACCTCATCATGGGACTTGAAGGACCACTGGGGAGCCAAGTCCACAGTCCACTGTGGTGAACCCAGGCCGGCTCCTATTGTGCACAGGGAATACCCAACCGACTGAAACGGCCTTGATCTCTCCCCTCACTGACTCCATCCAGCTAGACCTCACACAGGTGGTTACACCTAGTGATTCCCTACAGTTGCAGTGAGAGCCAAGAAGGAAAAGTGGCTGTCCCATTGTTCGCCAGAGGGACCCAATCTGGACCTTGATGTCAGAGTTGGCTTCCCCAAGGAAGCGATCTGTTGCTTAACGATCTGTCATCCTTAGCTGAGGCCTAAGGATGAATGGGGGTGGTCCTGGAAAGAGAGAGGGGCAGGCATTTGTGTGCAGAGGGGACAGCAGAGCTCCAAGTTGGAAGAGAGCTCTGTGTGTTCCCCAAATTGAGAAAGCACTGAAGCTGGGACTCAGAGTGAGGGGTGGAGTGGCCTTTCCCAGCGGGTAGAGGTAAGGGGTCTGGGCTCTATCCCAAGAACAAGGGGAGGCCTTCGAGGCCTGATGGTATTTGTTTTAGGATGGATAATGGACTGGAGGTCCCAGGCAGGAGAGGGTAGTAGAAGAAATGGCTCTGGGGAGGCATTTGGATGTTGTCGGTGCACCGATGCTACTCAAGTGAGAGGTGTCAGCAGGGAAGATTCAGGCTTCTAGTAAGTGAAATCTTGCCTCAAGTAGACTTTAATAATAAACAGCCTTAAAGTGATCTTCACTCCCAATACTTCCCCCGTGGAAGGAACTCCCATTGAGTACTAGGCCCCGGTTTGATCCAGAGACCTGATCCAGAGACAAGGCGGGCTCTGTACAGGCACGGGGCCTGGAGGGTGCTGTCCAGGCTGCGGCAGGGGACCGAGGGGGCAGCCGGTGGATCTCTGTGCTCCAGGGAACACAGTCTCCCTTGGACAGACACCCCCGCCCGCGGAGACGATCGACCCCAGACTGCTTGGGGGAAGTTGAGAGGTGGGTTCGCCCAAGAGAACGGCAGCCTAGGCCCCGAGGAGGGTGGTAATGGGGAGGGCGGTGCCAGGCCCGGGCTCAGGGTGCCGCATGTCGCTCCGTCGCTTCGCACGCTCGTCCAGCGCTCGCTCCAACTAGTAATTTGAAGCAGACACTCGCGTTCCTGCGACCGGATGTCCCTTCCTCCCGCTTTCGCTCATTCCTCCTTCGCCCCGGTTTAGCTGCGCCTCGGGAGTGCGGGCCCGGGCTGGGCGCAGCCGGGTGCAGAGCCGCGGCCGCCCGCGAGGTCCGCACGGGTGCGCTCCGGGCTTGGACGAGCGAGGCGGCGGGCTCCGAGTCGCCACGGCCTGGCGCAGCTGTGCGCCCCGCGTCAGCGGCGCTTTCGTCTCTGGCCCGCGGCGACAAGCCGCCGAGGGGGGCCGGCGCCCCCACCCGCGCGCTTCTGACCCCGGCCCCGCCCTGCCCACCAGCTGCAGGGCGGGTCGGGGCGGGGGCCGGGGTGGGGTGGGAGAGGGTCCGCCCAGCGGGTGTCCGGTGTCCTCCCCGCGGCCGCGGCCAGGCGCGGGGACTGTTCCGCGGAAGCGCAGCGAAGGCGACAGCTCCCTCCTGGCACGGGTGCCGCGGAGCCGGGCGCTCGCTCGGTGGTGCCCCAACCCTCTGCTCCCGCTCCCGCTCGCGTCCTGCCCGCGCGCCCCTGCGCGCCCCGGGCGGCCGAACCATGCTGTGCTGCCTGCTGGTGAGGGCCAGCAACCTCCCCAGTGTGAAGAAGGACCGGCGCAGTGACCCGGTAGCCAGCCTGACTTTCCGAGGTGAGAGCCCTGTGGCCTTCGTTCGGCCCCGCGCCACCCGACTCTGGGCGCGTCCGGCTGGGTCTGCGGCCACTGCTCTGGCACTAACCCTAGCCGACCGCACAGGGACAGCAATCTCAACCCTGCAGGGAGGACCGGGAGGATGAAACCGAGCATAGTAAACACCATAGTGCTCTGAAATTCTGAAACACTGGAAGGCCGTAGTAAGTCAACAGTTTTTACTTTCCTAAGACCTATACGGAGAGGTAATAAAGTTCCAGCCCTTACCGACAAGTCAGTGGGCTTAGGGATCGGAGAAGAAAGATAGGTGCAGAATAGAGAGAGGAATAAGGATCACTTAGAAACTGGGCGTGTAGATGGTGTGTTTTTGAAACTGTCTTGATTTCATTCATTCATTCATTCACTCATTTGTTCGCCCATCTTTACTGAACACTGTCCGTATTGAATCACCATGTCTCAAAGAGCCTATGCCCCTACAAGGGGTGCTTGGACAAGAGAGGGTGTCTCTCTCTGTAGCAACGGAGGACTTGAAACTCCCATTCTCACTGTGCACCTTTAATCCATCCTCTTTGAGGCAGACATTCCCATGGGAGGAGGTGTCTCTGGAGGGGCAAAGGAAAGAGGAAGGGTATGTTAAAATTAAGAGAAGGGGGGCACCTGGGTGGCTCAGTGGGTTAAGCCTCTGCCTTTGGCTCAGGTCATGATCTCAGGGTCCTGGGATCCAGCGCTGCATTGGGCTCTCTGTTCAGCAGGGAGCCTGCCCCCCCAACCCCCGCCGCCTTCTTCTCTGCCTACTTGTGATCTCTCTGTGTCAAATAAATAAATAAATAAATATTAAAAAAAAATTAAGAGAAGGAGCAATGGCTGTGAGTCAGGACTCCAGTTCTGCAAAGACAGGTACATAAAGAGAGGAGGAGTTTCTCTCTTACCAGGAAGCTTATCCTGTGGTTTTGTGGAATTAAAATATATGTGCCTCACAAAAGATGGTCAAAAGTAGAGGGAAGAATGGCTGGTGTTTTCATGTGATTTGAAAACTGTGAGGGCACCAAGGGGCTCTTTAGCTCTGACCCATAACCTCCATCTGGTCCCCAAGTCCCCCAGAATAATAATGACCATAGATGGTAGACACGATTTGGCAAAGTGAGCACTCTTTGCTTTTTTTCTTTCTAATGAGACAATTTACATTATTTTTTTAAAGATTTTTATTTATTTATTTGACAGACAGATCACAAGTAGGCAGAAAGGCAGGCAGAGGGAGAGAGGAGGAAGCAGGCTCCCCACTGAGCAGAGAGCCCGATGCAGGGCTTGATGTGGGGCTCAACTCCAGGACCCTGGGATCATGACCTGAGCTGAAGGCAGAGGCTTTAACCCATTGAGCCACCCAGGTGCCCCGAGACAATTTGCATTTTATCCCTCTTTTGAAAAGGTGAGTGAAGACATTTTAGAAAATGTTGCTATTTTCATTAACTGGCGACATTCCTGGGAGCCTACTATGAAATGCAACTTCATGACAAGGTCGCTAGCTTGTGTGCCTAAGCCATTCCCTTATAGAAATTGTGGGTCTACCCTTGGGGGGGAAAAGAAGTTCTGTAAGGATCTTGGGACCAGGGGCCTACAGAAGCCTAGGTCTCCTGGATGCTTTGGGATCTGTTCACAGCTCTCTTTCCCTGGTTCTGGAACAGTCTTGTGATAACTCCCAATCTCTCCATTCTGCAGATAAGGAAATGGAAACCTGGGCAAGTATATGTGTCCAGGTCAGTGGTCATGACAGGGAATGCTTGGAGGGGGCAGTGCCCTTGAGTCAGGAAGGTGACCAACTCTGTTGAGGCCCCTCTTGGCTGTTGCCCTGGCCTGGGTACCCCATGCAGCTGCTGTCCACCTAGTGTCTGTGTTCCCCACCCTTTGTTATTTATTTTATTGATAAGCTCATAGCAAAACTGAAACATAATAGACTGTAACATCTCCCAACTATTCAAAGTCTATTGTTTTTTAAGGCCGTGGTGCAATATCACTGTCTCCAAGAAGGTCCCCAGGATTCCCCTGGCGTTCCTTAGTCACTTCTCTCTCTGTGTAGACAACACCTTGTTCCATCTACTGGAGCTCTCACCGTGGCCAGTCTGTGCTCACACTTAGGATGCCGTGACTCCTTGGGATGGTAACCTGTCCTCTTTTCATCAGGATGCTGGGTACCAGAGACATGTGGGTGCTCTGGAATGTTTGTGTTCTTTCTGGCCCAAGCTCTGCCATCCCTCAGAGGTGCCTTGGAGCCTCATGCAGTCTGGGGCGATGGTCCTCAAACTTTCCCGTGCCTGAGAATCCTCTGGGGAGTATGGTTGCAAGAGAGATTCCTGGCCTCTGACCCAGGAGGTCTAAGTGACCTGAGGCTCAACACTTACCATCTACTTAATGCAGAACATTTGGGAACCACACCTTGAGAGAAACTGATGCTGGAGCTGGTGAAATGTGAAATTAACACCATTCTTTCCTCCTCTCCCACCCCAGAGGCTGTTCATGCTGATGCTTGGGGAGAGAGGTCGTTAGAATCAAACCCAGAATTGATAGATCATTCCTTCTGGGGTGCTTCATCCAGCTGCACATCAGAATCATGGGGGAGGGCTTTAAAAAAGACCACGGCCAACCTCTATCCCCTCCTATCTTGAGTTGTTGGAGGGGTTTCTAAGAATTCTCCAACGTTTCAGATGTGCAGTCAGGGGTTTGAAGGCTTGAGCCTGGTGCCCTCCTGGCCTGGAGGGGGCTGTGACCTGCTTGCAGAGAAACCAGCCTGGGCTGTGTGCTTGGCTTCCACTTGAAGCCCGAGATGCATGGGCTCGGCCGGCCTCACTTTCCCTGCAGTTGTTCCCAGGGCATTCCAGGCAGAGATGTAATTTCAGGACCCACCTCCCAAAATAGACTATGATCTCTGGGAGGCTGGACTCTGAGGGCACTTTCTGGTTTCTCTCTCTCAAGTGTTCGGGCTGGAGGCTATTAATGAATACTTGTCATTCCTTTGTTCTTGTATTAATTAAATAATTAGTGAATTAGAACTCCCCTGAGTACCTGGGCTGTGGCAGATAGTTTTGCCTGATTATCTACGTGAACGAGCAGCTTCATTTCCTATAGCATTTAACCAACTGTACCTCTCTTCTGCCCCGCCCACTTTCCACCAGCTAATGTGAATATTTATGTCCCTCCATTTATGCATTTATTTCACTGAACAAATATTTATTGAGCACCTACTATGTGCCAGATGCCGGTCAAGGTGCTGGGAATACATCCAAGAGCAAAATCAGATCCTCTTTCCGCGGACGCTCAGACATCTTATTTCCTTAAGGGTGTGATCTCCTGTGAGCTGGCTTGGTGAATTTCTACCCTGCTTCACCCAGGCTCACCAGCAAGAAACGGGACTCATTACTGCTCCTTCTCTTCCCTCAACCTGTTGGGGTCTCTTTTATCTCTCCATCCTCCCCTCCCTTCTGACTCCTGGAGAGGTCTCTGGGCTCCAGGCAGGAGCCTGGGGGATCTTCTAGAAACCTCTGAAAATGGAAACACTCCTGAAGGACATATGTGACTCCCCTGTAGAGGGAAGGTGGGCTGCAGGGCTCCGGACCCACCGAATCTGGCTTTTTAAACATTGAAAGTGACTTTAAAGCATTGAAAATAGCATTCTACTTTCTTTTTGTGAAGACAGTTATCGACTCAATATGAAAAAGGACCAACGACGGAAAGGTGTGACACAAATAGTAAAGAATGGCCCTAAATCCTGGTACTTCGAATTAACTTAGCAGTTTGATGTATTTCCCCCAAGATTCTTTTTTCCTCTTTTTCAAAAAAGCAATTTTAGTTGTGAAATTTAACATCCAAGTAAAGTACACACGCTATAAATGTGTGCTTTACTGCACTGACTCTCAGACATTTTGGGGTGTTGCCACTGGGTGAGGTGGGGGTGGAGGTCTGCTAAAGGTAGGAGCCAGAGAGGCTGCTAAACATCCCATAGCATATAGGGCTGCTCCACAACACCCACAACAAAGAATTATCCAGCCTCAAATGTTCATCGTGGCAAGGTTGAGACACCCAGCTGTAATGAGTAAATGCAGAGGGGGTAACCATGTATATTACCCAGGACAAGGAATATAACCTGGCCAGCCACCACCACCCCCAGAAGACCCAGACTCCTTGCCTTCCTCTGTAGAGATAACCCATCCCATATTTCTTTTTTTAAATGTTTGAATATTTACATTTTCTTTTTTTAAAATTTAATTTATTTTTTCAGTGTCCCAAGATTCATTGTTCAAATATTTTTATGTTCACTCAACAATAATAAACCAGGGGTATCTCTCTATGTCAGTAAATATTCTTTGACGCACCTTTTAAAATGTCTGCATAGTATTTTATTATAGGGCTGCACCCTAATTCAGTGAACGAATCCCCTGTGGATGTGTACTCCGGTTATATCAAATTTTTTATATTTATAGCCAGTGCTCAAGTGATACTATCACTGTAAGAAATACCCTGGTGATGAAATCTTTGTCTGCATATTTAATGATTTTCTTTGAGTAAATATTGGAAGTGGCATTGACATGTCACAGGTTAAAGGTGTGTGTAAGGATTTGCTGCATTTCCCAAATTGTTTTCCTGAGAATCTGTACCAACTTTACCTTCTCATTAGCTGAGTATGAAGGTGTATTTTCCTATAATCTTACTAACACAAAACATTATCATGCTTTCCTAGTCTTCTTTAACTATATCTTAGGTTCAAGTAGTATTTGTGATATTTCAATGTCATTACCTACTTGCATTTATTTCTTACTGAATTGCTTTTTAATTCGCCCATTTTTTTTGTAGGGGGGGAGTTTGTTTTTTTCTTAGTTGCAAAGTGCTCTTTATATATTAAGGATGTTAATATTTTGTCGTAGGTATTTCAGATTTCTTCTGCACTTCTAATTAGCCTTTTGAGTTCAAAAGGGGTGGAATACACCCCTCTCAGAGTGTATTCCATCACATCTGCTTTATCCAACCACCACCACCTCTTCCTGGCTAGCTGTTTCCTGGAAAGGGTAGTTTCAGTTACGATTTAGAAAGATGGATATTAGGGTGAGAAATTGAGGGTGAGAAGAGCAAGGCACTTTTCTCCTTTCACTTGCCATTGCCTTTTGGTTTTGTGTTTATGCTTTGAACTTTTATCCTGTTTTTTGTCCCATGGATATTCTAATGAAGTCACAACAGAATGGCCCAAACAGAGCAAGTCCTCATTTGTGTCTGTGGAGTAATCAAGGCAGCCTGCAGGATCTTCAGGTGCCGAGCAGCTTCTTTCAGTAGATCTTGTCTCCTGACTCATGGGCAGAAACAGCGTGTTTCTCTCTCTCTGGGAGTCTGGAACACCCCAGCTCCTATCCTTCTTTCTGGTCTGTCTCCAAATGAATGGCCCCACCAGCCACACTTGCATCCATGTCAGAACCTGAGATATCTTCTGCTCTCTTCTCCTTTCCCTCTTCCCCACCCAGGCACTGGTCACGGGCCCCAGACCCGTAACCTGTGTCCTCACCATGTCACACCTGGACTTTTAACAAAAATGTGGTAAAATACACATAACACAAAATTTGCCACCTTATTCATCTTTAAGTGTACATTTCACTGGTATTAAGTTCATTCATAGTATCATATAACCATCACCACCATCCATCCCCTTAACTCTTTCATTGTCCCCATCTGAAAACTCTACCTGTTAAATAGTAACTTCCCATGTCGCTGGTAACTGGCCGCTTTCACTTAGTATAATGTCCTTGAGGTTCATCCATGATGTGGCCTGGTCAGAATTCCCTTCCCTTTTAAGGCTGAGTTATATTCTATTGTATATGTATCCCACATTTTGCTGGTCCATTTGTCTATCAGTGGATGTTTGGTTTGCTTACACATTTTAACTACTAGGAGTCATACTGTTGTGTGCATGGGTGTACCAGTATCTCTCTGAGACCCTCCTGAACTTTTATGAGAGCTTGTGACTTGTCACTGTCTTTACGCCCACTACCCTCCAGCTGGGGTGCTGGGACTCCTGGACTTATCTTTTTCTCCATGTCGCCTCAGACCTTCCCTCTCCACAAGGCCTCCAGCGTGATCCCTCCCGTAGAGTAGCTAGCCTTCTTACACGGCCACTCAGGGCTCCCAAAGACGTGAGAGCAAAAACTGTGGGGCCCACTCTGAACCGTGGGGCCAGCTCAGATCAGTGGAGGGGTACCATACGAGGATGTGAATGCTGGGACACTGGCTCATGGGGGTCATCATCTTTGGAGGCCATCTTCCCTACATTTTCAGCTCCAGGAAGCAGGGACAACTTTCTTCATTTGGCCATGACAACAGTATGGCTCTGGTTTACTGCAACCACTTTAATTAGTGCTGTTCCCAACATAGTGCAGGCACATGACAGGTATCAGTAAATATCTATACACCCTCGTTTCCGCCACTCCCCTACATGGGTTTCAATGTTGCCGTGTATTAGGGAGAGCAACGGAGTCTTAGTGTTGCGATGCTTCACTTTTTCGTGCTTAAAATTTTTTTTGCTCTGATAAATATATATAACATTTACCATTTAAACCATTTTCAGATGTACAGTTCAGTGGCATTAACACAGCCACATTGTTGTGTAAGCATCACCACTATTCATTTCCAGAACTTTTGCATCATCCCAACTGAAACTCCATGCCTCTTACACAGAACCCGCTCATTCCTCCTCCCTCAGCACCTGGAAACCTCGATTCTACTTTCTGTGTCTATGAATTTGACTGACTATTTTAGGTACCTCACGTAAGGGGTGTCATATAATTCTGCCCTTTTGTGTCTGCCTTACTTCGTCTAGCATAATATTTTCAAGGTTCTTTTATGTTCTAGCACGTGTCAGAATTTCCTTCCTTTTTCAAGCTGAGTCATGGCTCATTGTTTGTATATCCCATGTTTTGTTTGTCCATTCATCTGTTGATGGACATGTGGGCCTTGGGGTCTTTGAGGTGTGTTGGGAAATGAATCAGTGCCCCTCAGCTTTTCTTTGAGCCCTTCTTGGACAGGGATAAATCCCACTGACTTTACAGACTGAGTGCACCCTTCCCTGAAAACCCCTTCTTTACGGTTTGTCTTCTCTATGATCCCACCAGCCGCAAAGATTCCATTGTCATCAGGGTCATGAAAACAAGCATTCTCTCTGCTTCCTGTGACCTTATAATTGTGTTGTGGGGATGTGGGGCTACTGGGGGATTGCCAGTTGGCTCTGCCAGAGCTCGGGGTGCTCCCTTCCACACCGTAAGTGCTGTGGGTGTCCATCACCCTGGGGCTAACCAGCAGCTGGGACCACTGAAAGGAGCCTGTCCCTGAAAGGTGGGCCTGGAGGTATGTGTGAAGCCTGGAGCCCAGACTGCTAGAGAGAAGCACTCTGGCCTCTGACAGGTGAGCCTCACCAGGTGATGAGCAGAAGGGGAGGTACATGGCTCCTCACGTGAGGCTATGACTATGTCTGATGCCGGGGTGTCAGGAGATGTGGGCGGACTGCTTAGAAAGGGCACCCCAGATACTGTGATGGGCTGTTGTCTTACCTTTGCTCTTCCCTGTCTCTGAGCCACCCTCCTCCCCCGGCCAGCCTCCTTCCCACAGCTGTAGTCTTTATCAGAGTTGGCCCAGGTGGGGGACCAGGACCAGGATGGTGTGCTCCATCATTCTTGTCACACCTCTTAGCTCTCAATGCTCAAGGGCCAAGATGGAGATTTCTTTGTTCTTTGGTTCTTCTCTGATGACCTTCGTTTAAGGCATGATTGTCAGACTTTTTGGGTTGTTATCCACAACAAGAAGCATATTTTATATCAAGACATAGTGCACATATGAATGTCTATATGATAATATAACCCAAAGTTTCAACTAACGGTAATGTTGCAGTGAAAGATATACTCTGATACTTTTCTTCTTTATTCTGTCATTTAAAAGACATATTGGTCATCTCACTCAGTTGATGTCATGGCCTACTGATGGGTCCCCATGAGCAGTTTGAAAAACACCACTACCAAGCAATGAGAGACCCTGGTCTGGGGTAGATTCAGGGTAGGTTGGCCTGTGGAAACAAGTGAAGAATTTCCATGGGGGACTGAGGAGTCCTTGCATGATAGGTTCATTCTCCCTCCCTGAGTCACTCAGTCTGGAGGAACACCCCGAGGGCTACAGCATGATTCTCATGGAGGCTGGCTGGCCCCCAATTCTTCAGAACCATCCGGGGAGAGGACATGGTCCTCTGTCCCCAAACCCAGCATGACCTGTGGGCTCTTTAACTACTGAGTCTATTAAATTATACACATAAAGCCACATCTCTCAAGGCCAAAATTAATGATCCAGGACAGGACAGGTCTAAACCCATGACAAGGAAGGAGCTCTTTGATGAACTCTTTCCTAATTAGCAGCATGCCTTCCTTTTCCTTGGCAGCTATGGGTCACATGATGTGCCAGGTCATGTTTTACTTCTTTCCTGCCCCTCTTTGCGGTTGTAATGCCCCTCAGTGACCCTTTCCTTAATGTCACTCAGAGGGTCTCAGATCCTTCTAACCAGACTTAGTGAAATCTCACTGAAGGCCTTTGTTCACCTCAACTTTGGGAAAGGCAGGAAGTGGAAAATGCTTGAAAGACACTTTGCACAGGGCTTGGCATACTCTGTCCACTTCATACTGTCCAGGACACCAGGAATGCCTCCCAGTGGTCACCCCAAGAGCAGCTGCAGATGGGATTTTCCATGTTACTCTTGTAGGTCATGGGAAGTTGACAGGAAAGGGGAGACTGAATCTCATATCTCCTCAAAACCCTATGAAGTAAACATTTTTCTTATTATCCATTTACCATCAAGGGAGCTAAGGCCCAGAGAGGTAATAAGCCCTACCTAAGGTCACACAGCAGGGGTTTTTATTTGAACAACTCCAACACTGCGTCTGTCCCTACTGCTGGAGACTCACCAACATGGTCCAAAAGAATGATTCAGCCAGGGCAGGCCTGGTCCAACTCTAAGAAGATGACTCTTGCCACTCCCAGAACACCTTCTTCTTGTTATGACTTCTCTCATCCCTTCTGTCCACTTATACATTCCCCTACTATTATTGTCATGTGATGGCATTCCTTGAGAAGAGTGGTTCTATCCCCTGGTGATTATGTGAACTTGTAGCCAACTTGGGAAAGAAAAGGCCCATTCACTGGGCATTCCATTACAGGGCATCTTACTATATCCTAGGATTACTGACATGAGTAAGGCATGGTGTCTGCCTTCTGAAGATCATAGTCCAGTTGGGTAGAAAGACACAGAAGCATATAATTTCCCTATATTCCACCATCTCTGTCTGGGAGAGTGAGGTGAGGCTTATCAAAATGTAGACAACTGAAAGGGGTATTGAAGAATCAGTAGGAGTTCACTAGATTCATCTGCATGGTGCAGGGGAGGGGAAGTGAAATGAACTCACATCAAATGAGTCTGACTATCTTGTTTAATTTTCACAAAATCCCAAGGAGAGGTATCATGAGGACCTTTTAGATGAGGAACCACAGGCTGAGATATACAATGAATTTCCCAAGAGTTCTTTCAAGTGTGTTAGAGGGGCCCCTGGGGGAACCCCAAGACTCTCTGAGCAGGTCTGCAAGGTTACAACTATTTTCAGAATAACCTGAAGGTGTTATGTGCCTTTTTTATTGTGTCAACATTTATAGTGATGGTACAGCAGTGACGGAAGATGAAACTGCTGGTATCTTAATCTAGTGATGGACTTGGTGCCAAGTTATACTTGACATTGTATTCTTAATCCTCATGTATTTGCAGTCTTTTTTTAAAAAAAAAGCCAGTTTAGTTGAGGAATGTTCTTGATACAGCAGCACAATGATTTATTTTATTAACCTTGATCCTCAAGTACATGTGTTTGTGACAGTTTGAATGTTGAGACAGAAGCTTACATAGAGCACGTCTGCTTCACACTGAAAAATGAAGATGATTGCAGGAAGAAGCACATGTATGGTTGCTTGAGTTGCAAGCTGAACCAGCCAGGGTGGGTTTTTTTTTTTTTTTCATGGAATATTGTTTTTACTTGAAAGAATGACTGACAAACAGCACCTATTCAGACTTGGGCATTTGACTGATATTTTCTTGGAAAAGGAAGAGTGAGTGTGCCACATCAAGCAGCCATTTATTATTTGTTGTCAAGCATAAAATTTGAGCTTTCAAACCAGAATTAGAATTGCAGAAAATTGTCTTTTTCAGCATCTCCATATTTAATGACTTTGCTGATGAGAGTGAAGGTAGTACTAATGAATGTGATTTTTTCATATTATGCAATCAAATGTGTCAACCTTTGGAAGCTTTGCATAACTCAATTTGCAGAAACTTTTCTAGTAACCAAGGCAAGATATTACAGAATTGTACATGGGTAAGATATTCATTCAAAGTACAAGACAGAACCATGGACTTTAATGTATCAGAGTACAAAATGTACATCCACCTGCTTTCAGGAAATACAACTTATGGAGTTTTTGGTGTAGTATTAAAGAAGGATATCCACAGTTGCCTGCAAATTTACTAAAATGTGCCTCCTTTTCCAGCTATGTATCTCTTTGGGTTTTTCTTCCTAGATGTCACCCGGAACGAGACATCTCGACAGATGGAATGTAGAAGTAGTTATGACAATCCAGCCAGCCATGAAAGAGATTTGCAAAATATAAACAGTGGCACTTTTCTTTTTCCTTCGCTTTTAAAATTATAGTTACTTTTCAGAAAAATATGTCACTTCTGTTAACATGGATGGGGCTCATCATTGTTAATTTCAGATTAATTTTAAACAAATATTTTTAACTTTAAGAAGCATTTATTTATTTTAAGTAGGCTCCACACCCAATGTGAGGCTTGAACTCATGACCCTGAGATCAAGAGTCATAGGCTCTACCCACTGAGTCAGCCCGGCGCCCCTACATAAATATTTTTAAATGCCTCAGTTGTTATTTCTAATATGGTAAAGGTCATTAGATACAAGCCATCTAAATAAAAGCTCTTCGGGGTCCTTCGTAAATTTTAAGTTATGTCCTGTGATCACAAATTTTGAGAACCTTCACCCTGAGGCTTCATGGGAAGTAAGTGTTCTGTGATGGTCTGTATCATTCTAAAGCCCACACTCTTTTGCTACATCAGTGATCTGCAGCCAGCCATGAGAGGGGGTTGGGAGTTCACCCTGCCCCACTTTTCGAAGGCCTTGTGGGGCTCTCAGGGTCCAGACCCTATAAAAGTTGAGTGGTCCACATGAGACCAGAGGCTTCTTACTGGAGACTCTTGGACAGGTGAGGTGGAATCAGGGGGTCTTTACGCTCCAAGCCAAATATAAGTTCTGTGTCTGACTCGCCACTTTTAACAATCTTTTGACCACTGAGTCATTTCTGTTCTGATGCTTAGCAGAAGGGTTGGACATGGTTAGGCTTTTCTGTGCCTTCCATCCACTCCTCCATGCCCAGGGTTCCAGAGGAGTCTCTCTGGCTGGCTGCAGTCTGGGGCACGGTGGGTTGCCTCTCAGCTATGACTGTGTCAGTCCTTCTTGTCTACCCCAAACCATTCTGCCTTCCATTGGCCCAGCCACTGCGAGCCTTGGGGCAGTGTTCTTCAGACAGACCCCTTCAAGGCAAGGGTAGGGGGGACTCTTTTTAATTGATGTAAAATTTCCATCCTCTAAAATTCCTTATTTTAACCATTTAAAAGTGTGCAATTTTGATGGTTTTTAGTATATTCACCGGGATGTGCGACATCATAATTCTAACTCCAGAACGTTTCATCACCCCAAAAAGAAATCTCCATGAAGTGTTCGCTCTCCATTCCTATCTCCCCCCAGCTGCTGGAAACTACCAATCTGTTTCCTGTCTCTGGATTTGCCTCTTCTGGCAGTTTCATAGAAGTGGAATTATACGATAGGTACAGCTAGATGTTTTTAAAAAGAAAAACATTTTCCATGAAGATCCTTCAACCTTTACAGGTTAAACAAAAATTAAGTTAAACAACTTTATTTAGAAAGTCCTAACTTCCTAACAATAGAATGTGTTATTGTTACGTTGCATAATAACATGTTATCTTAACGGTAACAAAGTCATTAAGAAAAGACAGACTGGGTATTTTCCTTTAAAAACATTCTTGTGGTGAGGCTGCTGTTTCTCAGTCCCAGAGCTGAGAGACAGAAGTCACGCAGCTGGCATCAGCCCCTCCTTGTTGCCCAGTGGGATTCTCAAGAATCCCTTGCTTTGGCGAGGTCTCCTTTGGCTGCAAGCGGCAGGCAGCGGGGCTCTCAGAAGCTGACCCTAACTCCGGGCCGGGGAATCAGGGGGCCAATATCTCTCCACTCTCCTTTTGTGTCTCTTGCAGGAGTGAAGAAGAGAACCAAAGTCATCAAGAACAGCGTGAACCCCGTGTGGAATGAGGTAGGCAAGGTTTCCATTCTCCCTCCTTTCTTCTCTGCTGCCACTGTCTCTGCAGTGACCACGTTGGGGGTTAGGGCTGGAGGTGGCTTCTTCAGGGGAATTGTCAAGGAAGGGACGGGCTGCTGGTCTAGTATGTCAACTGAGTCCGCCTGGTGCTAGGAACCTGGGAGGAGGGTTTGTGGCCTGGCCTGCCCGGTGAGTAGAAGCCTCTCTTCTGTTGTGGGTGTGGCATGGGGAGAAGAGAGAGGTCTTCTGTTCCTCTTCCTCCCCGCTCTCATCAGCCAGGTAGAACTACTAGCCAGGTCGTTTTGGGGGCTCTGTGTCCTGACCTGACTCCCTTACACAGGCTGTTCTTCCTGCCCAAAGCCGACCTCCTCCTGTCAGTCCTCCCTGATTAACCAGGTCCTCAGCTGGTGCCCTGCATATGACCCCCTGGGGGTCCTGTGGGAGCTGAGTGCCTTGTGTGGATAGGGTTGGGATGCACTGGGGTACATTTGCTCTGAGGAGAGTGCCAGGGCCTCAGGATAGGCATCCCTAGTGTGACACTAATTTGTGCTGCCCACCATAGACCTGGCTTCCGCATGAGCACATCAATTTCAGTCCCTGACGACCCTGTGGGATCACTACGTATTTCCCCCAGCTGTGCTCCTGGCCTGGCTTCCCGGTGCTTGGTGGAATTGAGCTGGGGGAAGGGGGTCATGGGAGACCGACCTCCTTTTCTCTTCTGCTGCCTTTGGATTTCACTGTCTCTTCTGAGGCTCTGGAACCCTGCTATTCATATATTCATGTATTCATGTATTCATTCATTCACTCATTCCCTCATTCATTCATTCATTCACTCATTCATCCATCCACCCACCAACCCTGTTTGTGGATGGCTGTTCAGTGCCCTGGGGAGACCAAGGTGGACCAGACACAGTTTCTTTTCCTAAGGGGCCACCAGTTAAGAGGTGTTTTCTCTTTTCATTCCAGGGCTTTGAGTGGGACCTCAAGGGCATTCCCTTGGACCAGAGTTCCGAGCTTCATGTGGTGGTCAAAGACCATGAGACAATGGGGAGGAACAGGTGAGGTGGGCAAGGGGGACTCTGTGGCCTGAAGGTACAGGGAGGTTCATGTGGACATAGTCTCCAGAATCTGGAGTCTGGCCCTGGAGAGCTGGTGTTTCAACTGGGCGTTTATTGAAGATGTGCCTCCTGTGGGCCTGGCCTTGAGGGAGATGTTGGGGAGGGGCCTGCCTGGAGGCAGGAACTCAGCTACGGGTAAATCTGAGGCTGCAGGGGAGGGAGATGGGCTTGAATCAGGTGTGCACGGGTTCGTAAGGACAGCCTGTGCCCCAGGGAGGAGGGAAGAAAAGGCTCCCTGTGTCCTGCTCCAGCCCAGGGGAGCCTGGGTGCGGCCCCCTCTCTCGGCCCTGCCCAGGCTGGTGTGGGCAGCGGCGCACTCCAGCAGCGGGCTGACAAAATGAAGCTGCGGCTAGCAGGGAGCTCTTGAGGAAGGCTTCATGGAAGAGGAGGGACTTGAGGTGAGATTGTGGTTTAGAAGTGGGACGGTGATAAAAGGTTGCAGTGACTCCGCACGTCCCTGGGGCAGGCCTTTCCCTTGTTTCATGTATGTCGTGCGGAGAGTTTCTAGACATGTGCGGTAGAGGAGCAAAGCTGTGGAGGAGGAAAAGTGGGCTTTTTACAGGCAGGCGATGGGTCCTTTCTCTTGTCTTTGAGCTGAGGGCCTTGTATGTGCTGGTGGTAGTTGGGGGGTTGGGGGTGGGCAGGAGCAATCAGGCTTGCAGATCGATGGTGCTGCTTGTTGTGGGGTCCGGTGGTCTGGGAGAACAGCCTGTGAGGCCCCGTGGCCTTGAATGTGAGGGCAGAGTTCAGCCTTCCCGCTGGGCATGGCAGGATAGGGCTGTGTTAGGTGCCACCGCGGGTGGGTCTCTGCTCTTGGTGCCCTTTCCTGAGGCACGGGCTTGCAGTTTCGTGATCTGCTCACAGGGTGCCTTTGTCTGGGAACTGGGTCAGCCAGTGTCTGAGGCCTGGAAGGCCTGGCTGTGTTACTGTGGGGTGGGAGAGGAGAGAGAGGGAAAAGGGAGGAGTCAGGGGCCTAGGAAAGGCCAGTGAGGGTCTCAGCCTGCAAAACACCTGGGAAGTTTGAAAGCTTAAAAAGCTTGGAAGAAAAATCCAGCTGCCATGGTCTCTCTGTGACTATGCTGGTCATGGGTGCAGGGCAGGGTACATGCGGGGAGGGTGGGGGCATATTCATTGGGACCTCCGTCCCACCTGCACAGGGGGCAGGGGCTGGAATCCCTTCACACTAATCTATCCCACACAGACATTTTGTGGGAAAAAGGCAGCTTCTAATAAGCATGAATGGTGGAGCTGCCGGTGAGGGGGGGAGGGACGATGGGCACTGGACAGTCCCGGAGGCTTCCTGGAGGAGGGGCACACAGACTGACTCTAAGGCTTTGGAGGGTGAGGACAGGAGGGCATTCCAGCATTTGGGTGTGGTGGGCAGTCAGGCTAAGGCCTTACAGGTGGGACTCACACAGGCAGCCCAGTGAGGAGGGACCCATGGGGCCAGATTGGGAGGGGTTCTCTGGGCCGAGGATAATAATAGCAAAACCATAGAAGCTGATGTTTGGCAAGAGCTTAGCCAAGTGTCTGACCCTGTGCTGGGTCTTTATAATACAAGATCTTTTTAATCAGCTGGTACTGCTGTTGTGGTTGTCATCATTATGGGGGACACCGTGGCTCTGAGAGTTGGGGGGCTTTTCTCAGAGGCTGGTGATGGCAAAGCTATTCTTGAAGGCAGGTCTGAAGTGTGCTCAAAATCACTGAGCCCCTGTGCTTCTCAGAGGCTCCTGGAAGGCTGGCGGGCGGGGGGTGCAGGACCCTTCTAGAGAGTTCCATCTGCTTATGATGCTGGACTTGAGAGGGCTTAAGGAGGCAAAAGTGGGACAGTCCGGTTGCTGCAAGGCATGTGGATTTCATTTTCATGATGCTATTCAGCGTTTTGCAGGCCCTGTGCAGAGATTTCCAAAATTATGAAGGAGACCTGAGAGCAGGGGCTATAAAGATATTTTTGATCAGTTCAAGAGCCAGGCTGATCCTTGGGGTGACACTAGGCCAGAGCCACACATGGGGGTCAGGATGTACTGCACCTTGGGGTCTTCTCGTTGGCCCCTGTGGGTGTCCCCTAGCTCCTGGGGGGAAAGCCAGGTCCCTGAACACCAGTTCACTGCAGGGTCGGCGCTGGGAATCAGTTCCTCAAACTTCAATGCACGGAGTTACTAATTCTCGAAACTTCCAATTTACTAGAACTTCTTTCTTATAACTACTTGCATGTAGGTTCTGAGTTTTCCAAACATTTCTTTATTTTGCATTTCTAATGGGACGCCTGGGTGGCTCAGTCAGTTAAGTGTCTGCCTTCAGCTCAGGTCGTGATCCCAGGGTCCTGGGATTGAGTCCCCGCATTGGGCTCCCTGCTCTGTTGGGGGCCTGCTTCTCCCTCTCCCTCTACCTGGTGCTCCCCCTGCTTGTGCTCTTTCTTTCTCTCTCTGTCAGATGACTAAATAAAATCTTTAATTTTTTTGCATTTATAGCAATTAAAAATCAAATTTGAATTAAACTAAATTTAAATTTAAACTTATATTCATAAATAGCTAAAGAATTTCCAAGGTTGCCCAAACCGCACTGGCCTGTGTGGAAATAATGGAGTTGTGGCTTCATTATGGCTGCCCGCAGGGTTTGCAGTCTCCAGAGCACTTTGCTTGGCTGTAGGGGCCGGAGGGGGAAGCTGCTGGAGCAAGGGTCAGGGAGGCAGGGTATGCAAGGCTGGGCTGTGGGCCCCTGCGTTCAGACTTCATGGAACTTTCATCCTACACATGATGGTGAGAAAATAATTCGAGATTAAGTAATATACCAGGAAGTGAAGAGAGAAACCATGCAACATTTTACCTTTTGAAAGAGAAAGGGGAAAAACTTCAGTGGTTTCGGTTTAATGAGAAATTTAAATAAGACACTTGCTCTCTGGGGGCACCCTGGATGGCTCAGTCGGTTGAGCGTCCGACTCTTGGTTTCTGCTCAGGTCATGAGCTCAGGGTCGGGAGATCAAGCCCCACGCTCAGCATGGCATCTGCTTAAGACTCTCTCCCTCTCCCTCTGCCTCCCCCCGACCCCAATAAATAAATAAATCTTAAAAAAAAAAGAGAGAGAGAGAGAGAGAGAACACCTACTCTCTGCTTTCACATTGTCACTGTCCAGTCAGGAAGCCAAGAAGGAAATGATAGGCATGAGAGTGACTCTTGTCGTCTAATCTCAGGATTTCAGTCAGGACCTACAGGGTCATCAGGCAGCCCTCTGTCATTTCTGGGTGTCCTGAGCCTGTGTGCTGTGAGCTCACAAAGGGTCCTCCTTGGACTTCTTCTAAATGAGGTGGACCAGAGTCTCCACCGCCTTTAATTCTTGGTTTCCCTTTGTCTCGCCTCTCCTCCCTCTGCCTAACCTTCTCACTCCCCCTCCGTCTGTTTTTGGAGGTCCCGCAGAGTGCCCTCTTTCTTCACAGCCCCTGCCTTAGCACCTCTGTCTCACAAGTCTGGAACTTTGCTTCTCCTTCCTCCTCTCTCCTTTCTTTCTCCCCTCCAGCTCTTCTCCATCCCCACTCTCATCTCTGTCCCCAAGGCCTCTGTGACATTTGACACTGCTGTGTTTTCCCTGTTGACTGTTGGCAGTTTGGGGTGGCCTCATTATACCAGACGGGTCTGCTGGCCCGGAGGGGGTCCTGGGGAGCCTCCATGCCAGAGGAGGGGAACAGGGGCTGGGAAATGCCCCCTGACTGCTCAGCACCCACCCACCCTGAGCCTGAGGGACCCCCCAGAGCCCACGGCAGGGCCGGACCAACTCTGTGTTGATAAAACCAGGTTTGAAATGCACAGAAAGGAAACTCTAGGCCTATGGATAGGAGACACTCTGGAAAGCCCTGCTGGAGGTCCTGGTCTCCTATCTCAGGCCACACTGAACAATTTCCCGTTCACTGTGGGCTTCTCAGAGGGTGGATGCCCGGGTGCTGGTGCTGATCCCTTACCAGCTGTTCCGACCCCTGGGACATTGCACCGAGATGTTCCTCATCCAGGCCACACGATAACAACACCTACAGCTTTTACTTACCCCAGTGGCTGGTGGGCGTTGTGACAAGCTCCCGGTTATTAGGGATTTCTACCGGGTAGCCCAGGGTGAAAGCCACTCATCTTAGTCCAGACCTGTGCCACCTGAGAGGATGGCAATGTTCTGCGCTGGCTGGTACAACTGAGGAACGGAATCTTAAATTTTATTTAATTTTAATCCATTTAAATTTAAATAGCTAATGAGCCTAGTGGCTTCTGTGTTGAACAGCATAGCTCTAGATTTTACAACAGTGTTCCAATCCTGGCTCCATATTAGAATGACGTGGGAGCTATTCCGCCCCCCCCCTTAAGATTTTATTTATTTATTAATGTTAAAGAGAGAGAGTGAGCATGAGTGAAGGGAGGGGCAGAAGGAAGGGGAGACCCTGATGAAGGGCTCCCTTCCAGGATCCTGAGGTCATGACCTGAGCTGAAACGAAGAGCTGGCCATGTTTTGGGGAATTGCTGACACTTCTGTAAAGATGTGCTCTCAATGTTTTCATGGATTAGCTAGGAAATAACTATAAACTGTCACTCTTGTGATAGTGCCCATGTGTGATTCCTGGTGGAAATGTCCAGCATGAAATAATTGTGGCTAAAATCTCACATGGTAGAATTGTGAGGGGAGTGAAGAAGGGAAGGAGGAGTCCTGTTGGTAACTGTAATCACTGACCTGGGGAGAATTGGACTTAATAGAAATAATTCCATAAAAGAAAACTCAAAATATGGGTGGCTGGGTGGCTCAGTGGGTTGAGCCACTGCCTTTAGCTCAGGTCATGATCTCAGGGTCCTGGGATCGAGTCCCGCATCTGGCTCTCTGCTCAGTAGGGAGCCTGCTTCCTCCTCTCTCTCTCCGCCTGCCTCTCCATCTACTTGTGATTTCTCTCTGTCAAATAAATAAATAAAATCTTAAAAAAAAAACCCTCAAAATCAAAAGAACCTATATTTGCTAGAGTTGATAGGAACCAAAAACATGAAGAAAAAAATCTTTGAGCCAAATCTGGTTGGAAAATTTAAACAGAGAATAGTTGGTACCAGTGACACTAATTTTAGTCAAATGAAGACTGAAGAAAAAAGAAATAGTTAATTGCACTGTATAGAAAATATGTCAACAAATTAAGTGTGGTTAATTTAATTTGCTCTGGAGAATGGTTTTTCCATGAGAACCAATTAAAGTAGGTGTATTTTTTATTTAAATATTTGATAAACATACTCATGTAAGCAAAAGTCTCCATTGGGTCAAAACATCTGCCTGTCCAAAAAACGCCAGGGTCAAAATGTTCATCACTGGCTCCAGACCTAACTGGGTTTGGGGTAGGGTGGCCAGGTTCAAGAAAGAAACATCTAGAACACCCAGTCAAGTTTATCTCAAATATTGCATGGGACATACATATAATAAAAAAAATTATTCCTTTTTTATCTGATATGTAAACTTAATAGTGGATTCTGTATTTGATCTTTCTCAGGGTGACTGTGCACCCTGTCTCCCTTTATTTTATTATTTATTTATTTTTAAAAGATTTTATTTGTCAGAGACAGAAGGAGAGAGGGAGAGAGCGTGCATAAGCTGGGGGAACGGTGGACAGAGGGAGAAGGAGGCTCCCCGCTGAGCAAGGAGCCCGATGTGGGACTTAATCCCGGGACCCGGGGATCTTGACCTGAGTTGAAGGCAGATGCTTGATTGACTGAGCCAACTAGGTGTCCCCCCATCTCCCTTTAAAGAAGCAGGATGGAAGGACCCCAAACTTTACACCAGGAGTTTGGTGAGGAGTCATATTGCCTTAAAAAAGCCTGTTCACAGAAGCTCATGTTCGTAGTAGCGATTTCTTTGGAATAGTTGGAACCTCTTGGTGGCCTGGTGACTCTGTGAGGTGCAGCATGAAGGGGTCTCTAACTCCCCCACAGAGCCTCATCTGCCCTCGCTTTCCCATGATGTGGGTCATCTGTCATGGTGCCTACAGCTGGTGGGGGGCCCAGGAAGCAGTTTGGGAACCTCTCTGAAAGCCTCTCCTTCTCCTTCTTCCTCTTTTTTCTTTTTTTAAAGTTTTATTTCCTTATTTATTTCAAAGAAAGAGAGAGAGCACACATGCTAGTAGGGGGAGCGGCAGAGGGGGAGGGAGAGAGGGACTCTTAAGCAGACGGTTGGGGGGCTCGATCCCACTGCCCTGAGATCATGACCTGAGCTGAACGCCCATCCCACTGAGCCACGAGGCGCCTCCTCCTCCTTCCTCACACAGGGCTTGACACCCTAGCCTGGTGGAATGAGTGTGGACTTCAGGAGGTGGGGTGCTGGGGCCTGGTCTCAGCGAAGCTCCCTGAGCCTTTGTTTATTCCTCCTTGGGGGGCGTGCCATCAGTTGCACAGGCACCTCTCAGGGAGCTGCTGTGGGAAAGGCTGCTCTGTAAAGGGCAATTCCTTTGGGCACATCCTCTTTCCAGATCTTTCTGTGCTGCTCTCCTACCTGCTTCTGCTCCCACTGACTCAGCCTTTTCCCAGCAAAGCCCGCTCTCAGCCAGTGATGGTTTGAAAAGGGACTAATTCATCCTGAAGTGCTGGTGGCAGCTTATGGCTTAATGTTTTGCCCTTCATAGGAGTCTGGGGGACCATGCTGTTGATGCCAGACTCTGTTTAGACCAACAGGGGAATGTGAGTGGTAACAGGCAGACACCTGACAGACTTTGAGGACATATCTGGGGAATGGTGGTCTTCCTGACTTCTGTGATGGTCCCTTGTAGGCCTGCCTCTGAGCCAGGAGTAGACCTTGGTGCCCTCAGGATAGGGGTGGGGGTGTCCTGGTGCCTCCTGGGACAACAGGCTTAGCGTATTGGGGAATGTGGGGGTTTCTCAGGAGCTGAGCCAGAGTCTTCGTCCTTAACAAGGGGAGCCCCGAGCAAGAGGGCACAGGCCCCGGGCTGAGGGGCCTGGGGGAGCAGCCTGGCTGCGTGGTGTCCCTCGGCTGCACAGGGGCTGTGTTGGTGTAGTCCAGGGATTCCAACCCGGCAGGAGCAGGTGGCCTCAGTTCCCCAGCTGTTCCACAGAGCCAAGCAGGGCAGCCGTGGTGGCACGGGAATGAGGGTTAAAGGTTGCTCTCAGGGACCCCGCTCTCAGTATCGAGCCTCATCCTGACATGGTGACCTGAATTTCTCTGAACCTGTTTCCCCATCAGGATAACGGCCACGACAGTTCCTCCACTGCGCAGTCATGATGCTTGCGTGAGATAATGTGTGGGTGTCAGATGCCTACTCGGTGCTTGGCACACTGAAGGTGTTTAGTTAGGGACTGTTGGATCCATAGAGCTACACGTACACAAACCATACCAACCGTGAGCGTAACACCACATGCCCCTGTGGACACAGGACCATACCATCGTGTGCACCAACGGGCCGCACACATTTATTTTAAAATATTTAAATTAAATTATTTTTAAAAAACTAAAGTAAAACCCCACAAGAATATACAAATTAGAAGTGTTTTTTTAATAAGCAAAAGTAACCTCCTTTCTTAAAAAGTTCGTAAAGGAGGAAGTGCAAGTTTTCCCACCCTTTCCCCCTCTGCTGCTTCCCTTCCCTCCAGTGTGGGACAGTTTGATCCCAGTTGTTGGCAATTTGGCACATCTCTCTGTCGGCTTTTCCTCAGCCTGTGCAAGCATCTGCTTACAAAATGTGTATGCGTGTCCTTAAACAAAAATGGAATCATGCTGTACATATTGGTCTATACTATACTATTAGGGACCCTTTCCGAGGTTAGTGTGGATTGATCAGTCCCCTTAAATTAATTAAAGGTTTAATTTCTTTATCCGAGAGAGAGAGAGAACACGAGCAGGGGGAGAGGCTGCAGGAGAAGCAGAGTTCCTTACTGACAAGTGGCTCCATCCCAGGACCCCGGGATCATGACCTGAGCAGATACTTAACTGACTGAGCCACTCAGTCTGGATCAACCCCATTTTAAATGGTTGTGTGGTATTGCACAGGGTGGGTGTCCCATAATTTATCCCAACTTGCCCTTACTGACTGGGATTTGGTTTCTTTCCAATTTCTTTTCTGCTCCTTCAGTGAATATCTTTATCCAAATGTTTTCATGTGTGTATACTATTTTTTTTTCTTTAAAATAGGTCCCTGGAAGTGTGATTATTAGATCAAAGGATATGAGCATATAACATTTTCATAGATTCCACCAAATTACTTTTCAGAAATGTGTCCTAATTTATGTCCGCTCACAGTATAAAAAGGTGCCTGTCAACTTTTTATTTTTGCATAATGCCACCGTGGGGTGAGAAGAGTATCTTATAAACCATGTTTTCTTTCTTTCTTTTTTTTTTTTTAAGATTTTATTTTTAAAAAGATTTTATTTATTTATTTGACAGACAGATTACAAGTAGGCAGAGAGGCAGGCAGAGAGAGAGGAAGAAGCAGGCTTCCCGCTGAGCAGAGAGCCTGATACAGGGCTCGATCCCAGGACCCTGGAATCATGACCTGAGCTGAAGGCAGAGGCCTAACCCACTGAGCCACCCAGGTGACCCTTAAAGATTTTATTTTTTTTTTTTAAAGATTTTAGTTTTATTTACTTGAGAAAGAGAGTGAGCGACAGAGAGCATGAGTGGAGGGAGGGGTAGAGGGAGAAGCAGGCTCTCTGCTGAGCAGGGAGCCCCATGCAGGACTTGATCCCAGGATCCCAGGGTCATGACGTGAGCCAAAGGCAGATGCTTAACTGACTGAGCCATCCAAGTGCCCCTATTTTTTTTTTTTTTTAAGATTTTATTTATTTGAAAGACAGTGCAAGAGAGGGAGGGAGATCACAGAGGGAGAGGGAGAAACAGACTCCCCACTGAGCAGAGACCCTGATGTGGGACTCGATCCCAGGACCTAGAGATCATAACCTGAGCCGAAGGCAGATGCTTAACTGACTGAGTCACCCAGGCGCCTCTTTAAGGTTTTATTTTTAAAATCTCTACACCCAACATAGGACTCACACTTACAACCCAGAGATCAAGAGTGTGTGCTCTACTGACTGGGCAAGCCCCAGGGGAATTAGATTTAGTTACACTTGGGCATCCCCTGGGGAATTAGATACTGGCTAAGGAGCCCCTAACCTGTGTTTTCCTGACTGCTGGTGATGTTGGGCATCTTTTTTTAATGTGTTTTATTGCCCATTTGTATTTCTTCTTTTGTCAATTGCCTATCCTTTATTTTGAGTTGCTTGTTTTTTTCTTGCTAATTCATGGCAGTTTGTATATTTGGGATCCTATCAGGAATATTAACTCTTGGTCTGTTTTCTGTGTGGAGGATAATTTCTCCCTGCTGACGAATGTTATTCCCACACAGGACTAGACACCCAGCTGTGTGTGTGTGTGTGTGTGTGTGTGTATGTGTGTGTGTGTGTGTGCGTGTGCGCGTGCACTTAGACATTTAAAAAGAAAGAGTGGTGGTTTGCTGTTGCTAAAGTTGAGGGAATTAGGCCTAAGTTCAGCCTCTGGGTTTCAATAGGCCAGCTTTCAGGCCCCCCCTTTCTGGAATATTTGGGAGGCAGAAATATTTACAGTTCACCCTGTCATTGTTCTCAGCTTGCTCGGAAGTGTTGACCGTACCGTGATTTTTCCAAGGATTTTTATATTTTGTCCTGAATTCTCTCCAGGACACCCCTGGGTTTCAGAATAGTTTTTCTTTTGTCTTTCTCTGGATTGAAATGGAAAACTATTTATTTACCCTTGGGCAGCCCCTGGGGAATTAGATACTGGTGGGAAGGTTGCCAGAGGACATGCGGGCTCAGGGGGTGGGAATGTCCGGCTGTCCCTCGTTTCCTGCCCCTCACTGCCGGGCACACACAGCTGAGGGCTTGGGGGTGGGGGGGCACAACTCACGGCCATCTTCCCGCCAGGGATGTTAAGTCTTCCGAGTGTGCTTATGTCTGCGTGCGTTCATGTGTGCGTGCGTGTGTGTGTCCTGCCAGCCAGGGGCTCCATGAATTTCCCGTCATGCCTGATTCATTGACTCCAGTGAGGGGGAAGGTACCGCTGAGTCAGTGATGAGTGGGCTTGCACTGTAATACAGGTATTTTTAGTGGACATGTCCTTGTCTTAGTGTAGAAGACAAAGAATGAGAAACTGACACATGGAAATGCTTCTGGAGCATTTTTAAGAATTTCGAACTTACAGAAGAGTTGTAAAAAGAGCACAGCGAACATTCCTTACACTCTTGACTCAGAATCACTGCTTAACACTCTACCCCGTTTGCTTTCCATTAGTCTCTCTCCTCTCCCTCCTTCCCATTTTCTTCCTTCCTTTCCCCCTCTCTCCTACATGAGGGTAAGTGATAGTCATCATGGCCCTTTATCCCTGAGTACTCCAGTGTATATATCCTAAGAATAGGGATATTCCTTTACAGCACCACAGTGTCGTTACCAACTTCAGTGAACTTAACATGGTTGCCAGACTTCCTCCTAATTCACTGCTTGTGTTTTGTCCCATCAAATAATATCTTTTTAAAAAAGACCAAATAATATCTTTTTAAAAAAGATTTTATTTACTTACTTATTTATTCATTTATAGAGCAAGTGAGGGGAGGTGGGGGGTGGGGGAAGGGCAGAGGGAGAGAGAGATTCTCAAGCAGACCCCCCCCCCCCACCATGCTGAGTGTGGAGCCTGATGCAGGGCTCCATCGCCCAGCCCTGAAATCATGACCTGAGCTAAAATCAAGAGTTGGATGCTGGAGCCACCCAGGTGCCCCCAAATAATGTGTTTTATAGCATATCCCCCTCCTCCTCTTTCTCAGTATGGGATCCAATCTAGACTCCCATATTCAAGTTAGTCATTACATCTCCATAGCCTCCTTTAATCTAGAATGTTCCTGCAGCCTTTGTCTTTTACAACAACTTACATTTTTGGGTAATATAATACACCAGTTTTTAACAGATTTGTTTCATGTTTTCCTCATGATTAGATTCAGTAACTAATTCGTGGCCAGACTATTTTGTAGGGGTGTTGTGTCTGTCTCAGGCCTTGGAGGGACAAGACGTCCCTCATTGGTGATGTTCATTTTGATCATCTGTCAAGGTGGTATCTGATTTTTCCATTGTATATTTACTGTTCTTTCCCACCCACATCTGAGTCTCTTAACGGACATGTTAAGACCCTGCGAATATCCTGTTTGTCATCAAAATATGCCCCTAGATTTAGTATCCACAGATGACTCTTCCTGATTGAGTCTTTATCATGATGGTTGTGAACTGGCTTTCCCTTCCCAGCACTTCCTCCACATTGACTGGCTGCGGAAGATTCCAGTGGTCATGGGGACAAATGTCTAACCCCACTACCCTCACATATTGATCCTACTCTGTGCTGGGCCTGGTGCACCAGCCATACAAGCTTTCACGGGAGCCTTCCCCCTGGGCAGAGAGGTCAGCCAGAGTGGAAAGACCTGTGAGTCCCCAGGCTAGGAGTCTTGTTCCTTCTATCCTTGAAGGACAGTGCTGGGGTCAGGAAGAAACCCATTTCCGGCCTGGATTACTCTGTCAGAAAGTCCTTCCTTCTCTTCAGCTCTTTTTTCTCCCTAAGATTTTGAGTGTCTCCCTTCTACTCCCCGTCCTTCTACAGCTCACAGTGCTGTGGTGTAGTGGAGGTCTGGGGTGACTCCAGAGGGTCTGCCATTCTCTGTGGCTGGGAGATTACTTTCCCTGCCATCAGGGTCTCGCTCTCTCTCTCTCAAACAGATAAAATCTTAAAAAAAAAAGAGGGGGCCTATTAAAAAATACATAAAATAAAAAAGCATAATTAATACAGCTTGGAATTACACATTTTTTAAAAGATTTCTTTCTTTCTTTTTTTTTTTAAGATTTTATTTATTTATTTGACAGAGATCACAAGTAGGCAGAGAGGCAGGCAGAGAGAGAGAGGAGGAAGCAGGCTCCCTGCTGAGCAGAGAGCCCGATGCGGGGCTCAATCCCAGGACCCTGGGATCATGACCCGAGGCGAAGGCAGAGGCTTTAACCCACTGAGCCACCCAAGTGCCCCTAAAGATTTATTTCTTGAGAGACAGAGAGTGTGCCTGCATAAGCTGGGGGAGGGGCAGCAAGCTGACTCCTTGCTGAGCGTGGGACCTGACAGCGGGGCTGGGATCACCACCCCATGAGATCAGGACCTGAGCAGGGTCTGAGGCTTAACTGACTGAGCTGCCCAGGCACCCCTGGAATTAGGTAGTTTGTTTTTGTTTTTGTTTTTTTTAAGTTGAATCTGATGAAATGTGGTGGCTGGGCTCTCTTTTGTAAGGCTGGAGCAAGCCGAGGACGTTTTGGTTTCTTACATGATGGTGTGTTCCAGTTCACATTTATGGGGCTCTGAGGTGCACCAGCAGGTCCAGCAAAGGAAAGCCTTTAGGATCTGCTTCTGTCTGCCTTGTTCTTTCTGCAAAATCAAGTCGAATGCCTTTCTGAGACCCAAGTTCCTTGTCTGTAAGATGGACTGAGCAACTAACAGTACCTACTTCATAGGCCTATTGTTTTTTTTGAATGAGAGGAGTGTCGGGAGAGTGCTTGGCATTAGCTCCCGTGCACTGGATAGGAGGGGAGCTATTGTTAGAAGTAAGTTTCGTGAGGGTGGAGACCGGGTTTTGTTGGACGTGTTGAATATGTATTTGCAGCATGAATGAATGATAATATTTTTAGGATTTTATGTTCCATTTATAAATTTAAATTTTGAGTTGGTAAAAAAACAGGGGAGGTTATAAAAACAAACTGTTGAGAGAAAACGCAGTGAAAATTCTCCCTGTTGCCTCTGTCCTCCGTCTGCCTACTTCTTACCCATTCCCTGTAGATAACAATGGTCCTTCGTTTCTTTCTTGCTTTCTTTTTTTAAAGATTTTATATATTTTTCAGAGAGGGAGAAGGGAGGGAGAGAGCACGAGTAGGGGGAGCGGCAGGCAGAGGGAGAACAGACTCCCCGCGGAGCAAGGAGCCCCATGCGGGGCTTGATTCCAGGATCCCGGGATCATGCCCTGAGCTGAAGGCAGATGCTTAACCGACTGAGCCACCCAGGCGCCCCTATACATGCTCTTTTGTACTCTTTTCTCATTTCACAATGTACCTTGAAGATCTTCCGAATAGAAGTCGGTGGTGTACTTGCCATGATTGTACAGTCGTGCAGTAAATCAGTCATTAGGCTGTACTATATTTACCCCCCTTCTGAGATGGACATCTGGACTGCCTCCTGTGTTTTGTTCTTATAAACGATATTGTAAGAAGGCCCAGTGTTTTGAGATAAAATTGTTTCGATATCTTTGTGGTTCATTAAAATAAACTTACTTGGCCACTTTAATTTATAACCTCCCACTTACGACTCAGAATCGGAGGCCGTAACCCCACTTGCTCCCCGAGAGTTTCTCCCATCTCAGACAGTTGCCCTACTGGGTGACGAGTCTGGGAGCCAGATCTTTAACTACGGAGGAAAAATGTGTGCCTTGTCAATGTGTGAACTGCCTGGACCACTCCTCCCTCCCCGACGCCGATCCCTGAGCTCCTTCTCAGTCTGTGGGATGGCAGCTGGGACTTCAGCCTTCACATTCCTCCTGCGGCTCCAGAACAGCACGACTGAGAGGGATGGTGGGTCTGGGGAGGCTGGGAAAGCGGTGACATTTTCTTATGGCAGGCTGCAGGGGGTGCGGCCAAGGCCCATGGGGTTTCCTTCCTGCCTGCCAGGCTCTGCACACACTCAGAGGAGGCTCTGCACACACTCAGGGCTGGCGCTGATGCAGCCCATGCAGGACCCCCTGCCCCTCCTTTGAACCGTCCTGAATTCTGTCTGCCAAGCCGCCAGGGCATTGCTGAGCACAGGGCATTGCTGGTTGGTGTAGGCCCATGGGCCCCAGGGTCTGTGCCTTGATCTTGATTTCTGGATGTGGTGGGTTTCCCTGAGGGTGTGGACCCTCATCCTCCCCTGAGGCTGCCTGCATAAAGCCTCCTCTCCTCCATCCACCAGTGAAAGAATGAATGAAGAGTGGCCATAGGGTTTCCTGTGATCAAGCCTCGGACCCATTCATCTTCCCCAGGGAGTCTGGCCAACTACTTGGGCCTCCCAGAGCATCCTGTGGGCCCACTCTGGGGCTGCCTGCTCCGTAGGCTTGGGGACAGCCAGTCTACTCGGGTGTCTCTGGCCTCTCCTCATAGGGGAGTGGGGGCTTATAAAGGCCACCCAGCTCCTCCAGAGGACTGGTCCCAAGGCCTGTGGGCAGGGGAGGACTGTGGGAGGTGGGGTCATTTCAAGGTCCAGCAAGGCATTAAGGGAGGAAATAACAAGCAGTCCCTCCTGGCCCAGGTCTCCCTGCCTCCGGAGGTTCCTGGGCTGACAGGGGTGGGTCTGGCCCTCCCACTGCATTTCCTCCCATTGTTCCTGCCCCACTTCCGGGAATTCTCCAGGCCTGGAGGGCTGGCGGGCAGAGGCCAGAAGGGGAGGCAGCCCAGGGCCGGTCTGCTCTGGCCGCAGCCTCCAGGGCTCCGGAGCTGGAGCCCCCGCAGCAAGTCTACGCTGCTGGGCCTGCCCTCCTTTCAGCACCCAGAGCCCACTCTGCCTCCAAGCTGATCCAGCAAGGAATCAGGGCCTCAAGTTCTAGGGCAGGCTCTGTCAATCACCTGCTGGAGCCAGTCCCTCCCCTCTGCCACCCCGGCTATACTGTGAAGGACTGGGGGACTCCGATTGCGAATGTCGCGTGGATTCATGGGTCTTTTATATCCATGGCCCTGTCATTTTGACCTTGCCTGGGTCTTGATGTAACCCCAACTAACTAACATGAGTTTGCCCCTCCCTGAGCCACAGATAGAAACTACCCCAGCTGGAGTCATTGCATAAAGGAAACTTTTTTATTTGCAGCAAGTAAGATCCCTGGGAATAACTTCCAAAGCCATGACTCCCCTAGCAAGGGGTGAATGGGTTCCTTTTATTTAAAACATTTAGGTAGGGGAGGGTTGTCGTCTATGTGGAGACAGACCTGAGGTCGATCACGTGCCTTGGGGAAACATGGCTATCCCACATTGTATGTCCTGTAAATGAGGCTTGCGCTCCAACTTGGACAGAGATTTTAGTGTTATCATGAGGGTAAAGGTAACCATGAGTCACTCCATAGGTCCCTCCAGGGTCCGACTGTGTAGGTATTGATGCAGAGTGAAGCTCGAACTGGTCTACATGGTTTGGGCCGCCAGAGCACTTCGCACGGGCAGTCATTAGGGTTTGAAGGGAAGTTTCGGTTTCTGTCATCAGATGCTATGCCAAGGGGGGTCTTGTTTCCTGAGTGAAGAGACAAGCTGGAAAGAAGAGCTAGTAGAAAAATATGGGACAGAAGTCAGTGGGTACAAACAAGTGAGCAATAAAGGTCAGGTCTTGGGAGCTCCCTGGTGACACTGAGGACACTTCAGTCAACACACTGGTGGCAGGTGCCTTCCCCCACGCTGGCCCTGGGGCGGAGACCCTCCAGGAGCCCCTGCTTTTGTAAGCTGTGCTACGAGCCTGCTCCATGCTGCAAAGGAGTATAGCACACACCTGTCTGAATTCTAGAAAACGTGGAATTTTCTAGCATCACGACGAATGAATGTGAGTGAATGTCTCTCGCGTTAGCCCTTTCTTGGAAGAAATATTAGAGAAGTGTTACAAAATTCAGAACAAGCCAGGTTACTGCCTTGCTAGCAAGGAATCCTCTCAGGTGACCAAGAGTCCACTGGTTCCAAGAAGAATGGAGCTCAACTAATATTAGTGAGTGGTTATTAATAATTAATTAATAAGTAACAGGAAGCTATTCATTAATTATTTTTATTGTGGTAAAATATAGATAACAGAACTTACAATTTTAAGTATTCTAAGTGCACAGCTTGGTGGCATCAAGCACATTCACACTGCTGGCCAACCATCACCACCGTCCATCCCCAGAACTTTTTCATCTTTCCAAACTGAAGCTCTGTATCCACTGAATAATAACTCCCCCTTTCCCCTATCCCCAACCCCCAGTAACCTCTGTTTTACTTTCTTTCTTCATGGGCTGACTTATTCTAGGAACCTCATTTACGAGCGATCATATGGTATTTGTCTTTTTTTTTTCCCAAAGATTTTATTTATTTGACAGACAGAGATCACAAGTCAGCAGAGAGGCAGGCAGAGAGAGAGAGAGGAGGAAGTTGGCTCTCTGCGGGACTCGATCCTAGGACTCTGGGATCATGACCTGAACTGAAGACAGAGGCTTTAACCCACTGAGCCACCCAGGCGCCGCCAGTATTTGTCTTTTTGAGTCTGTCTGATTTCACTCAACATCATGGTTCCAGGGTTCATCCGTGTGGTGGCAGGTGTCAGAACTTCTTTCTTTTTAAAGGCTAAGTGATATTTCATGGTATGCATGTTTATATTTAATTTATTTTAATTGATTAATTTTATTTTAATATTTTATTGCCTTTCATTTATCCATTCCGTTGTTTATTTATCCATTTATCTGTTGGTAGATGACTGGGTTACTTTCATTTTTTGGTGATTTGAATAATGCTGTATGAACGTGGGTGTACAAATATCTTTTCGAGTCCCTGGGTTCAGTTCTTTTGAGTATATACCTAGAAGTGAAATTGCTAGATTATATGGTCCATTTTTGCATACTTTTTTTCCCGTGCCCGTCAACCGAGGCGCAAGGGTGCCCATTTCTCCACATCCTCACCAACTTTTGTTGTTTCCTATTTTTTTGGATAGCAGCCATCCTAATGAAGGCGAGGTGACATCTCATTGTGAGCAGCCAGGGTGAAAAATCAGCTGTTTAGGGGCACATGGGTAGCTTTGACTCATGGTTTCTGCTCAGGTCGTGACCTTGGGGTCATGAGATCATGCTCTACATCGGGCTCCATGCTCGATGTGGAACCTGTTTAAGATGACCTCTTCCTCTCCCTCTGTCCCTTAACCCTCACAACTCTCTCTCTCTCTTTCAAATAAATAAATCTTTTTTTGAAAAATCAGCTCTTTTGGTCAAGACTGAATTTATATTTCAATAAAACTTCATAAAACCTATGTTCAAAGCAGTCGTTATAAACACTAGAAAAAGGATATAAATAAATAACAGGCATGCTATTTATTTGTCAGGGGGAAAAAAAAAGCCATCAAGAAGCAGAAGAGGATGGCTCTTCTGGCTGTCGATCATTCACTCCCTGACAGTTGTATGCAGGAAGCACGCAGAAGTGTGATGCAGACATCAGGCGACAACTCTGATTGACACGGGCCACTGCCTGCCCATGATTTCCCCCCCCCGCCCACTGCAGAGCTGCCGAACGCAGTTTGCCCGTTTCTTAGCAGAGGGGCACAGACTTTTTCCTTGGCACCCTTTGGAGCGCCCCTTAGCTGCTCGTCCCTTGGGGACCTACTCTTCCCTAGGAGCCCATGCATTTCTGGGGTTTCCCACCCCTCAGTCGGAGATGCTGCCTTATGTGTGTATGCTGTGACAGTCCCGGCCTCACTGGGGAGTGGGCATGGCTGCTCAGCCCCAGTTTGCTTTTCTCCCTGTCCCTGAAGACAGGAAAGACTGTTTTTCATCGACGACCGTTGCTGGCGGAGCCCTGGGCAGCCGGGACAGACGGCCTGTGTGGATGTGGGTCAGAGTCACTGCAGCTTCCAGCTACAAGTGTGGGTGGTGATGTGTGAGCAGGTGTGGTGGTGGGGTCCCCCTGCTTCCAGGAGACACTGACCTGTGGATGGCTGAGGTCTGATGGGCAAGGCAGCCCTTCTGTGGGAGTATCCAGGCGGACAGGGGTGGTGGGGCTGGGCCTCTGGGGAGAGGCAGAAAGCTGGCCTTGGGCGAAGGGAAGGTGTCTCTCATCCTTGTGCAGGGAGGGGGGCCTGGCCCTCCAGGGATGACAAGTGGGATGCCCAGGGGCAGGGTGCTAGGGAGCCGTGAGGGGTCCTAGGGGACTGTGGTGTTTGAGGCAGATCAGCTTTGTCTGCAGGGTGTTTGTTTATGCGGTGAGATGGTGGTGAGGGGGTGGTATGTTGGAGGAAGAGCCGGGCACATTAGGCTAGTTCTCAACATTCTACTTTTCTCTCTGCTTAGGTTCTTGGGGGAGGCCCAAGTCCCACTCCGGGAGGTCCTCGCCACACCCAGCCTGTCTGCCAGCTTCAATGCCCCCCTGCTGGACACCAAGAAGCAGCCCACGGGGGTAAGTGCCCACCAGGCCTTTGGATCAGGCCCGTGTCTGGTCTGAGGTCTTGCCTCTCTGACGCTAGTGGTATGCCAGAGTCCAGCTGCCAGCAACCAGGCCTGCCCCTCCACCTCCCCGACCAGAGCTCAGGGTGCCGGGAAGGGGAAGTGGCATGGAAGGGACAGGAAGGGGACAGGAGGGAGCCCTGGCCCCTTCTGTGGGGCTCAAGTCAGCCTTGCCTCATACCAGCTTGGCTTACCCCTGGATCCCCTCCTGCCCTGAAGGGAGGAACCGTCACCTCCTGGGATTGGTTCTTTACTCGACAACTGATGACCTCCCAAACTTCCTGGGCAGCTTTGGTGATGGCTCCCCCAATCTCCTTGGTAGCCCTCCCTCACCTCCCAGCCCCCATCTCCAGATCTGGAATATCTGAGTCATCTGGGTCTCAGATCCCAAGGGAAGGGAGGCAGACATCCCCCTTCCCTGCCCACCAGAACCCGTCAGACCCTCTTCCTTTCGGCCATCGTCCTTCCTGCCCCTCCCCCAGCCTTTCCAGTGCTCTTCCAGTCCTCACAGACAATTCCTAGCCCCCGTCTCTGGCTTCCCGTTATTTTTAGGGAGCTAAATATACCCTGCAGGGTTCTTTCTTCCTGGTCAGTAGAATTCCTGACCTTCCCTCTGGGTCAGCTCCACCCCCAGGAGGCCCCGGGGGACTATCCATTTGGAAATACTTCCTCCTGGTGGGATCTTGGGGGTTCTGGGCTAGTTCTCTTTGAGTGTGTGTGTGCGTGTCTCTCTCTGTGTGTGTGTGTGTGTGTGTGTGTGAGGGTAGGGAACATTGGCTGGCTTGGTGAGTCAGGAAGTGGCAAATCTGGCAGAACTCTAAAAGGAACCACTACTGGGCACTGAGAGCTAGAGAAAGAGAGTGATTGACTGAAGTCACACAGTGACTCCATGTCCAAAAGGGGACAAGTAGTGGCACAAGGGTGGCACATCTCTTAAACTCTCAGGGGTGGGAGCGACTTGAATGGACTCCTGCTCCACTGCCTTTCTGATGCTGGAACTTCCTCTTGACACTTCTTAGGCCAGTGATGGCTGGCAGAACATTCTGGTTTAGTGCGGTGTTCACTTAGAGGTCTGTAACCTCTTCAGGGGCTTCCCAGGTGAAATCGGGAACCAGTCCCCTTACATGGAAGGCAGGGAGAGACCCAAGAAGGAGGCATGCTGCTCTAGTCTGGCAGGCGGCAGGGTTAGTAAGCCAGGGGACTTATCTGTGAGGCGTGTCTGTGGCGGCAGCGAGAGGAGTGGATCTCTGCACCCATCTACCAAATCTTAGAAGTTTCTATAGAGGTCTTAACTGGGTTCAGTCCTGTATGCCATCCAGATAGTCTCAACACTACGTCACTAGCTCAAGACTCTGCCTGGAGAGGCATCTGAGAGCAAGGAGGGCAAGCAGAACTTACATTGTGTGGAGAGTGGAGGGGGTGAGGAACCTGGGTTTACTGCGGGTCTGTTGGTGGGCGTGTCCTCTCAGTGACCTCCTCCAGTATCACTGAGCTTGTCTCCATCTTGCATCCTCCTTGTCCTCCCCCTGCCCTCCTCCTGAGCTCTCCAGTCTACTCATGCAGTTTAAGGGTTCTAGAACCAATTTCCAGTCCCCCCACCCCACCAGGCAATTCTCTGACTCCAGATGGGTATCCAGTAATTCAAGTCAATTCTGACACTCTCTGTCCAGGGACAGCTCTGGGTTAAGGGCTCAGTCCTACAAGGCCTCCCCTTTCCAATCCTTTGCCAGTCCCAAATCCTCCCCTTCCGAATCCTTTGCCACCCTGAGCTTTCCTGACCAACCAGCTCTAGATAGGTCGTTCCTATGACCCCCTCCTTGGGTTTGATTAACTTGCTAGAGCGGCTTGCAGAACTCAGAAAAACATTGTAGTTACCAGATCGCCAGTTATGATCCAACCTGGAAGCACTCCAATCCTTGTCCTTTGGGGTTTTATGGAGGCTTCATTGACAATGGATCCCCCTCCCTGGAGGTGGTGGGGGCTGAAAGTTCAGCTTTCTAACCACAGGGTTGGCTCCACTAGCAACCAGATGCCATCCTTAGGGGATTGCCCAAGTCAATTCATTAGCACAAAAAAAAGACACTCTGTTGGCTGTTAGCATTTAGGAAAGTCCAAGGAATTCCTAAAAGGAGCTCTGTGCCTGAAACAAGGACAATGACTAAATATTCATATAGACACACACATCTGTAATTATAAATCATAGTACCACATCCCTAGAGTCAAGAAGGACTCCAGGTACTTCTGGATCCTGAAGAAGACCACAGCTTTCCATAAAGGTGTAGAACACCCATGGAGGAACTGTAGGTAGCTGGTGAGGGAGATACTTTGAGTCAGGGATCTGAGAAACACTAACATTTACCAGTTTGTTAAAAGGCATCACAAAGCATGTGCATCAACAGCCAGATGAAGAGATCCATAGGGCAAGGTCCTGAACAAAGGAACTTCTGTCCTTGTGGAGTTTGGGGCCCTGTTTGGTGGTACATGGAGACATTCTAGTTCCCTCAGCATGGAAACTCTCTGAAAAAAGAGACCAAAAAATTGTAGTTTTTAAGGGAGGCTTCGTTATAGTCATGATTGACTAAGTCACTGTCCATTGGCTGATGCAACCTCCAGCCCCACTTTCTTCCCCAGAGGCTGGGGCGATGGGACTGAAAGTTCCAACCCTCTAAGCATAGGGTTGGTCCTCTTGTCAACCAGGTCCTACACTTGCATGGGGTCCAAAAGTTACCTTCATTAATAATAAGACACCCATTTTACCTTTATGGCTCTGAAGACCCAGTATTTCTGAGAAATAGAGTTTGGTCACCTGAATGACCCAATATGTGTTTCTTAGAAATCACTAAATCACAGCCCCCAATGCCCCCAGTCAGAGTTTCTAGCTCCTGGCTGAGATGCTCAAACATCCCTCCACTCTTGCCCTCTGGGCATCCATGCCTGGTGTTTCTTATAAGTTCTCCTGTGCTTGGGCTCCTCTCTAAGATCAGACGCCTGTCCAGTCCCTGAGGCACAGCTTTTCGCACCTGGTCTAGCCTGGCAGACGGCGGGGGTCTGAGCCAGGTTGGTGACTCTCCCTGAATGCCTCACCCTTCTTCTTCTTCCTCTGTTTCCACACTCTGTTTGTGTTTCGTGCTCACCAGCTGGGAACCTGCTGCTTTCTTCTTTCTCTGCTGGGATGCTTGTCTGTGTGCGGAGATTGCCAGTCCTTCACAGACCGTGTCTCCCAGGAGGGGGTATAAAAGCCAGAAAGGAGGGATGGGAGAGGAGGGCTAAGCCCTGCTTGGCTGAGCCCCTGACTGCACAGAGCCTGGGGGAGGTGAGGCCAAGATACAGCTCCAGCCTGTGGAGAGTATCTGGGTCCATCTTCTAGTGCCTGTGATAACACTGAGTCACAGAGCAGCGCCTGCTCCCAAGACCCCCTGAGCTGGGGCTTCCCACCTGTGACCTGGGGCTGGCTGCCCTGTGTGAGAAGCACAGAGAATGGAGGTCATGCTCAGAAGGGTCAGAAGGGTCAGAGCTCTGTCCGAAGCCCAGGATTCTCATGGGCTGTTCACTGAGGCCGACTTCTGGGCTGGACCCCATGGGCAGAGTATGCCAGGAGTACCCAGCTGAGTTTAGCTCAGCCCGTCAAAGCGACCTGCTGAAGGGGTGATGGGAGTGAGGACAGGGCCTGTGGGATCCTTGGAAAACCCTGGAAGGACTGAGAGGAGGAAGATGGCCGGAGGCGGCCATGCTGTGGGAGTCCTGCTGTAGGCTGGCCTGTGGACGTCATGGGCCTGGCACTCAGCATTCTCCCCCATGTCCCTTCAGAGCTGTGTGCCATGAGAAGATGCCAAATCTATCCTCAGACAGATTCTAGACTGAAGGGGATGACACTGTCCCTGTCCTGGGGGAGGCTCCAGGCCGGTGGGGTTGCTGGACACCCATGGAGGAGAGAAGCCACATACTCCCAATGTATTTGAAGAGGAACTTGCTCGTGAGGGTGTGGACACCATGCAGACTGTTGGTATGACCTCAGTCCTAACAGCAAGAGACAGATCAGAAGAAGAGAGACCTACTGGGTCACAAGAAAACAGGAAACCCAGTGGTGTGGGGTGGGGAGCCAGCAGGGCCCTGTGTGTTGGGAGCAGGGACTGGAGGAGGGCAGACCCAGAACTCTGGTGGATCCCTGAGTTTCTCTCATGGGGGTTGTCAGGTGCTGACAGCCACCCCTCCCTCAGCTCAGGGCTACATCTCACCTTCTTCCAGCTTCTTGGTGTTGTCTGGGGCCAGGCAATAAAATAGAATCAGATGCATATGAGACTGTCCCGTCCACTCACTTGGTGTCTGTTGAGGGAGGGGGAAGGGGCTGGTCTGGGGTTTGGTCATGCTAGGCTCAGTGTCAGAAAGCTGGAGCTGAGGACACAGACAGTAAGCAATGGGGCAGAGCATGGTGGGCGAATGACCCCAGAGCTTGGCTGCAAAACGTGTTAGGAGGAACTGATGAGGTTGTCCCCTGTCTTTGTCTTTGGTTTCCTATGCCCTCCTATCCTGGTGGCCAGACTGGCCCCTTCGGAGTTCTGTGTTGTTGTTGACTGTGGACCCCAGGATGGCAGGCATGGGTGACAGGTTCCCTGCTCCAGGGCGCCATGTCCTGGTGGACACACGACTGACAGATAATGGTCTTGGGACAGGATGACTGCACGGTGGGGCCAGGGCTGGAGACTTGAGGAGCAGAGTTATCAGGTGGGGACCTTGACATGGACCACCTCAGAGGGACCCTAGGCCATGGTCATGTGGTTTGGGAGAGCATGGAGTTCACAGACATCGCATGGCAAGAACATCTCAGCTCTGGTTGTGTCTGGAGAAGGGGACGGGCACTGGTCTGACATCATGGTGAAGGTGGCAGGTCCTGACCCTGACCAGGTTGCATAGACAGCCCCCCCACCCCGAGATTCCCTATAGAGCTAAAGGCCTCTAGTATTAATCACCTGTGGTTCCAAAGATGAGGTCCTGAAGCAGTGGTCCCCAGAGCGTGAAGCTGCCAGGGACGTCCCGTGGCTGTCCAACGGGGGAAATAAGAGATGGAGCTGTCTCTGGGCTGGAAGTCTCATCCAAGGGCCTGGACCCGCCAGGATGTTGCCATTTCCTTGGGAGTTTGGTGTAGGGCTCTCAGTGTGTGGGTAGATGATACTCAGGAAACCCTGGGAAGGACAGCCTGGGTGGTCTTCCGATTCCAGGGCTGTTGCTCCTTCCTGCTTCTCTGGTGGCAGGGCTGCTCCTGAGCCCCCAGGCTAAGGCGCTGGCCCCCAGAGTATGGAGGGCAGCAGTCATTCTCCTGCAGGTCCACCTCTGCACTGAGCACAGAGATGATGGGCACAGTTCTCAAGGGTGAGGAGGGGCTGGATAAGAAGGTGTGTTCTCTAAGGGGATCTGGTCCTCAGGCACCAAAGGTTAGAAGGATGGGGTGGGTGGGGCCGAAAGGCAGCCCAGCTGTGACCCTTCACAGTTTGGGTCCTCTCTCCTCACCTTGGTGGGGTCCATTCAGACCACTCGATTTAATACCTCAGCTCCTCCTGCTCCCCTGCTCCCACTTGCTCTGGTTAACTTTTTTTTCCAACATACTTCATAAGTTACGTTATCTGTTTCATTTATTATTTATGGTCTGTCTCCTCTGCCAAGATGTGAACTCCCTGGGGGCGGGAGCTTTTGCTTTGTTCATGGAAGTATCTTCAAGCCTCAGCCCATAGCAGGTGCTCCATATATGTGCAGGGAATGAAGAAGCAAATGAATGAATGAATGGGTCAGGCCGGGTATGTCAGGTGGGACGTGGTCCAACTTTCCAGGTACCTTCCCAGCTCAGGCTGAGCCAAGCAATCAGCCCACAGAGGGCTGACCTCATGGGCATTTGGTTCCTCACTTGGTTTAATTCTCTGCCATCTTGACATTCCTAATACAGTTTTGACAAGGGACCCTATTTTTTTTTTTTAAGATTTTATTTATTTATTTGACCGACAGAGATCACAAGTAGGCAGAAAGGCAGGCCGAGGGAGAGGAGGAAGAGGGCTCCCTGCTGAGCAGAGAGCCCGACATGGGGCTCGATCCCAGGACCCTGGGATCATGACCTGAGCCGAAGGCAGAGGCTTTAACCCACTGAGGCACCCAGGCGCCCCAAGGGACCCTATTTTCATTTGGCACTTGGCCTCGCACTACTTCTGGAGAGTGGGAATCATCATGAACGGGCTGGCACTTTATTTGAGTGGGATTTCTATGATTACAGCAGAAGCAGCTTTCTCAGTTTTTAACTTTTTATTTGAAAATAATTTAAGTTTTGAAAGTTATGAGAATAATACAAGGAGTATTGTGTTCTAAACCCTCTGAGACTAAGTTGCCAGCCTCCTGGCCCATCATCCTGAATTTAGTGTGTGTTTTCTCCGATTAAGGACTTTTTCCTAGGGAACCTACAGCCTTCAGAGACTGAAGGAATGAGTCTTGGTCCCGCACTGCCATCCAAACCACAGACTGCCATTTGAGTTCCTCAGTTTTTTCCAGCAGTGTCCTTTGTAGCAAGAAGATCCAATTCAGGATTATGTGTTGTGTTAGTTGTTTGCCTTCAGCCTCCTTCCATCTGGGAGAATTCCTCAGTCTTTCTTTGACTTTTACAACCTTGGGACCTTGATGCTTTGGGGAATGTAGGCCGGTTCTCCTGCAGAATGTCTCCCGGTTTGGGTCTGAGGTTTCCTTGCAATTCGATTTAGCCTGGGCGTCTTTGGCAGGAGGAGAACACAGCGAACATATGTTGCTCTCATTGTATCTGGATGACTGTGCTCTTAACCTTGAGCATTTGATTAATGTTGCCTTTGCTGGTGTTCTCCACTGATCACCAGTTCCTTCTCTTTTCTAATAGGTGGGAATTGTGGGGGGAGGTACTTTGTGACTCTAAATACTCTGTTCCTCATCCAACTTTTACCTGGCTGTTTTCACAGCCATTCTTGTTTCACCTTGGTTGAATTAATTCTTGTTTTGATGGTTGTCAGATGGTGATGTCCTAAGCCAATTATTTTCCTCTGCATTCGTTCGTTGGTATTTCGCTGTACGGAAAAGCTTTCTTCTGTCCTATTTATTTCTGTGTTCAGAAATTTTATTCAATGTTTTAGTCTGCCTCTGTATTTATTTTCATATTTAAATTCTTTCAGATTTAGCCAGTGGGAGTCTGTGAAAATAGGTTTCTGTGTCCTTTGGACATGTTTCTATCATTCTTTGGGTATTTCCTTGCTTTCTGGCACAGAAGTGTTCCAGGGTCATCTATCTTCCCTGGTCAAGCCCTAGACTTAGTTATTTTTCCAAAGAGCTCAACTTCCCTTTTGATGAAGTGGGGGGAAACCCCAGGACGGTTGTTGAAAATACAAATGCCTAGGTCTACCCCAGACCTGCTGACTGGTATCTCCAGAACTTCAGGGGTGGTGATGAGCAGGTCTGGGCACCCGGGAGGGGCCCCAGAAGCTGTTCTTTCCTCTTCGGGCTGCAGGAGCTTAGGGTGCATAGCTAGCTGCCTGCTCAAGTAGTGACACCTGCTGGTGGTTCACAAACCTGCATGGCAGGCATGAAGGCAGAGCCTTGGTTCCAGGACAGAAAGCGTCTCATTACCTTCCTGGCCTCTCCCTGGGTCTCTGGGATGCTGAGCTGGCGCTGGCTTCCTTCCTCGGTGTTGTGAGCCCCACCCTTCCACAGGTCCTGCCCTGCCTTAGCCTGGCTGCCCCTGCCCACGCCCCAGTCTGGGCCGTCCAGTACCTGTGGCTGTTTTCTGTGTGAGGACCAGCATTTGCCCCAGGAGTTTCCAGAATCCCTGATATTACCCAGTAGAGATGTCTAGTGAATTATGCTGAGCTGCTCAGAGGCTATTATGCATTATTAACAATTATGTTTATAAGGGATTTGTCAAAGCCTGGGAAATGCTTACTGTCTAATGCAAGTAAAATAGAAAAGCATTTTCTTTCTTTCTTTTTTTAAAAGATTTTATTTATTTATTTGACAGACAGAGATCACAAGTAGGCAGAGAGGCAGGCAGAGAGGGGGGGGGAGCAGGCTCCCTGCGGAGCAGAGAGCCCGATGCGGGGCTCGATCCCAGGACCCTGAGAGCATGACCTGAGCCGAAGGCAGCGGCTTAACCCACTGAGCCACCCAGGCACCCCTAGAAAAGCATTTTCTATACAGCAGGGCTGTACAGTGTTTGTTTAAAAAGATTGGGGAGAATTAGATCAAAATGTGAATAAAGGTGGAATTATGGAAATTCGTTTTTTCTTGTATA
>NC_081563.1:51970105-52228834 GCF_022355385.1 Mustela nigripes | reverse complement strand
TTCTTTCTTTCTTTCTTTCTTTCTTTCTTTCTTTCTTTCTTTCTTTCTTTCTTTTTAAAGATGTATTTATTTGAGAGAGAAAGGGAGGGAACACGAGTGGGAGGAGGGGAAGAGGGAGAAAATCTCAAGCAGACTCCCCGCTGAGCATCGACCCTCCCTCCTCCCCAGCCCCCCATGCAGGGCTTATCTCAAGACCCATGAGATCCTGATCCATGAGATTATGGCCTGAGCAGACATCAGGAGTCGGATGCTTAACCCACTGAGCCACCCACATTATTATTTTTCTTTAAGATTTCTGTACTCTCTGAATTTCCTTAAATAGAGCACTTATAATTTTGATCCATAAAAAGACTGCCCCAGGAAGCCTGCTGGAAGGCTGGGGCCAGCCCCCCACTGGCCTAGAGGTGTAAGACTAGAGAGCCTGCTGAGGCTGATTTCTCAGGTTCTGGGGCCCTTTGAGCAGTGTAGGTCTTATTGGGGTAGGGAGGGCAATGTGTCAGTGGGATGAAAACACAGGGCAGGCTTTCCTGGCCTGTGACAGTGGGGTGACTAGTCACTCTTCCCTCAGCCGGTCAAAGCTGGAACAGCTGAAGTTGACATGGAGGGGCAGGGGTGTTGCTGGGAGGGAAGAGGGCTCAGAAAGGTAAGCAGCACACTGAGACTCCCAGAGCTAGCTGGGGCCTCAGCAGAGTGAGGCTGAGCTGCCTGTGGGGAAACAGGGGAGGGCCCTCAGCTAAGCAGGAGTGGTCAAGTGGCCTTTGTCCTGGAGATGGGCCTAGGCTGAGGGTTGAAAAATCCTGCAGGGGAGGTTGAATGGCTATTCATTTATAGAAGCTTATGATGTGCTTTGTCTGCTATTTTCACTGCCATTTGACCCTATGAGGAAGGTGCGATCGCTGTTAGTATGCTCATTTTATAGATGAGGGAAGCGAGGCACAGTGAGGTTCTGGAATTTGACCAAGATCGCACAGCTTCTAGGTGGCAGAAGCGGACTCTGGATTCTGTGCTTTAGGCCACTTGCCTGTCCTGATGGGCCCCTGGGGTGGCTTTGCCCCAGCCTCCTGCAAACCTGACCCCCATCCGTGCCATCTTCCTTGGCGAAGCGGTAAAAGGAACAGAAAGGACGCTGGCCGGTGTCGGTCCGCGGCCAGTGCGCTAACCTGCTGACTTCCCACCCTCATCCCTTCCAGGCCTCGCTGGTCCTACAGGTGTCCTACACACCACTCCCTGGAGCTGTGCCCCTGTTCCCGCCCTCTGCATCTCTGGAACCCTCGCCCACTCTGCCCAACATGGATATGATGGCTGGTGAGGAGCCCACCCTGGCAGGGCCCCTGGGAAGAAGCCCGGCAGCAGTGTAGGAGCCTGGGGGCAGGAGGCCAGCGTGAGGCTTCGGGGGCTTCCCGGGTCCATAGAAGAGAGGACACCAGTGGGTAGGAGGTCCTGAGAGCGGCCTTCTGTCACACAGAGAAAGTGCTACTAGGATCGGTGTGAGGAAGCCCTCCTGGGGAGGGGCTGTGCCTGGGCTGCTGCTCCTCACTGGGCAGCTGGGAGCTGGGTGGGAGGGCACGCCTTTGCTGGATGGGATCTGCCCCAGGAGATGCCCCAGAGGTGAATGCTTCCCTGCTCTGGGACTTCCTAGGTCTTTGGCCATGGTGTCGTAACAACACAACTGGGTGTGCCTTGAAAGAGCCCTGGGCGGATGCCAGGGGACATGGCTTCCTTTCTTGACTTTGGCACCAAGTAGCTGTGTGACTTTGGGCCGGCCACGCTCCCTCTCTGGGCCTCTTGTTAATCATTTGTGAAATGAGCAGACTGAGTTAGCAAGTTCCAGGGTTGTCTCAGTTCTCTTCACTTGCCTCTGCTGGCCTTGTCACAGAAGGATCCCGCCAGGGTGCTGGGCTTGCCGCTGTGAGGCTGGTGAGACCTCCATGTGGTCTGGCCTGCTGGAATGTGCAGAAAGCTGCACAGATGGGCCAGGTGGGGACTTGGCCATGGGAAAGAGACTGCAGTTTCTCTCTGGGTGAAGGGAGCCAGAGGCAAACACCGCCTTCAACCCCAGCAGCCTCCGCCTCTGCTCGGGGTGTGCCCTGAGCCTGCCCTGCCCAGCCACGTTGTTGGAGCTCCACGCCGTCTGAGCTTGGAGATGAGGAGAGCAATCTGGACTGGGGCGTAGGTTCCTGGGGAGGGTGGGTGGTGGGCAGAGAGAAGGGGTGCTCCTGGTGACAGAATGGGGGGTGAAGGGCCCGAGGGCTCTGGAACCACCTTGGAGGTGGGTCCGACTGAGTTAGGGTTCCGGCTACGCAGGAAAAGCTCCCAAAGGTCACAAATCCCCAGTCTTGTCAGGAAGGTGGTGAGAAGGGACAGTCTTCAGCAGACACGGGAACAATTTCTGAATTTTGTGCCAGGCTTGGGTAGCCAGGGGGTGGGGGTGCCCTAGGTTGGCTCCCCTCACCCAGCTCCTTCCTCGCCTCCTGGGGCTGTGCCCTGCCCCTATGCCAGGTGGGGGACAGAGCCGGGCTGAGACTTGGTCCCTGCTCAGTGACAGCACCGTGGACACGAGAAACTCTGGAAAGAAGTGGCTGGCCCCCACCGGTGAGACCCGGGTCAGGCTCTCCTGATCCTGATCCTACCGCCTGTAACCAGCTCACTGCTGCCATCTGTCAGCTCACCAGAGTGGGACCTGGGACAAGATGGTCAGAGGCGCTGATCCTGTAGGACATGGTGGGGAGGGCTAGGGCCATTTCTTTCCTTCCTGTTGACTAACTGGACTGACCACCTTCACATCTCAGCTGTTGGAAGCTCCTCTTTCTCCCTCATCCATCCTGGCTCACTGACAGGAGGGGAGGTGGGTGGTGGGTCTTCGTGCCCAAGCCCTTTGGCTCCTCCATTGGCTGGGTAGGGTCCCAAGCACCAAGCCAGAGGGACCAGCCCTTATTAGTAGCCTCTCCGCCCAGACACAGGAGAGGACACTGAGGACCAGGGGTTCACCGGAGATGAGGCAGAGCCATCACTGGATCAGAGCGGTGCCCCAGGCCCCGGGGCACCCACCACCCCAAGGAAGCCACCTTCTCATCCGCCTCCCTACCACCCCGGGAGCAAGAGGAAAAGAAGTGGTCCCACTCCCAGAAAGCTATTGTCGGACAAACCGCAGGACTTCCAGGTAATGGGCTGACTCTCTGACCGCAGTCTCCTCTTTAAGTACTGTCTGTCCAGCCTGGGAGCAGGTCCTAAGAGCTCTTCTAGTCAGGAGTCTGTGGTTCCCCCGGTCCCCAGCAGATGCAGAATGAGCAGGTCACACGTTGTGGCCTCAGAACACAGGCCCCTGGTTTTGTGCTTTACAAAAAAAGGTTGCGGGGAGCGCTGGAGAGATTCAGCCCATCTTTATATTTGTTACATGCATTCCAACAAGGCTTTATCTGGCTAGCTAGCTGTTGGCTTCTCATACTGTGGTCCTTGGGCCAGCAACAGGAGCAGCACCTGGAAGCTGGATGGAAACGCAGACTGCCAGTCCTGCCAAATCAGAATCTGCATTTTAACAAGATCCCCAGACAAGGAAGCTCTGTCTGGCTCTTTGTTTTCTCTCTTGATCCATGTCCTTCCTTAAACCCATGGATTCTCCCGAAGGCCATGTAGAATTTGAGCATGTTCAAGCTCTTCACAGAATAAGCCGTTACTATGAACCCTCAGGCATATTTTAATCCAAAAACCTATCCTGTTTTATTTGCATCTTAATTTTGGTCCTTTGCTTATTCTTTTTCTTTTCTGCGAAATTTCCCGTGTTGATACAGTTGCATTTCGTGATACTGAGCTCTTCAGAACTACTTTTAAAGTTAAAGATAGGAAACTTAGCTCTTTACCAAGTGCCACAAATTGTAAAAATACATTTTACTTCTAAATCTTGATAATTTAAGTGAAAGTACTAGCTGTAACCACTGTGTATTTGCCTGAGAGACAAAATTCTGACATTATTATTATTTTTATTCCCAAGTCATGTACTTACTGCTTTTTTCTCCTTTGAAAATTAACATATTTTTCTTGTTGAAAACAGAAAATACAGGAAAATGAAGAGAATAAAAAATCATGGATCTACCTTCCCGATATTATTAGTAATATATTCTTCTGTAGTACAGATTAAAGAATAGCATTGTTTAGTCCATTGATAAATAAATGTCGACTGAAACTTAAAACCAGTAAACATCGTATTTTTCCATGAAAATTGTTCTTGTATTTTAAATCTCATGTTTTAAAATATTTTGCCTAAATTTGGAAGCACAGATCTTCCTGAAACCTTTCTCTACTTAAAGTTCAATAGAGAAAACTCTTAATTTATTTCTCAAAATGTGAGAAAACATTGTATCTTATAAAGAATAAAAAGTGGGATCAATTCACTGTGTCAGTTCAGCCCCTGAGGGAGCTGTCAGTGAGGAATGTTCAGGCCATTTGGATGTGCGGGCGTCAAGGGGTCTGAGGGAAGGCTTGTCCCAACGGCTGCGTGGAATGAGGGGGGCTGTGGGTCCTTGGCGCAGCCCTCGAATTTAGAGCTGGGAGCTTCCTTGGGGAAGCTTGGCAGCTCTTGTGCGGAACTATGGGTTTTTAGAGATGCAAGGGACCTTGGTAGAAAAATATGACTGTTCTTATAATGCTCTTCCTAATACCTTTTTAATACCCTTCCCCGGAAGCCAGCAGTGAGAATGGTCCCTGAGATTTCCGACTCCCTTGGGGCCTGAAGACATTCCCCCCTCCTCCTGCTCATGGCTTCTCTTGGCTTTCAGATCAGGGTGCAGGTGATCGAGGGGCGCCAGCTGCCAGGGGTGAATATCAAGCCTGTGGTCAAGGTCACGGCTGCTGGGCAGACCAAGAGGACACGGATCCACAAGGGAAACAGCCCGCTCTTCAATGAGGTGGGAGATGCTGGGTATAAGGACGAGGACCACGCTGGCCCTTCCAAATTGGGAATGCATAGCAGACACGGGACAGTCCATTTGGTTTTTGAATCGAGAGATATGCTGGGTCCCTAGTAGGTCATCTGAGGAACTGGGGTGGGGGTGGTTCTAGCTCTTCTTCCTGCCTTGGGCTCCCAGTGCTCCATGTCTCTAACATACCATAGGGCCAGCCTCCACCCCACCGAGATGACAACCTCTGTGAGGTCAAGGGTGGGATACCCCAGAACTTGTGGAATCCCCAGAGCCTTCTATTGGGCTGAGCTCAGTCCACACTTCTGGGTGGACCAGACCTGAAGGCTGTGGGCAGTGGCTGACCCTCTCCTTGGCCCCTGGTGTGGGCAGGCACTCATTCATTTCCCTTTTGCCCCGAATCACAGACTCTCTTCTTCAACGTGTTTGACTCTCCCTCGGAGCTGTTCGAGGAGCCCATCTTTATCACGGTATGTCTCAGCAATTAGTCTCCTCTGTGGGTTATGTGTACACTCACTTGCACACCACGTGTATCAGCATGCACGTGTGTGTGCACCTGTCAGTGTGAGTGTGAGGGAGTGTGAGGAAGAAGCCGTGCAGCCCAGGGCACGGGTGACGGGTGCGGCTCACCGCCAAGCTCTGCTGGTCACAGAAATGCCTTTGGCAGCTCAGATGGAGGCAACAGCAGAGTGGGGAACCCCCACTGCCCAGCACAACCCACGGGGCCAAAGGTCGGGGTTCTGAAGTCATTCTCGCTGCAGACCCCGATTTTTATTTTATTTTGTTTGCCCATGTGCCTGGTTCTGGTCAAGAGCTTCTTCCTTTGGGCCTCAGCACCCCCCCCTCCTTTTTGTGTCTTTCTTCTGGAAGGCAGTATGGTTTATTTTTTGAAGGTGTGGGTTCTGCACCTGCTTCTGTCGTTTAGGGGTGTTGATGCTCTACAAGTCCTGTAGCCTCTCTGGGCCTCTGTTCCTTCATCTGTAAAGTGGGCATAATAATAGTACCTACTCAGGGGGTTCATGTGAGTTTAAACTTTGCTCAGAGCAGTCTCGGAACAGAGTGCGTGCTCTAAGTGTTGGCTGTTACTGTTTGGGAGGGAAGAGCTGTTGTATTGGGTCCTGTCGGGCCAGCATTTACTTGTAAATGAGAGTTTTAATTTATCTCCCTCTCCCAGGTGGTAGACTCCCGTTCTCTCCGGACAGATGCTCTCATTGGAGAATTCCGGGTAATTATGTATTTTTTTTGAAAGCAGTTGTTGCTAATTCATGTTACTGGAGATTCTGTAGGTAATGTGCAGAGGCTGGTACTTTGGGGGTCCTGTTCCTCTTGGTCAATGTTGGGAAATACAGTGAAAAAAAAAAAAAAGGGCAAGACAAAATCTCCAAACTCAAAAATCCTCTCCACAGAGGTTGTAGAGAAAGAACAGAATTTTATTATTGGATACGTATCAATCCAGAAGGTGATGCACATGACAGGCTATCCACTAGGAGATTGTAAAGGCAGCAGGAAATCCTTTACACCACTGAGAAATGCTTTACAACCCACCACTTACCTGTTCACAGGTAAGGAGTCCTCACGGCAGACGATGGACAGCGCCCTCGCCAAGCACTGTTCATCTTCACCACCTGGTGATGGGCTGACCATCGGTGTTAGCTAACTGACTTTCTCCAGAGGGAGTAACAGAAAAGCTTGCATTTTTGTGATGAGGGTTTTTTTTTTTTTTTTACAACTTGGACCCAGGCCTGTGCTGAAGGCCTGCCCCTCCCTTCCCACAGAAAAAGCAGAAAAAATACTTATATTTATAAGGTTTCTAAGGTAAATTATTTGGCAGAAAGAGTGGAGAGGGAAATCTTTTCCCTTGTTTCCAACAGGAGGAATTTGGCTTCTTATTCTGATTCATACCTGTCCTTATATCTGGGCAGACAGTGACATTGGTGGTTAGGTGGCCTTCCCCCTAATTCTGACTCAGGCCAAGGGTGACACCGGTGCTCTGGCTTGCAAGTGGAGTCCAGATGTAGAGTCCAGGGGGATCAGGTTGAGACACAGGGGAGACGGGGGAGCCTGCCCGCCCCATCCCCATTTGTCCCATACAGTACAGAAGCGAAGAGCGCACTTTAGAGAACCAAGCGCTGACTAGGACTCAGCTCCCAGGGAGGCATCAACAAATCTCGGAAGTAAAGGCAGGTAGCTAGCAATGGAGACCTTCACGAATGGTGTTTTAATGCAAACCTCACTGATTTTCTCATTTTTGAATCTTCAGGCATTTATCAAATGGGAAGAAGGAGTACAGGCTTATTTTAACCTCCTCTTGCTATCAAAATAAAATATGGCCCCTTCTCTGGGAAGTAGTCACAAGATAAAAAACGAAGGCAATTTTTCTGGAAAAGCAGTTATTAAAAAAGAATGGGATCAGACCTGGGTCATTCTGTAATGAATGGGGTTCCATGTCTTGTGTCTCTAATCTTTGAAGCATATCTGTAGTCTGAGAACCCAGAGGTTAAGGTAAAAAATTGTTTTCTTTTTTTCTAATTATGAAAGTAATCCATGATCAAATTTTTTAGAGCGATTTTAGGTTCATAGCAAACTAGAGTGGAAAGTACAGAGTTCTCACATATCTCGGGCTATCCCCATGCACAAGCTTCCCGACGATCCATGTTCCATTGATCTACGAATTTTTATAGAAAATTTATAGAATTTTATAGAAAAATTTTTTATAGAAAATTATAAAATATAGGAAAGGGAAAAATAAAATAAAGCTAACACCTAAGTCTACCAGCCAGAGAGCGCACAATCACCCTTCTGTTGTGTTTCTTTTGCCTGTTCTTTCCTATGCGCTGATGAACCTTACCAAACTTTGAATTTGTATTCTGCACTTTTTCCATGTAACGTCAGCTGATGAACATTTCTCCATGTCTCCAAATGATCTTCAAAGCATGGTTTTTAATAAAATAGCATAATGTACCATCTTTCACTGAACGCTCCAAGGGTAAGAGTTTGACTTGTGTTTCTTGGTTTAATTTCAGATGGACGTGGGTACCATCTACAGAGAGCCTCGTGAGTCACGTCCTCATCCCTTTGGCCATATCCTTGCATTTTGGTTCTGGAGGCTGTTGGGAACAGCCGTTTGGGACAATCGCCTTTTTCCCTTGGGGGTTTTAGACTTTAGAGGTAGAATCTGATCCTGGAGATGAGAGCCGCAGGAAAGAAGAGAAGGCAGGCTTCCATCTTCCAAGTCAACTAGGCCCTCAGGGAGATCAAACCTTCTCATGGGTCTTGGCTGGCCCAGCCAGGGATGCTAAATTTGGAAGGCCCCAAGCAAATGTTGTTGGAGATGAAGTCCCCTCTGACAGAGGTGGGCCATTTTGATAACAAGTCTAGATTTCTTCACACCCTGGCTTTTGGTCCAGTCACTTCCTGAAAGGGCGGTAAATGGCCTGGGTTCTAGCTTTGGCAGACTCTTCTTGGCCTACATGAACACTCAAAGTCTGGCCCCCATGTCCCTGTGAATAAATCCCTCATCACCCAAATGTAGTTGGCCCCGGGGTCTGGACGTGGTGGCAGACATGGGTCCTTCCAACTCTGCCCTCACCAATGGATGATGTCTCTCTTAGGACATGCCTATCTGAGGAAGTGGCTGCTTCTCTCGGATCCTGACGATTTCTCTGCTGGAGCCAGAGGTTACCTGAAAGCAAGCCTCTGTGTTCTGGGGCCTGGAGATGAAGCGCCTGTGAGTACATTGCTCCTCCATCTATCAGGAGATAGAGGGAGAGGGAGAGAGAGTCCCAGCATACTCGGCGTGAGCACGGAACCCAATGCAGGGCTTGATCTTAAAACCCTGAGATCACAACCTGAGCCAAAACCAAGAGTCAGACGTTTAATCACCTGAGCCACCCAGGTGCCCCATCTATTTTTTTTTTTATTGCTTTTTACAATTGAGATGTAATTGACATACAACATTATATTAGTTTCAGTCATATAATGAATAAACGATTCATTATTTGTATACATTGTGAAATGATCATCAGGGTAAGTCTAGTTACCATCCATTGCCTTATGAAGTTTCAAACTTTCAGGATCTATTCTCTCAGTAACTTTCAAATGTGCAACAGAGAATTATTAACTAGCGTCTCCATGCTATGCATTATATCCTCATGACTTTTACTTACCCGATAACTGGACGTTTGTACACATTGTCCCCCTTCTCCAGTCCCCTTTCCCCCACCCCCCGACAACCACCAAATTGTTGTATTTTTTTTTTTTTTTGCAAAAGTGAGATCATTCTCTATACTCTACTCCAAGTTGAATTTTATCGTCTGAGAATATACCATTATCATCTTTACACACCAGTAAGTGAAGTTCAAGTTAGAGATGGGAAGAATGAGATAGGTGTGCAGACATGGAGAGGTATCAGCATCTTTTTATGTTTGGCAAGAAAGAAGGTTGGGTGTAGTCGTGGGAGAGGGAGGAAGGGTTAATTCCAGGTAAATGGAAGGACACAAGAGTGCCTAGCTCTGCAGAATGTCATTATAGTAGGTGGGCGGACAGCCTGAGGTATTTGGTGTGGGGATGGCAGGACTAGGGAAAGCACAGGGCCAAGGTAGCTTGGAGATTGGGACATGGCTGGTGGTGCTGGGTGGGAGGGTGCAGGAGTGCAAGGCTTAGAGCTGGTGAGGGGGACGGAGAATAGGGGAGGGGTAGGGAGCACACATTTATTGAGCACCTGCTGTGTGCCAAGCTGTGTTGGGAGCTCTGCTCTGTGTGAGTGGGAGGTTGGAGGAGGCAGATAGGTTGCAAGCTGTCTTCAGAGAAGGGTTTCAGTGGTCAAGGTTTTGCTAGAGGAGTGGCCCTGAGTGGCTGGAGGTTCCAGATGTGACCATACCTCTACCAAGGGGAGACTAAGGAGCTGCTGGTGGAGGAAGGGAACCGTGTTGGCAAATGACTTGACCACGTTGATGCGGATTATCTTATGGGAGAATTGGAAATCAAATAGGCAAGTGGTGAGGCAGGTGCTAAAGTCAGGAAGGAAAGGTGAGCACCTGTCCTCAGCTTGGTGGATGGTGTCAGTGAGAACCAAGGGAGAGAGTGGCACATGGGGTGATGGGGTCCTCAGATAAAAGACATGGTGGAGTGATGGGGCAGGGTGCCAGTGCAAGGTGTGGCCTTCTCTTCCCAGCCTGGGATGGCCAAGAGGAGAGGGAGAGGCAAGAGTGGGGAAATCAGATCTCCAGGGGAGAAGAGTGGTAGGAGGCAGAGGGCAAGTTCTGTGAGAGTCAGGAATAGGAGTTGGCTGATGACAAGGGCTCAGAAAGTCACAGTGGAGGGGGTTAGGGGATGGAGAGCGCAGTGTTCTGTGCTGTGCAGGGGCTGATGGAGCTCCAGTGGGCAAGCCCCACCTAAAGAGACCTGTCCCTCTCTTTTGTCCCATGCAGTCCTGTCCTGTCCTTCGGTAGCATGTCTTTCCAAACATCATGCCGTCTTGTTCCTTCTCATGGCATCTCTGAGTCTATCGCCCGTCTCTAAAGCATTTCTTCCTCTTCTTCCTATGAATTGGAACCTTGCTTTTTCCTGATGAAGCTACTTCTTTTGAAATCAACTCAGACAGAAGCCCCTACTTTCGGCTCTGACTCTCTGTGGGTTCTGGAACGGGAGGAGCAGCCAGCTTCGGTGTTCCCACTGCAGCCTTCCGGCCGGCGGCTCTTCCTAACCTCAGCACGGCCACCTCCTTTAATTACAGGCTGCTTTGCTGGTTGTTTCTCTCTCTCTAGGCTGTCACCTACACCCCCCATAGGCAGAGCTGGTCCAGGGGTGTCCCTGCTTCCCGATTCTCACCTTCGCCATTGTCCTGAGGTGTGACATATCCTCACTGATGAGCCACTGACATCTGATTTTATTTCCTTAAAGACCCCGAGTTCAGAAATCCCTCTCTCCACCACTCTGTCACCCCTGCTGAAAGACAGTCCTTCCACCCTGGCGTTACAGAAGCCCCTCCTCACCCCAGCCTCTGCTGGTTTTCACAATCCATTAGTGCCCTCCTGCCATGCTCTCCCCTCCCCCAGCCTGAACGCCATCCTCCACCACAGCTCTCACCACATGCTTCCTGGCCCCAAAGTAGGGGTCTCCTGCCACACCTCAGGACCCCACCATCCCTCACTGTTTATACCACTCCTTGGTGAGTTTCAGTGGCAGAAGTCACCTGGAGGTGCTGGCTAGGTGAACATAGGTGCTATCAACCTCTTCTCTTACTTGAGTGTGGTTTACTCCTTGTCCCATTTGCCACAGTGCTATTTCCAGACTTTGCTTTCTTTCCGAAGCCTCATTCTCTGCCTCCTGAGAGAGGCAGAGCTGCACAGTGGTGAATAATAGAAACGCCTGCAGCTCCTTCTGTCCTCATTCCTGACTTCATTTGTCTTTTCTTACTTCCCCAGCTTCCTGCCTCCTTTGCCCTGTGCTCCAGTCCTCCGCCATCTTGTTCTCCCTGCTCTTCCTGGTGTCTTCTCTTCTGCCGTTAGACCTGTACCAGGCTCAGGATTTCCCTACCTTCAAACACCCTCTCCCACTTCTCTCATTTCTCCCCACCGCTCTTCTCCAGGTTGCTTGCAGTTTGCTTCCAGGCATGACCAACTTCATCAGGGAGCCCGCGGGGTACCTCTTCTCTCCTCCTCTCCCAGCTGCTCATTCCTCCTCCTCTTCATGAGGATTCCTGCTGTCTTCCTTCCCTGAAGCCTGGAAGGTCCCCATTGCCAACCTCCAGGGGCTCTTCTCTGCTATTAATCCTCTCTGTTCCTCCACAGCCTTTGATTCTAGAACCCGTGACTTAATTCAAATTCTCTTCTCCCTTAGCATGGGTGATTTTTCCTGATTCTTGCTGTTTGTTTGTTTGTTTGTTTTATGGATCCTTCAAATTCAGTGGCTCATTAAAGTTCCCTTGCTTGCCTCTTTGCTGTGTCCTCGACCCTCACTTTCATGGAGCCCATCTCTGTCCACAGGAGGCTCCTATATTGACCCAGCTTGGATCTTCGGAGCTCTAGACACTCAGTTTCAGTTGCTGAGTAATAAAGCCACAGAAACATGTCCCTTAGGCCCCTCTAACTTAACATAGGAAAACTCGTGTTCATCTGCTGCTCACTTCCCACGACCGCTCCCATCTTGTGTTAGGTGACATCTTAGGAAATGGCACCATCATCCACTCAGTCTCCCAAGTTAGAGGCTTTTCATTCCTCAACCCTCAGTCCCACATCTGTCAGTCCACATGCACGTGGTTGGTCAGTCTTGTTGGCAGGATCACCTCCGAGCATACTTCTCTCTCCCATTCCAACACCAGAGTCTGAGGTCACGGCCCCCTCACATCTCCCCTGGGCCCTTGCAGGTTCAGCTGCTGTAACAAAGATACCCTGAATAATAGGCATTAAGGAAGATTGAAGTGTGTTTCTGTCCCTCATAAGTGCCTGGAGAGGCAGTCCAGAGCTGGCACAGTGCTCCTGCAACGACCAGAGATGCAGGCTCCTGGTCTTCTCTCTGCTGTCTTCATCATGCAGCTGCCATCTCATGGTCCAATATGGTTGCTGCAGTTCCCACCATTGGGTCTGTATTCCATCCAGTGGAATGGCAGGACAGGAGCTTGCTTAAAGGTGGGCTTTCACTGTGAGATGGTGAGCTCTGTGGGGGCAGGACCTCTGTCTACCTTGTTCACTGCTGCATCCCTCCCCCTTCAGCACAACCCAGTCATCACTCACTGACACTAAACACTTGTCGAGTGAATGAACACATGTTACTGAAGACAGGCCAGCTTAGACCCATCACTTCTGCACTCTTATGAATGGGTGGAGGAGGCAGGAAAACAAGATTCTTGAATGCCCGTCATGTGTGTTTACACATTATTGAAGTTGATCTGTCCAGCAGTCTGCAAGGTCAGTGTTACTCTTTCCACTGTCCAGGTCGGGGAGTTGAGTCTCAGGGGGAAGGATCCTGCCTGAGATCACACGTTAATAGCAGGGCGAAAGCTACCTTTCTTCAGAATGCATCATTTAGGGGGTGTTGGGTGAAGAAGGGGAGATATTGTACTCACGAACTCTTTAAAGGCATCACATTTGGTTGCATTGTAGCTGGAGAGAAAGGACCCCTCTGAAGACAAGGAGGACATCGAAAACAATCTGCTCAGGCCAACTGGTGTGGCCCTTCGAGGAGCCCACTTCTGCCTGAAGGTCTTCAGAGCGGAGGACTTACCACAGAGTGAGTCTGGCGTCTTCCCTGGGTTGGAGGCCCAAGACTGAGATTGGGAGCAGAGCCCCTGGGCTGGGGAAAAAGTCAGTAGATCGCAGAAGGCCTCAGTGTCTCCACAAATGAAAAACATCTGTCCTCTTGGTGAGCCATCACCCCAGTTTGCCTGGGATGGTCCCAGTTTCAGCGCTGCAGGCCCCCCATCCTGGGACAGTGGGTCACACTCCCTGTGGCCACATTCCCAAGAGAGACAGGGTGACCCATGCCTGGTTTCTCCCAGCGACTGGCCCTGCACTGCCCCATCCCATAGGCTCAGTAAATTCTGGAGTAATCACGCTGAATATTCTAAGTCTTGGGTGTTGCTGGAGACTGCGTGCTAGAACTGCCGGGGGACCTTTAAAAGGGCCTTTAAAGACGGTGGGACGTCTCCTCCGGTGTTTCACACTGACTGGGTTTGGAGTAAGGCTCACACACGGGTCGTTTTTAAAGGGTGAGCCCCTGTTTTGAGGCATCTATTAGCCTAATCAAATGTTTCTGTCCATAGCAGAGTCAGTGAAAGTGTTTGCAACTTAGGTCCTTGTTTATAAATCTTTTATAAAGCTAATTATTTGAGGGTTTGCTCAATCCTTTGACTAATGACTCAATAAAAGAAATGCATTCCTTCTGTACAAGCTTAATGGTACCCAGATCATGGGGAAAAACCTTAAGAAAGTAAATGGGCATTAAGATACATGCTTAATAACCTTCTTCATTTGTTGCTTGAAACTATGCAGAAGGGAGGTTGGTGAGCTCCCACAGGGGACTGGGGGAATAGAAATGTTTGCTTTTTTTCAAGGTAAATGTGCTTTATATTTAATTCTCTGCAAGCTTGTTTAAATATAAATAAAATGAACTAGGTGGGTAAATAAGACATAAATATTTGCTAATTGTTGTTATCTTTTGTATTCATGTAGACAGCAGCTGGTATATAATCTCTAACTGTCCCTCCTCTCTTTCATATGCACATAGATATCTATACCAACCATTAATACACATAGGCACTTATCCGTCTGTCTGTATATACATTTATACATAATATGACTAATTCAGTAAAATATTGGTTTGGAGCACCATAGATTAAAATTCTTTGAAAAATGATTGCATTTATTCATTTGACAGAGAGAGAGGGAGGGAGCACAAGCAGGGAGAGTGAGAGGCAGGAAGCAGGCTCCCTGCTGAACAGGGAGCCCAATTCGGGGCTTGATTCCAGGACCCCACGATCATGACCAGAGCTAAAGGCAGTTGCTTCATCTGGTGGATCTGTTCAGAAAGTCCTTGAGAGCAGGGGCTGGTGAACAAAGCTGTTTGGGCAGGGTCAGGGGCTGCTGTTCTGGGAGTCCCCAGGCTGTCACAGATGCCAGAGCATCTCTCTCTCAGAGTCCCAAGACTGTTGGGAGACAGGTAGCTGGAAAGTGAGGTTTTGGAGGTTGGATAGTCGGCGGGCATTGACCAGCGTGTTCTTCCCAGTGGATGACGCCGTGATGGACAACGTGAAGCAGATCTTCGGCTTTGACAGTAACAAGAAGAACTTGGTGGATCCCTTCATGGAAGTCAGCTTTGCGGGGAAAATGGTAAGGAGTGAGGAAGCAAGAGGATTCTCTCCGGAGGGGACCGCTGGAGGTCCCCCTGGATGGTGCTGAGCAGAGTAAAGGACATGAGGTGCACACAGGCAGCCCTTGGTGCGGCCCTATCAGAAGGTGCACCTGGGCGGGGGGCTCACTGGGGGGCACACGGGGAGACACTCATCCAGGCCTGGCTCTCTGGTCTGCTTCAGTATCTGGGATGGACACATGGGTGAGGGACAGGGGGAGGACAGATAGGTAGCAGATAGATAGAAGAGTGTTTGGGGGAAAATTAAGCACTGGCATGGAAACCAGAGAAGGTGTAAAGATGGGGGAGCTTAAAAAAAGTGGTAGAAGCATAATGATTATTTTAAAAAAGCTGTGGCAGGAGTTGAGCAGAGAAAGTCCACTCCGTGGGGGACCTGGGGATGACTCACACCTCTCTTCCTTGCAGCTGGCCTTTGTGCCCAGAGGCAGGGCTGCTGCTGGGGCTCCTGTGGGCCCCCTTCCCGCCCCCCCCCCCCCCAGGCAGGCAGGCCCTCCCCAGCCTCTCCTGCCTGTCCCATAGGCTCTCCCAGGCTTCAGGCGTCAGCTTTGCCCCTCTGCGGAGGACTCCTACAGCTCTGTTTCACTCTGACACCCTCTTCAGCCCCAGACCTCCCCAGGTCTTTGTGCATCCTTGGTGCCCCTTGGGCCCTGTGGAAGACTCATCTGCCCCACCTGCCCCACTCCCAGGAGCCTCCATCCTACCCAGGTACCAAAGGCAGAGAACGTGGGCCTGCCTTGATTCTTCTCTCTTTTTTGGCATCCTTCCAACAAACATCCCCCTCCCCCACCCTTTTGGATTTCAAACATGTCCCAAGGCCATTCCCTCCCCTCTGCCCACTGTCCTCTGTTCCCAAGACCACACAGCAGCCTTGCGTTCATTCTCTTCTCTGGGTTCTCCCCATAAAAGGCTCCAGAATAATTATCTTAAAACGACTCTGTACAATGACGTTCAAGCCGTATAATCCGGCTGATCAGGTCCTGCCCAGCTGAACTTTCTGACCACATCTCCCTGGCCTAAGTCCGTTCTTAACGGTGTTTGTGCGAGTGAGAAAATGGCGCCCCCTGCCGGGAACGCGCAGCTCTGCAGCCTGGGCTTGGAGAGCTGGGTTGGGTGGGGTTTCAGCCACAAGGGCTCCCTCCCCGCACTCTTGGTGCTAACAAACTGCACAGCTCACACAGTGGCCTTGTGTCCTCTTGTCTGCCCTGTCTCTTCTTTCCCTTATTGGTCACACCTCTAGCCTTTGCCCGTGTCCTTCCTGTCCCCTTCCCCACAAAGTCCAGCATCTTTCAGTGTCCAGTTGCCTACCCCCACGGGCCCCTGGCACTAGTTCGGTCCTCGGCGCCCAACCGTGCCCTAGGCCCTCTTTTAGCCGGTTTTCCATTCCGTTCCGGTAGCTGTTAGCATTTGTTTCTCCGACTTGTGGACAAGAACCTGTTCTTATTTAGTCCATGACCTCAAAGCAGAGACTGTGGTAGAAATTGTGGGGGAAAATGACAGATCAGGTGGGCGCAGACTGCCTCCCCACACTGCGCCCAGAACCCCTGCGAGGGGGCTGCCTCTGAGATGTGTCTGACCGCAGGGAGTTGGCAAGGGTGGGGGGCAGGGCCCTCTGAGGTTGTGCCAACCTTGTGGAGAGATCCACCTGCCGCAGAAGCAGGGCTGGGAGAGTTGAGTCAGATGTCTTGGAGGTTGATGGGAAAATCAGAACAGGGCAGAGCAGACTGGCTGAGAATCTGAGCTGGGTGGCCGAGGATGGGTGTCCCAGGCCGGTTCCCCATTTGCTCCCCAGGCAGAAGTGGGGCGGGGGAAGACAGCCCGCAGGTGTTATAGGACAACTGGAGAGAAGTTTTAAAAATTTGCGTTAAACTCTAAAAGCTGGCGGTAGTGATGGAGTGATGTAGTGATGTGGTGATGGAGGCGGTGTGGGTTCCTATTCCTAGAGCACTTTGCAATTTTCCTTTCACTTAATCTTTTCTTAGATTCATTTTGAAAAGGAGCCGGCATCTGCCAGCCCATCCCACCAACAAAGGCGGGCCCCTGAGGTGGGGGGGGAGGGGGGTGTCCTCTCTGATGCCCAGACTCACTCCCTACCTGTTGTTTCTTTTCTTCTTTTATTACTGACGTACCTGTTTACTAGGCCACTTTGAAAATTACAGAAAAAAGTAAATAAAATGACCCATAATTCACCATATAATGTTCATTTTTGGTGCCTGTCTTTCCAGTTTTTCTCCTTTATATAGGTGATAGGCATTTTCCTCCTGAATCTTCATTTTGAATATTTTAAAACATCAAGAAAAGTTAGAAGAGTGTTTGGATGAACACCCTGTGCTCTGTATGACCTACACTTAGATGAAGCAACTGCTAACATTTTGTTGCATTTGCTTTCTATATATAGATACTTTTTTTTTTTTTTTCCTGGCTGAATCATTTGAAACCTAGTTGCAGACTTTATTCCTAAAGGCTTCAGCAGGGATCCTGAGAAGAAGAAAATTCTTTGTAACTACAGTAACATGATCACACCTACGAGATGGAACAGTCATTCCCTAATATTAGCAGATTCTGGCTCATATAAATTTTCTCTGATTAACCCAAAAATGTCCTTTGGAGCTGGCTTCATTTTGTGCTGATCTAAGACCCAGCTAGAATTCATGCTCTGCATTTGGTCCTTAGGCCTCTACAGTCTCTTCTGTAACTACCCCTCCTGACCTTCCCCACCTACCGCAACCATTGTTCTCACCCCTTGACTTTTTGAAGAGCCTAGGCCACTTGTCCATGTTCTGGATTTATCAGATTGTTTCCCTCCGGTGTTGTTTCCGGTGCTTTCTCTGGCCCCTGCATTTCCTATAAACTGGAAATCAGTTCTCAGGATTAGATTTGTTTCAGATTCAGTATTTCAGCAAGAATGTGTCGTAACGATGTTGGGTGCACCGTGTTGCATCATGACAAGAAGCAGTATGAGGTTGTCCCATCACTGGTGATGACTATCTGATCATTTGCTTAAGACGGTGATTCCGGATCTTTCTCTTGTCAAAATACATGCTCCCTTTCTCTTGTCAAAATACATTGCAAGTCATCTGTGGGTGATGTCTTGGCACCAGGTTTATATCCTTTTCTCAGCAACGTCTTACCTAATGGTCTATGCAGCCATTGACCTCCTTGCCCGAATAAGTCATTTACTTGGGGTTGCAAAGTGGTAATTTTCTCATTATCATTCCTTCCCTCTTTATAAGTTGGTGTTTTTCTGGAAAGAAGAGCTTTCCTCCCCCTTAGTGCCTTTGAGTATTATTATGGAACTCAATACTTTTTATTAATTCAGTGGGTTAAAATCAATCATTCCTGTGTTGGATGTATGATCTGTCCTGAAGTTGGCCATTGGGGGTCTCTCTGAGCTGGTTCCCCTCTCCCGAGCCTAACTCAGGGTCTCAGTGAAAATGTATGTGGGAGGGGTAACTCAGATCTTAAACTCTTTCACACTGAGGTGTAAATGCTCACTGTGGGTCCTCGCCCAAGCGCAGGTCTTCACCTAAGTGCAGTGTTAGTTTGGACCTGGGATCAGGGTCTGATGTCCTGTATCAAGCCTCAGGAGGGATTGCAACACAAGGAAGGAAGGCGAGAAGGAAGTGGGAAGATGTGGCTGGACAGGCTTGTGGGATACTTCTTCTAAAGACTGGGATTAATTTCCCAATTTGACAGGTAGGGAAAGTCATGTCTCAAGATTGTTTTTATTTTTTTATTTCACATTCCCCAAAATGGTAGGGTGCTTTAATGGTGGGGAGAACCAAACCAGACCTGCCTTCAAATTTAATGGCTTTCTGGGGGCCAAGTCTCAGAGCTCCAGGGCACCTGGCTGCTCCTGGGTAATCGAAGGCACCTTGATCTCTCAAGGTCTTTTTGTTCTGAGATGTCCTTGGCTGGCCCTGGGGGCTTTTCTAGGTAGATGCAAATGTCTGTAGGAGGTGATGAGCTAGGGGAACCTGAGCAAGGCAAGGGACCCTAAAAAGCTGGTGACTGGGCTTCTGAAAGAAGCTACACACCCTTATTTTGCCCCTAGAAGGAAGGAAGGGGTTTATTGTGACAGAGGAAGCTGAGCCCCTCCCTTCTGAAAGCTTTAGCCTGTTGGACTTCCCTGGTGGTCCCCAGATATTTGTGTCAGCCTCTCTCTCCTCCAGCTACCCTTACTGTCTGTCTCCTTCTGCTTGTCCCTCTCCCTCCGCCAGCCCGTGTGTCACTTTTTCTCATTACAACCTAATCTGCAGTCCTGGGGTTTTGTCTTCTGTGTGCCTACCCACCCCAGCGTGACCCTCATTGCACTTCCTCCCATGGACACTTGGTGGCACTATTATCCAAGATGTGAACCATACCAGATTTTACACACACACACACACACACACACACACACACACACACTCTTCTTGGTGAGAAGGAAAGGAGAGGTACTTGGGCATAGGGTGGGAGACTTTGAAACAACTTTTTTTCTGAATGCAAGAAGAAAACCAATCGATTGTTAAAAAAATTGTAAATAATCATAGAAAATAAAGGAAAATGAAAAAAAAAACACATTTCTGTACCCCACATTACTGTGGAGATAACCACTGTTAACATTTGTGTGTATTTTTTGTAGTATGTTTTTCTCTCTACTGCTTTCATTCCCAGCCCTCTCCTCTCCCCTGGTGGAAAAAAAGTTAGATTCAGAATAAATTGGTTGTCATTATGTGTGGATTCCATATTTGCAAATTTACCCACTCACTAAAATTTATTTGTAATCCTGAAACTTACATGAATGGTGCTTCATGATCATTTGCGCCTGGTGTGGAATGGCTGATGTGTGTTGCCACCGAGACTCACAAACAACGTGAGTCTGCCTTTTCGTTTCAGTTGTCATCCTGTAAAGAAGTGCCCTTTTCTTGGTCTACCTGGCATCATGTTGTTCACATGCTGGTGCTTTTTATGTGATTTTGCTGCTTAAAATGTGCTCCCTTGTGTGTGCCAAAGGGCTGTCTGGGGTTCTCATGGGCAAAAGGGCTGGGACGTGCCTCAGGAGAAAATACGTTAGATAAGCTTCCTTCAAGCATGAATTACAGGCTGACCGTGTGTTTAGTGTTAACAAATCACAGTATATATTAAATAAGGTATCTTTGAACGGTAACACATGTGAAACAAGGTTACATATTGATTAGTTAACAAAAATGTGACAGAGGTTGGTAGGAACCTAACCCTGAAATTCCCCCGGAGCAATGGTTTAATATTCACGAATTCAGTGTTTTTGGTGATTTATAGAATGGGTAACTACAGTCAGTAACAAGAATTAACTCTATCTCCTCAGTTTGGTAAACCGTTTTTAGAAGCCCGTATTTTCTCAGGTTATTGAACAGCCTTTGAAATAAATTTCAAAATACAGTATGATGACTTGACTTACAGATTGCAAAGTGATTTTAAGTTTAGTTAACATTCATCATCTCACGTAGATACAAAAAAAGGGAAGAAAAAAATGTGTTTTCCCTTGTGATGATTAGATCTGCGTTGTGGGGAAGGACCACCATTCATTTAATCTGGCCTCTCTTGGACCCATGGGTTGTTCCATATCCTTGGTAGTTCAAGCCACACGGCTGTGAATAACCTCGTCACAGGTCATTCTGCACAGAGGCAAGTGGTACTGCAGGATAAATTTCTAGAGGTGGACCTGGTAAGTCAATGGGTTTTTGCCTTTGCAGTTTGGAGAGATAGTGGTCAGTTGCTGTTTGGAGCGTTGAGCTCTTTTATTTTCTCCCACCAGCAAAATATGAGCGTGTACTTTCCCCCTAGCCTTGCCAGTAGAGGGCTGTCAGATTTTAGAGAATTTTATAAATGTGATGGGTGAGAAACGGTTTTTTGGTTTTATTTGTGTTTCTTTTCTTATGAGGGCGGTTGAGCGTCTTTTTATGTGCCTTCAAGCCTTTGAATTTTCATTCACTTTCTGCCCATTGTCCCTCTCTTCTGTCCTTACTCCTTTCTTTGCTGGCATGAGGAGCAAATTTTGGCATGCACCCTTGCTCCCAGGCTTTGCCGGGGCTCTTTTCGCAGGGAGGTGGGGAGGATGGGGACAGGGGCTGGCACTGGGTGGACTGAATGGAGACAAAGTCCTGGCCCCCCATGGAGGCTGCACCCTCCTTTCATGGAGGAACTGGAGCCCCTGATCAGATGCTCATTAAATGAGATAATGCACAGAACCGCTGAGCACAGTGCAGGGCCCATAGCAAATGCTCTGAAAAAGGCTGCAGGACAGCGAACCCATCATCTGTGTATCTGAAATAGAGTCTTTACCTGCTGTCCCTGTGGGGAGTGCGGGATGCCCTGGAGCTGGCTAAGGGGTATGCCCCTGCCTGCTGCACTCCACCCCCCCCCCCCCGGGATTCCAAGCACAGGTGGGGACAGAAGCCACTGGTTTGGATCTAGTTTCCACCTCTGCTGGGTTTCTTGATTGTGGAAAGTCCAGTCTTAAGAGCAGGGCTAATCTAAGGCAGACTGTGGCTGATGGGATTTGTATGTTTGCTGAATTCTCTTATTCTCAGATGCTGGTGGCTGGCCCCCAAACCTTGGCCCTCCGGCTATCCTCTCCCCTTCTCCTCCCCATCTTTAATCTTCTAGGGCTCACATTCTTCCAAAGGGGCAGGTGGTCTGGGCTGACTGGTAGAGGTTAGTGCCTCAGGCTGTAGGACCCCTGGGAAAGCCAGTCTGGATTCAGGGCCCACACAATAGTGTCATGGCCTTATGGGAGGTGGGGGAGTGGAGGTACCTCCACCTCCTACCTCTGGCTGGTACCTCTAGCCAGAAGTAGGAGATAAGGGTAGAAGTGCTTTGGAATTCAGGCAATCCCTCTCCATGCCCCCCACACTCCCTTGCTACCACATCCCATGCCCTCTAGCTCTGGGTCTGATTTACCATTGAACTTTTTCTCTGCAATCCCCTGTGTCTGAGCCTTCAAGGCCCCCAGGCTCTTCTGCCCAGCTTGAAGGGTGGTCAACATGACAGAGAACAGCCCCTGGCTGATGAGGTGGTCCCCGAGGGAGTCCATAGGCCCCGCAGAGCTTCACCCACCCGTCCTCTGTGTCTTCCAGCTGTGCAGCAAGATCCTGGAGAAGACAGCCAACCCTCAGTGGAACCAGAGCATCACGCTGCCTGCCATGGTGAGCCTTGCCCCCTCGGGGCCATTCTGGGATCCCCTGGGCTCCCGGCCTCCCCAGTATCCTGCCATTTATCCTGGACTTCCCCTCCTTTGCAAGGACTCCACCCCAACACCTCTCTCTTCTCTCTTCAGTTTCCCTCCATGTGTGAAAAAATGAGAATTCGTGTCATGGATTGGTGAGTGCTGAGTCTTGGAGTCGGTTATCTTCAGGGGTCACTGGGTCCATCAGTTCCCCTCAGTTCAGAGCATGAAGTGGGAGAATCTGTTTCAGGTGAGGGAGTTTCCTCTTCTGGGAGGCCAGAGAAGGAGACGGTGTGGGCTGTTCTTGGGAAGCTTACTCAACAGCTAAGCTCCAAGGCACAGCAGGGCAGCCAGCAAGTACCTGAGATACCTTAGGGCAGGGGGTGCCAGGAAGGCTTCCTGGAGAAGGTGGGGTTTTGATAAGTCCAGGGTGAGGGCACTCCAGTGAGGAGAGGATCATAAGCAAAGGCAAGGAAGCTGGAAAGAGCAGAGCTTTTGGGAGGATGGGCTGTGACCCCCACCCCACCTCCCATGGGTTGCTAGCATGGAATGGTTTGGGGCCTCTGGACAGGTGAGGACAAGAGCCACATGGACATCTTAGAAAAGTGCTGTAACACTTGCTGAGCAACTACTGTGTGCCAGGCCCCGAGCCCCGCAAGTGTTTCACATGCATGACAGCTTGACTCCTGGCTACTTTATAGATAAGTGAGTGATCTATGTGAGGGGACAACTAGAAGCAGCTGAGGCCGGATCGAACCCAAGCCTTCTGTTCCCAAAGCCCGTGCTGCGTTAAGGTGTGTGATCTCTCTCACACCTGGAGGGCTGTTAGGGCTCCCACGCATGAGCTCTAGGGATTTCCATACATCGGGCTTTCCAAAAAGAGAGTTGTCCTTTCTCTGCCCCCAAAAAGTCTTAGCCCTGCGGTTCCCAGCGTGTTCTCCTTTGGTCTCCGGCCATGGCACCCCCTGCCAGGAGGGTAATGAGAGACCAGGGAAAACCCCCAGGCCACAGAGCCATTAAAGTGTGTGCCAGTTCCCCAGGCCGAGAGAAAACAGCTTGTGGGAATTAGAGAGAAAGCAGCAGCCAGGAGGGCCGGGAGGGAGAGAGGCCTCTAGGGCCCTGACCGCAGGTATGTTCCACCGGCCAGCGGTCGGGGGTGGGGGTCGGGGGGGAGAGCCGAGCTCTCCATCCCCGGACCCACCTCGGCCTCTCTGCTCACGGCGCATGCGCGCACCTGAGTGCGCCGCGTGATGGGGGCTGATTGGCTGTCGGCGTGTCTGTGGGTCTGCGCGCGTGGACTCCTGGGTGCGCATGCGCTCGTGCATGTGGGTGCGGTATCGTGTATGTGTGGCGGCCGGGCCTTGCCCGGGGCCGTGTGAGCTGTGTCAGAGGCATCAGCACACTGTACGATCCAAACACATTACGGAATCTGGTGGTTGCATCTCTGGTTTGGGTTGAAGTGGCATTTTTATTGTGAGTCTATTTTCAGACTTGCTGTATTTTCCAAAAGCAACCCCCAAGCCCCAAAGCCCAGCTCTTGGCCAAAAAAGCGTTCTGCTGCTGCAAGTTCCTACCCAGAAAAGTGCTCCTCTCTCCCCCGGCCCCCCGCTCCCCGAAAATGCAGATAAACTTTTGTTATTACCTGAATCCTGGAAATAACGATGTGGTCCACATGGCCTTTTCCCTGTAACTTAATCTTCCCTTCAGTTCTTTAATAGTTGCTTTTTTGGTTAAAGAACAGAAACTCAAAAAGCTACTCCCACCCCCCATGAAAACAGAATCTCTCTCCTCCCATTTTCTTGCCTTTCTCACCAGGTTCAGGTAAGACGAGAGGTGAGATGCCTCTTCCTGCCGCTCTTTCCCAGGGGTAGGTTGTGAAGGCAGTTTCCCAATGCCGTCAGCTGCCACTTAGCGGGCGTTGATGAGCTCACTGTGAGTGTTTAAGGAAATTTTTACTTTCCAGAGCTTATTAACATCATTCATCGGGAAAATGGTTGAAGATCTCTGATGACAATGCATGCACTCTTCTCGTTAGTCCCTGCCCGGATGCAACACTTTAAAATCGGCTTAATCACCTCCCTGGGAAGTTCAGAGAGGAAGGGAGGGAGCAGCAGAGATCAGGCATCTAATCGGTATCAGATTTAAGAGGAAAATAAAGACATCTTGCCCAAGTGGGTCTTTCACAACAGGGCTTGGGTGTGTAGTCGCCGGAAGCAGGGCTGTGACCAAGGTACTCACAGGAGGAAGACGGACCCAGGGAAATTTCAAGGAAGGAAATGGGTCTGGCCCAGTCTGGTGTTTCTCAACTTAGCACTATGACATTTTGGGCCAGAAAATTCTTTGCTGGGGGAGACTGTCCTGTGCATTGTAGGATGTTTAGTAGCAATGGTGGCTTCTCTCTACTGCCCTCCCCCCAATGCCCAGCTCTAAAACTGTCTCCAGACATTGCCAGACGTCCCTCGGGGTTGAAATCACTGGATTGAGAACTCTTGCTCTAGCCCAACAGGAAGCAGCGGGCTGCTGCAATCAAAGCTCTGGTTCCCGTGTCAGGCATATCTGGCTCAAACCCTGGTTTTGCCATCTTGGCAACCTCTGTCTCATCGTTCGAAACTGGGGCTAATGGTAGGGCCTGCCTCATAGGCCAAGGGAGGGTTGGAGCTAATTCATGTGACGATATTAACACACCACTGGGCTTTCTGTAGGTGCTCAATAAATGCCAGCTATTCTATATATTATTGTCAAGGGGGCAGGTGTGGAACATGGAGGAAGAGGCTGCATGGATATTGTTGGCTAATGGGCTTATCAATGATAGCCGGTCTGTTCAAACTCCTACACACAGTCTGCTATGCTGGTTGGGGAGGGGAGAAGTCTTCCTCCTGGGAAGCTGGATAGGGACAGGCGCCCCTGTTGTAGACTGGAGCAGCATGGGCCATAGCAGGAGAACTGGACCAGGAGTCAGGACTTCAGGGTTTCAGTTCTGGCTCTGCCCCTCCTCCAGGCTGACTGTGGGCTAGGACCTTCCATTTCTGAGCCTCAACTTGCTCATCTGAGGAATGGAAAGGGGAATAAAAATAGCCATTCCTCCAGGCTCCTGAGAGAGTCCTTTGAGATAAAAGAGGTTAAAATTGTTTCGTCCACACAAAGTCAGATATAAGGTGTAATTGTGGAGTAGCTAATGTAAGCTCATTGAAGACTGTGGCCTTGGAGATAGTTTCTTCCCTGTCGCCTGGTTTTCTCCTGGTCTGGGTATTTCTTGAGGTTCTGGAACTTGGCTCTCCATGGGTCTGGGGGTCTGGCTCTCTGAGCAGCCTCCTGCTCCCTCGCCCTGGCTCCTGCCTCTGGCCTCTTTCCTTTCAACCTGCAGATGTCTCCCCAGACATTCAGGCTGGCAGCCCAGTGTTGGTTGGCTGCTGGGATGCTGTGGTCGGCCAGATGGACTAGTTCCCTCCAGAGGAGTCTTGGGCAGTGCTTTCTTTCCAGTCTCTTCTTCCCTAGGATTACTAGGCCTCAGTAACATACCCAGTGTGAAGACAGACACCCCTAAAGACGGATAACCAGGGCCCTCTATTCCCAGAGTGGGCTGTGGCCTGCAGTCGCCCCCCTGTGTTCAGGCCCCTTCTGCCCCCTTATTCTAGGGACCGCCTCACCCACAATGACATCGTGGCTACCACCTACCTGAGTATGTCGAAAATCTCTGCCCCTGGAGGAGAAATAGAAGGTAAGTGCCCCCCCACTTTGTTCTGTCCTCTGGTCCCCTACGCTCTCCCCTGACTCACCCCTACCTGCCTAGTAGCTCTAGTTTTGAGAGTGCAGAAAAGGGAATATTAATTATAAGGCCTTCGCAGCCCATTTTCCATGAAGAAGGGCTGTGGCCAGTTTGAACAGGCTTACAGCTATTTGGGATTCTCTACACCTTGGCTGGTGGGATACCCTGCTGACTGGTGCAGAGAGGATCATTCAGTCCCGAAGATAACTTCGGTGGCTGGAGCTGTGCCCTGTGCCAGGTTCTAGGATGGCCAATTGTGCTCCAGCAGCTTCTATATTGAAATAGCTTTTATTGGCCAGTTAAAAAGTAGGCCATGATCATTTAGTAAAATTTTGAAGATAACGAAGAAGAGTATGAAACTTACCCATAGAATTACTCATCTGCTTACCCCCCAGACAAGAGCTAATTATTAATATTCTGGGGTTTTTTCATGTGTATGTATATATATGTACACATACACATGTATGTGCAATAAAGCGTATTTTGAAACAATTGTTTTGAAAATTGCTTTTTGTCACTTGGCAATACAACAGAGATGTTTTACTCATGTTATTAAATATTCTTTTACAATATCATTTTAAATGAATACACATGTTCTGTTGTGTGGGTATACCATAGTCCACATTCACTAGTTAATGATGAATACTCAGGTGCTTTATAATTTTTCTACATTAAAAAGAACTAAATTTTATTGAATATTTTTGTAGCTGAATCTTTATGCAAGTTGTGATTTTTTTGAATGATTACCTAGAAGTGGAATTGCTGTATGAAAGGATTTGTACATTTTAAAGTGATTTGTAAATATCAAAATTGCCCTTTGAAAAGACTGGACTAATGTCCACTTTGGTCACTCACATGGGCTTCTTTTGCTGTATCTTCACCAACACAGGGTAAAATAATATTAAAAAAGAACTTTGTAAATTTGGTGGGTGAATTTTATTGTTGCCTTAATTTTCATTTCATCAGTAGCCAATAAAGTTGATGAATAAAAATTTAAACATAATTTAATAATTAATTTATATTTACATATTATATATATTTATATACTTTATATTTATTCTATTATAAATTGCCTGTTCATTGTCTTGTCCATATTTCTGATGGTATGTTTGTCTTTTCCTCATTATTTTGTAAGGGTTCTGTATATGTGTGGATATTAACTATCTGCCTGTCGTATAAGTAGTAAATAATTCTTGTCTGTTTTATTTTACCATTTAGTAGGATTAGATGCATGGAAATTTACAATTTTTATGTAGCCAAATCTGTTAACCTTTTCCTTAGTCAATAAGGCAAGGATCTAACATTATTTTTTTCCACAATTGTTCTTTGGTAATACCAACAGTGTATATTGAATAATCTTTTGCCTATATTTTGAAATGCCACCTTTATCCCCTGCTAAATTCCTAAATGTGTTCTTGGGCCTGTTTCTTGATTTTCTATTACCTTTAATTGGTATGTCTGCTTGCTATTTCTTGGGTTTTGGTATCTGGGTAATGCTGGCTCTGTGAAATTAATTGGAAAGACTTAAAGTCTTTTCTAACATCTGGAGCAGTTTATATAACATAAAAATATAGTCTTTTGAGGGTTTGAAAGAATTCACCCATAAAACCAGATGGGCTGGGTGCCCTTTTTGAGTTGGTATAGCACTAGCTCTTTAAAAACTTTTCAATTTCTCCTGTGATCACTGTTATTTTTAGTTTGTTACTTTTATGATAGTCAATTTTGATAATTTATATCTTCCTAGAAGTGTATTCACTATGCTGAGGTCCTCTAATTTATTTGCATAGTTGTTGTAGAGAGCCCTCTTTTATAATTTAAACAGTTCTTTCTACCTGTGGTATTGTCCCCTTTCTTTTTTTTTAAATTTATTTTAATTTATTTTTTAAAGATTTTATTTATTTATTTGACAGAGATCACAAGTAGGCAGAGTCAGGCAGAGAGAGAGGAGGAAGCAGGCTCCCTGCTGAGCTGAGAGCCCAATGTGGTACTCGATCCAAGGATCCTGGGATCATGACCTGAGCTGAAGGCAGAGGCTTTAACCCACTGAGCCACCCAGGCGCCCCGTATTGTCCCCTTTCTTATTTTTAATGATATGTGTTTGAGTTTTCTTTTTTTCTTGATTAGCCTTGTTACAAGCCTCCCCCATCCCAGCCCCATCACATGAATGTGTGTGCATGCGCACGCACATGTACACAGACACAGACACAGACACACACACACTCTTTGTTGGACTTTCCAAAGAATTTGGATTTATTTATCAGTTCTAATATTTTTTCTTCAGTTTTTGATTTTTTCTTTTCTAATTTTATATTCTCTTTTTACTCTCATCTTTAACTCTCTTCAACTTATTTTGTTGTTTTTTTAAAGATTTTCTAATTAACATCTTTTTTTTTTAAAGATTTTATTTATTTATTTGACAGACAGAGATCACAAGTAGGCAGAGAGGCAGGCAGAGAGAGAGAGGAGGAAGCAGGCTCCCCGCGGAGCAGAGAGCCCGCACGATGTGGGGCTTGATCCCAGGACCCTGGGATCATGACCTGAGCCGAAGGCAGAGGCTTTAACCCACTGAGCCACCCAGGCGCCCCCTAATTAACATCTTGTGCTTATTTGGTTTCTGCCTCATAGATCACGCTTTTGGCCTTCAGCAAACCCCAAGGTTATATTGAACTCTCTTTTTATTTATTTATTTTTACATTTAAATATTTATTCTTTTGAATTTCTGTAAGTGCACTTTCGAAGAGCAGATTTTTTTTTGTTGGTGGTATACTTTTATCTAACTAGATGCTGCTTGTAGAAATGCATCTTTTTTCTTATGGTTAAATTACTTTGATGTATCCAGGGGCAGGACTCTTTTCATTGAATCTTGTCTGAGACATGCTGAATTCTTTGAGTTGAGTTAGAATAATTTATTCTAACATGAGAACATGAACAGCTGAAGGCAGGGTGGGGTAGGGATCAGAGCAGGAACTCTGGAAGCAGGCAGCTTGGGTCCCAATTCTGTTTCTTCGTAGCTGAGTGAGTCACTCCTCTTTCACTAGTCCTGGTCTCATAAGGTTGTTGTAAAGATCCAGTGAGATTATAAATGTAACATTCTTAGAGTGTCTGGTATACATGAAACCCTAAAGTAAAGTAATGTTTGCTGTGTAGTATCATTATTATTGGCTTTCTGCATCACTAATCTGATTTTATTTTTCCCTGTACCAGTTCTCCTGACTGCTTTCCATGTGGTTTAAAATTGGCCATTACATTTTTAGTTTCTTGTCCCGCCTTCTTTTCCCTCTGTCATTCCTTTGATATTTCCATTTTCTTTTTGGTCTGTTCTCTCCCAGAAGTTTTGCTTTGTTCCATAAAAGCGACTTCTTCTTGCACTCTGTTGAGAATTTCACATCATTTCCTGAGACTTTCGGGTAAATGTTCTCTGGAACCTTACAGATGCTGTTTCCCCATCTGGACGGGTACTCTGTGACTCTTCCTTTCTCCTTTATTCACTCTCTAGCAAGCCCTGGTCAGTGTTGGTGTCTTTCTACAGATGGGTGCAGTGTTCTCTGTCCATCCATCGTGACAAATCTATACCTGGAGCATAGGTGAATGTGCCCAGTTTCTGGAAGATTCCACCTAGTGCTCCTGAAATTGAGCAATCCCTTCTTCTAGGTTCTCTGAAATATTACCCCCCCACTTTTAATTATAGAAAATTCAAACACACCTGAAAATACAGAATCGGACAGTGGAATCCCAGGTGTCCTTATACAGCTTTAATATCTAGCTGCTCTCTGCCATTCTAACTTCATTGTCGATACTTTTAATTGGCGAAATACACAAAAATTGCCTTCCACAGGGCCCTGCTGGGAAGGCCCCTCCTGCCCCTGCCCCTCCCCCTCCCAAATGGGAACAATCATCCCAGGAAGGATGCAGTTTCCCGTCTCTGGCGCTGTTCCGATCATTTGTGAAAATGGCTATTTTGGATGGACAGATAGGAAAATTTGACGTGGAGGGCAGTGCGTCATGAGGATGGGATGGGAGATGGGGCATTCTGGACCCCTTGCAGATTAAAACTCCTGGTATGGAAGGAATCTTCTCCAGTTTTCCCATTGGTGCTGTCCCCTACCCTTAGAATCCAAGGCCAGACTGCTCTGGTAGAAGCACAAAATGACCTTCTGACTGTTGTCCGATGGCTACTGTTTCAAGAGGCTAAAGGCTGTGCCTGCCACCAGCTGCTGGAGGGAGAATTTAGATCCCTGTCTCCCCATCAGTCTTCATTTCTGATGGTGATGTTGGCCTGGATCTTTTTCAGGGTCACTATGAAGGTTTTAATGGGAATGTGAGGAAGATGTTTATTTGGCCACTAGATGGCGCTCAGGTCATGGGCAACGAGGGAGGCCTTCGAAGGTGGGTTCCTCCTCTCCCATGGATTGTTTTCAGAATAAAGGAGAATCTTCCTGCAACTACGGCTAATCAGGGTTAAATGTGTTATTAAATAGCTTGATCTCTGAAACAATACAAGAGTGTAATTTACTGCTCAAAATGGAGCCGTGTTTCACGATGTAAAGGGATGCTTCTGGCGTCCCTTCCTTCAGAGGTGCGTCTCTTTCTGAGACACAGGTTAGTGTTTGCCTTGCTCCCTGCCTAGCTTCTCCCATGTGTCCCGAGGGCACCTCAGGATGTGTCACCATGACTTTCCTTTCAACCGTTCGTCTTTTTTCTTCACACGAGAGGGATCCAGCCCACCGGTCAATGCACAACACTGTTTTCTCACACCCCCAAAGCCCCAGCTCAACCAAAAAGTAAAAACCAGTTGTTTCTCTTTATCCCTCCACCTCCTGGTTCACCAGAATATTTCGCCCGACCAGGAGTTTTTGTTTTCATGTTTTGTTTTTCTTTCCAGTGAGGACAGGACCGAACAGTAGCCTCTTAAGCACGTCTGCCCACAAGTTTGCCTGGGCACACTTAAGTATTCCTTGGACCCTGTGCTCCCAAGCCGTTAGTAAATTTTGTTTTCGAAAAAGGAGTGATTTCCTTAGAGGCTGCGGTTCTTTCAAAATGTAACAGGCACATGAGACCCATGAAACGACACAGATTTTAACTTTATGCATATGGAAATCATACTGCAAAGATGGTACTTGTATGTAGCCTACAGTTTTTTCTAAGAAAACTAAAGTTTTTTGTTTTAGGTGTTTTTGGTTTTTGTTTGGTCTTTGGAGCCCAGATGATGATTTCCCAGCTGTTCTCGGCCTCTCCTCCAGTCTGGCTGCCACTGGTGTCAGGCCGCCAGGCTGTGGGCCTAAGAGATGTGCTGGGAGAGAGAGCTGGCAGGGCTGGCAGCAGGAAGTGGCCTGAGCTTCTCCAGGAGAAGACGTGGGTGTCCATGGATGCTGCAGGGCTGTGACATGTGGCCCACAAGGCCAGGCGGCCTGCTCCTGGTCTTCTCTGGCTCCCCCTGGGTGAGAGAATTGGGCTTGATGGCTCAGGCCGCAAAACCAAGACTAGTCCTCCGTGTTCTGGGACTTCAACAGCCCTGGTTCTCTGGGCTTGGAGAAAACCCAGCAGGACACTTGGATTTTGGCGGAGGGTGATGAGGACTGAATGGTGGCTTTGTGTGAGGTTGCTTCACCAGCCGCTTTGCCCTTGACTTTATGAGCTGTCTGCAGACAAGAGGAGAGAGCCTGGGATGATCCTCAGGACCCTGGAGTCCTGTGGCCCTGCCCCCAAATTAGGAATCATTGGTCAAAGTTGTCAGCAGAAGCATGTCTTACTTTGTGCCCAACACTGGGCCTGATTAGGTTTGTTGAATGAGCGAATGAGTGAGTGAAGGAATGAAGGGATTCATGAAAGGTGCCCCTGGGAAATAGGCCCATTGGCAGCCCCCTCTTGGTTGTCCTGGACCCCAAAGGTATGTTTTGGTCAGATGGCTGGCAGGGTTAGGGGGACACGTGTCTAGGCTGGCCCACCAGTTAACCGTCAGAATTCAGAGTTAGTATGTGGATGTGAAGCCGAGTTTTCTTTTGCAAGAAGCACGTGGCGGTCAGAGCTGTGACCTTGGCCTCATTAGCCTGAGATAACTGGCCAGGTCTGTTTGTAATCATTGGGAAGGAGCTTAAAATGGAATCTGTTTCCTTCCGGTGGGCCCCGGCTGCTGCTCTCCGCGGCGTTGCAGCTGTGCCCGTGCTGGTCCTCTCCCTATGGGCAAAAGCTCCCCTATGACAGGGGCTCCCTCACTGATGAAAACCTATTCCTGTGGATATGAAAATGACCATGAATTATGGCTTCTGAAAGTCTGATTTCTGCTAGCCGGCATTCCTTTCGGAGGCCTGGCTGCAAAGAGCTGTGGGGCTGGGTCGTAGGGCCTGGGCCCCCTGTAGCCAGGCCTTGCCCTTCTGATGTCTTCTGCACCAGTGGGTCAGCCCTGACCTTGTATCTGGACTTCCATGTTCCCCTTCTCTCCCGCCTCTGCTCTTTTTCTCTGTGTCTCTACTCAGTCTTCCTTCACGGCATTTTGCTAAACTCTTGACTCTTAGCTATAGTTGTGGGGCTATGGGAAAATAGTCATAGGTAATTTCTGGGGAGGAGACAAATAGGTAAAGATGACCAGTGAATGAAAATAATCAAAGACTTCACCAGCTGTATCCACAGGCTGGGTCATGGCCCCAGACCTGGTTACACTCAGCTAGTTGGAGGAGGAAACAGGGAGGGTCAGAATGCAGGAAGAGGCTGAGATCAGAGACCACTGAAATCAGGAGACTGAAGGGTGCCCACCCCCTGCGGGGTGTCTTAGATCTGCTTTGAAGTGAGAGACAGATTCCCAGAGCCCAGAAGTTTGCTAGAGTATCTCCTTCCTTGCTTCTCTCATTTCTTGCTTCTCCTTCCTTGCTTCCTCATTTCTACACACCCCTTACCAGCATTCAGGGCCACATCCAAGTGTGTAGAACCTTCAGCTAATGGGCAGTGTCTGGCACTGTGCTTCCCTTGGAGTGGCAGGTGCCTGAAGCCTGATTCCAGTGCCTGCTGTTGTGAAAATGCAACATGGTGCCCTCAGTGGCAATCCTGAAAGTGGCCACTAGATGGAGATGTTGTACCTTGAAATGCCATTGCACCGTGACCTTGGTAGCTAGCGTCAACCTGCTTGTTGGGTGGAGTGCTGGGTGTGCCTGGGGGACTGTTCATGTTTCCCCCACCCTTTCTTTGTGTCTGTACTTTGTTTCCCTCACTTATTGGCTATAATATAGAAAAAAAGCAGTTTCTTTTTAGTGTTATTACTTGAATGTAGTGAGTCAAGTTTCAGGTCCCATTTTCAATTGGCAAGCAGAACAGGGACATACAGAGGCAGACGGTGGGACCTCAGGGCTCACCCTGGCTTTAAGGGCTGTGTCTTGCTGGGGGTGAGGTTGGGGGGGGGATGGAGGGGTTGTGGGAGGTGGCATTGCGATGACTTTGTGATAAATTCACATCTGGGGCCTCAGGCCACATTTGTTTCCCACACGGGAGCTGTCTGTCATTCCATCTGTCTGTCTGCCAGCTCTCCATCCACCCGCCTGTTCACGTAACCAGTCCTCCTCTCAGTTATGTCCATCCTAACCCCTTTTCCATTTCTTTACGCTTCAGAGGAGCCTGCAGGTGTGGTCAAGCCTTCTCCAACCATGGACCGTATGTGCTTCCCCCTTGGGGATGGCAAGGGGTTGGGCATTGGGGTTTTAGCTGGAGGGGAGAGGGTGCTGCTTGCTGGGAAGTTTCTGATTTGCCTGAGGTGGGGCGGAGATCTACCACCACTGGTCTGTGAGCTTACCTTTGGCTTTTACCTCTCAAAGGAGGTTGAATATGAAAATTGCTTGGAATGCTTTAAAGACAATTCCCCTCCCTGTCCTCACTCCCCTGCTTCCCAGCCCTTTCCTGAACCTGCTGGGCTCCGGCTCAGGCTCAGATGGGTCCACTCTCTCAGGTAGGGAGCGATGGGGCAGGGGCCTGGGTAAGACATCTTGGGGACCAGGAGGAGGTCAGGGTGAGTGGAAAACTCTTGAAGTTCACAAGGTAAATCATAATGGAGATGATTAGTACACATAATTATAAAGCCTGTGTTAGTTTTCTCAGCCTGGGCCTCCCACCTCAGTCCCAAATGGCAGAGCCCTGTGTGTGCTGGGGACCTGGGGGAGAGCCGTGACGGTGGCTGGGGGGCCAGCTCTGTGGGGAGGCACGCTCCTGAGCTCTGGTCGGCAGGATCTATCTCTCCAGCCCTGTCTTTGCCCGCCCCGCATCACCCCAGGGCCTTGGCATGCAGGGGGACTTGGTTCACAGCTCCTGTCCTTAGGTCTGGTTCTCAAGCATTTCCTTGGTGAGGCCATTTATCCTGTGCCTGCCTTGCCGCATCCTTGCTCCTATGGATTGGATCATCCCTGATGATTCCTGCTCGTGGGTCCACTTCCCACTTGTGGCATTCTGGGAACAGCCTCTCCCCTTCACTTCCTCTGGAAGAGACACCCTGGCTTTGCGGGGCTCTCAGAGTCTGTTCAGTAAAGTCCTGTCCTGGAAAACTTAGTCTTCGGCTGGAAAATCATGACATAACGACAGAGGGCCTCTGAAAAGGAGGGAAGTGACGTGGAGAAAAGATCTCCCTCATCATTGGTGGGATTTGCCTTTTCACTCTCCCTCCAACCCGTTCCCCTGAAAGGTGGTTCTTTGCACAATGTGGGGAGGGAGACAGAATGCTAGCGTGAGTCGGACTGTTAGGTAATCTGTCTCGACTTCATAATGACAAGGGGGGTGAGGAGGACATGTGCCCCAGGGGTGGGGCAGGGGACTGCCTTGTGGGTTGGGACATCTGACCAGGTCCTTGCCCTCCCTCCCCGGGGGGTGGCTTCTCTGGTCACTCTGGGACCTTTTTTGTGCCTCCCCACACCCCTGGGCAGGAGGGAGTGGGGACACAGGACAGGGTGCAGCCTGAGAGGAGCAGGGCAGTGGGGGCCCCTGAGGCCCAGCTTTGCATGCTGGCCAAGTAAGTGCATGGGCTTCGAGCTCAGAGCATTGTGGGTGATGCCACTCTGTAGTGAGGTGTTCCTTTGCATCCCTGAGCCTCAGTTTTCTCATCTGTAAAACGAATTAATAAAAGTAATAAACGTCTCTACGCTGCGGCAGAGTGGTGAGGATTTGGGGACCTACGGGAGACAAAGGATTCTTTACGCCCTTGTGGGTGCTGCATCCATGTGTGTTCAGGGAACTGAGGGCCAGGGATGGGCTCAGGCCTGAAGCTGGCTGGGTTGAGCCCTAGATGGTTCCACGGAGCTGGCCCCTCTGACCCCAACTTGTGTCATCCAGTGGACGACCATCTGGGCTTCCTCCCCACCTTCGGGCCCTGCTATGTCAACCTCTACGGCAGCCCCAGGGAGTTCACCGGCTTCCCGGACCCCTACGCAGAACTCAACACTGGCAAGGTGAGCGCGCCGGCACCCCCGCACACCCAGATCCCCGTGTCTATGTGCAGGGAGGGGCCTTGCAGCCTGGGCAGCGTCTGCTCCGGTCCAGACTACAAGGGCTTGAGTGGGCCTGGGGCCAGAGAGCCCCCACCTCAGAGAGCCCTCCTTCTGCCTGGCCCCCTTCTGGCCGCTTCTTCCTTCTCCCTCTCTCCCCTTTGCTTTTCCTTCAGGGCCAGTCTGACCCCCTAGTCCCCTCATTTTCCTGGCCCCCGAGGGAGCCAGGGCTCATCCATTCATCTCTCCCCTGGTTGGGCTGGAGTCTGGTACTGATCCTCTGGATGGCTTGTCATGGGCCCTGAACTCTCTGGGCCACCGTTTCCTTATCTGCAGAGTGATGGGGGTAGCCCAGGGCCCTCCTGGTTGCCTGGGAGAGGAGCAACTTGAGGGCCATATTTTCCTTTCTTTCCTTTCCTTCCTCTCCTCCTCTCCAACCCCCCTGCTCCTGGGGACCCAACCCCTCTTAGGGAGAAGGCGTGGCCTACCGAGGGCGGCTTCTGCTCTCCTTGGAGACCAAGCTGGTGGAGCACAGCGAGCAAAAGGTGGAGGACCTCCCTGCTGACGACATCCTCCGGGTGGAGGTGAGGGGCGTGGCTCGGGAAGGGGTGAAGGTAGTGGCAGCCAAATCCGGCTGGCTCCTACTGTCATGGTGGGGGAGGGCTCAGCTCCACCCACGGTCTGGGCCTTCACCCCTCTGGGCCTCCGTGCCTCAGCTGTGATGCACCAGGGAGACCACGGCTACTCAGTCTCCCTGAGGAATGTTCAGAGGCTCGAAGATAAAGGAGATTATTTTACAAGCCTAGAGCTTGATACAGAGTGAGAGGTCCCTTTTATAACAATGGTGTAGGACCAGCTAATACTTATTCATCCCTCACCGTGTGTCAGAAGCTATGCTATGACACTTGATGTCACGGCATCCCCCCAGCAGCTGTGAGGTAGCTGCGTTCAGTATCTCCATTTCACAGATGAGGACAATGAGGCTCAAATGTACCAGAGCAGCAAAGCAGGAGAGCTGAGCCTTGTGCCCAGGAGGCAGCTGGATGGGGTCTGTGTGATGGTAAAGCTTTCAGACTCCAGCCAGAAAGCACGGGTCTGAGTCCTGGCTTGACCACTTACCAGCTCTAGCACTTTCCTTGTCAACAAAGCAGGGGTCATAAGTATACTTACCTCCTAAGACCGTTGGGAGAATTACATTGACACAAAGCCCTACGTGATGAGCGGTCAGTAAACGTTAGCTGTTACTACTGTTTACAACATTCAACAACCTGGTCGTGTAGCCCTTTTCTCTCTGCCTTCTGTGGAGGGGATGGCAGAGTCCTCTTGGTTCAGACCAGGCTGTGGGATCGAGAGCCTGCCATGTCCTCAGCCATGAGCCCGATGCCCAGAGGGGACATTCCTCCCTAGCACAGGGCAGCTTGTGTCTACTGCAAAGCTAGGGGGCATGCTGGGGACCCCGAGGGGCACGGGCTGGGAGCTCTGGACAGCGGCCCCTTTTGAATGGCAGATGCAGGAGACCAGGCTTCCCCCAGGGTGGGGGGTGGTGGTGCCATGGCTGCTGGTTTGGATTAAGGAGCAGCATGACCTTGGAGGAGCAGACCTTATTAGAGGAACATGGCCAAACACACAGGCCTGGAATGAGTTTGCTCAGTTAGTAACCAAATCTGGGCACTGCTGCTTAGCTGGACCATCCACCATCCATCCGTCCAGCCAGGGTTTACTGGGCGCCAGTCACAGCCAGGGTCGCCAGACATGTGACCCCCTCCCCGCCCCAGTGTCTTCCTTCCTCCTCCATGACCCGTCAGCTGTCCTTTCTGCCCCCAGAAGTATCTCCGGAGGCGCAAGTACTCCCTCTTTGCCGCCTTCTACTCGGCCTCCATGCTCCAGGACGTGGATGATGCCATCCAGTTTGAGGTCAGCATTGGGAACTATGGCAACAAGTTCGACACGACGTGTCTGCCGCTGGCCTCCACCACTCAGTACAGCCGGGCGGTCTTTGACGGTGAGGCTGGGGGCTGTGTGCCTGGCTGGGACCCGGGCCACAGAGCAGGGGGCCCAGCCCGACATCCTGCTTCTCCTGCAGAGCTAGCTGCCGGAGGCCCACCCACAGGCCCTGGCCCAGGCAAACCCGTTTGGGGTGACGCCCTGCTCTGTCCCCCTCCGTGCCATTCCGCACTCCCCGCTCTCCTCTAGGTGGCTGTCTGCTGCCAGGACCATGCTGGGGCTCCCGAAACAGGCTGTGGTCGGCCGTAGCTGATTTTCACAGTGGCTTTTCCGAGTCACGTAGAGATTTTGGAGAGCGGGGTTTCCGAGGTCCTTCTAGCAATCCCTCTGGGTGTGTTCAGGAGCCCCTCTGAGAGCGGCACCTGTTTGTTCAACAGATGAAGGGAGCTCAGGTGCCCTGTTTGGCCACTAGGGAATGCGGGCCACTTGTGGATGTCCTGGGAGCTCTTAGTGGGAGGGAGCAGGGGTCTGAATCAGTCCTGGCCTTGGTCCCCTTCCCACCCACCCCTGCTCTCCTGGCTCAGGGGCAGGCCTATCGTGTCCTTCCAGGGTGCCACTACTACTACTTGCCGTGGGGCAACGTGAAGCCCGTGGTGGTGCTGTCCTCCTACTGGGAGGACATCAGCCACAGAGTCGAGACTCAGAACCAGCTGCTCAGGATTGCGGACCGGCTGGTGAGTGGAAGCTGCCTCACCCCTGCACCCGCCTTGTGCCGCACCCTGCCCTCATGGGTGTCCATAGACCGGGCCCACAGGGGTCACGCACTTACACAAAGCTATGCCCACAGACTCTCAGGGTGCCTGGGGTCCCTTGTGTCCTGACCGTGGCCTGCCAGTTTGGAGATGTTGTTCTGCTAGCGGGCAGGGAGGAGAGGGAGTGTGAATGATCAGGGGGCCCAGGGAGGTGGGAGGCAGTGCAGGGAAGGAGCTGAGAGGAAGCAAGCTGGAGCAGGGGGGCAGAGCCTTGTACCCGTCATGCTTGCATGTGTCCATTTGCCTCCTGCCACCCGCCAGGGTTTGTGCTGGAGGCCTGTCACCACAAGGGAGACTTGGACGGGGAGCTGCCCTGCCTTCAGGAGTCAGTTTAGGAAAGGCAAGCGCAGGTTCACCCACACCTCTCACGCAGAGGTTCCAAGCCCAAGTGCAGGTGACACTGCAGGACACTGTGAGGAAGGGTGGGCACTCAGAGGAGGGAGACGGCCAAGAAGCAGCAGGAGGGCGTTGTGGAGGCAGCGAGGAGATGGGAGGCAGGAGCCCTCCTAATCCATGGTTAGGGTGCCGTGGCAGTGGTCCGGGAATGATGACAAGGCATGGGGCAGGAGGGGACCTTGGGGACAAAGCTGCAGGACTTGGGTTAGAAGGACTTGGTGGTTGGGGAGTTGGGAAGGCAGGGAGAAGTAGAGTGTATGAGGTCAAGCAGGGAGTGGTGTTTTGGAGGTGACCAGGGGGTTCCCTGGGGGGTCCCTGGGGATGCTGAGAGCTGAGGACCCGGGGGCTCGGCCAGAGAATGGAGGAGAACTAAGTGGACAGAGGCAGAGAGACTAAGGGTGGGGAGCTGCTAATCCTGGAGGGGTGGGTGGCTAGGTTGTTTGTGTGTGTGCTTCACATGTAGTATAGCCCACGGGAACCTGGGGGAGGCCGGTGTGGCCTCGCTTTGGGAGCTAGTCAGGAGCAGTGGGGTAGAGGGAAGGGGTTACAGAAGCTTGGGCTTGTCTGTGGCTGCGGAGGTGAGCACAGTGAGGACGATGGGGTGGGGAGAAAGGAAGGACGGTGGTCTCGGAGGAGCAGGGGGGATGCCGGCCTTTGTGAAGGCATGGTGGCCAGCCTTCCTGAGACTGGCATCTTTTGCATAGGGAGGGGACCAGCCAGCACCCAGGTCCTGGAGGTCTTGGAGTCCTTTCTTGGCAAGTTCAGACTCCATCTTTCGGGGTGGCCATTCTCTCACAGGATGCTCCCTGAGGGCCGGGACTGTGTGTTCTTCCCAAGTCCTGCCCTCAGAATGGCACATGCTCAGGGAGGCCCATGGGTGCAGAGGGGACCCAAGGGATCTGAGGAACAAGCCCTTGACTTGACAGGTGTTCTGTGAGAGCTCTCCAAGCTCCGGGCTGAGGCCCGTGGAGACTGCCCCTGACCAGCTCCGGCAGGAGACACATGTGACCTGGGAGCGACTGGGCCACGAGTTTGGAGAGGGAACTCTCTGTTATTGGAGGGAGTCTCAGTGTTCCTGAAGGCAGGAGAGGATCGGGGGTGCTAGCACCGGAGAACTGGGGAGGGATAGAATGTTCCAGGTGGGGACCGGTGTGGGCTCAGAGGGTCCTTCACCTGTGAGACGGCAGACTGGCTGGCTAGAGGGGCCCCGGGAGGAGCGGAAGGCAACGGTCTCGTGTGGGAGTCTGCACACAGTGCTCAAGTCCTTGTGACCAGGCCTATGGGTGGAGTCCCAGGCTTGGGAATTCCTATCCGTTTGGTGTGGGGAGCCCTGGAAGGTTCTCAAGGTGAGACAGCGCCTGGTTTGTCGCATCTGGGCTCGGCGTTCTCTGTTCTCACTGTTCTCTCCCTTGGTTAGGGCATCAGGTTCAGATTTCGGCGACAGGGCCTAGGGGCTGGGAGGCTGTTGTATACCCTCCACCCCACCACTGTGGTCCCAACCCATGCCTGCCTGTTCCACAGGAAGCTGGCCTGGAGCAAGTCCACTTGGCCGTGAAGGCGCAGGGCAACACCGAGGACGTAGACTCCCTGTTGGCTCAGTTGTTGGATGAGCTCATCTCAGACTGCAGGTAGGGGGTGCCTGGCACCCACGCGCCCTTCCCTCCTGGCTCAGCGAGGCCCTTTCCCTGGGAGTGCTCGTGTGTGGCGGTGAGCGGCGGCACGTCTCCCCAGCCACGCTTGGCCAGCTGTCCACCCCGCGCTCAGTCCAAAGGTGGTTCAGCCAGCACGGGGAGTTGAAAAGGTGACATTTAGAGCAGGTCGTAAATCTCCCTGCAGCAGTGGCAGCTGTGGGCCTGGGGCGGACCAGCTCACCTGAATGGGGAGCATTGTGTCTCTGATCCCCGACCTCTTAGTTCCCTGATGGAATCTCCAGGAGGAGCTGGCTGGTGGGGCTGTCGGCGCCCCTCCTTCCCAAGGCCACATCGGGGACCACGGCTTCCAGTTAGCCTTCTGTCGACTTCAGGAAAAGAGGGCTCTGGGGGTGATGGGGAGCGGGGATGCTCAGAGGCCCAGCAGAAGGGGAGGCATCTCAGCATCTCCCCCAAAGCTGGGAGATTTGGGGCTGGCTACCCACCTGCTCTGAGCCTTGCTTTCCTTATCTTCAACCCTGGGTTAAGAATAGCTGCTTATAATAGCACAGAAGCAAAATGCTTGGCACTTTAGAAAGTATGTGATAGATGCTGGCTATAATTACTATTAGAAGCATCAGGAGACTTAGGTCTTGTCCCTTTAACCAGCATTGCGGCTTCCGGCAGCGTCACTTCTCTGGACCCCAGTTTTCTCAGCTGTGAAATGGACTTCATGACACATGGTTGCTTTTCTACTCTCTTTGGGGTTACGGGTTAATGTAGGAAAAGTGGATTCTAGGGTCCCCTCTATCTTACCATCCCACCTTCTGCTTATCATTCTACCGCCCCTCAGGGGTGGAATTCCAGGCAGGTCATTAGGCATTCCCCAGACCTTCCTGGAGCCCAAAGCCTGTTGACAAGCCTGCAGCTTCAGCCCCTCCATGGGTGACAGATGGAAAAGTGAGCCAAGGAAGCTGGGTGTGTTGGGGAGTTTAGAGGTGTTTGCTGCAGGAGCTCAGAGCAGGTGCATTCCACTCAGATTCCACTCAGGGGAGCTTCCTGGAGGGGTCGCTCTCCCTAGGGGAACTCTGAAGGAGGAGCGGGAGGAGCTAGCCTTTGCAGAAGGGACTGCCCAGGTGCAAAGCCTGAAATGCCTGCCACCTCTGTGGGTTGGCGGGGGAAGAGGACGCCCAAATGGGATCGATAGGCCTGGGGGGTCCGCTCAGGTGAGCTCAGCACTGGGAGACTTGATGGAGGGCACGAGGTCCCCGTGGTTCTGGTGCTCGTCCTGGCTGCAGAGCGAGGGAGGGGTTGGTGGTGGTGGTAAGGAGACTCTGGACAAAGGTGTCACCGAGGCCAGGGACATGGGGAAGGGTGGGGGCCAAGGGAGGCAGAAGGCAGTGTGGACTCTTTAGCTGGCATCTTGACGACCACAGCCTCACACGAACACTTCCTGTGGGAGGTGCTGTTTGCGAGCACGTGACACGTATGGACTAATCACAAGCACCTTATGAGGTAGGAAGTGGGGAGATCCATGTTTTATAGACGAGAAAACCGAGGCGCGGGGAGATTAACTTGCTCAGATTCACTCCCCTGTAAGTGGCTGAGACCGCTGGCTGGATCGCTCTCTGAGGAACAGGACTTGCTGGTGCGTTGGATGTGGGGGCCCAAGGAAGATGCAGAGTGATCCCCCAGCTCTGGCCAGAGTAGCCAAGTGGACAGCAGGGCTATTCTCAGGGGGACCAGTGGGGGAAAGAGGAGCTTTTGGGGAAGACGAGGCACTTAGGACTGTCCGTGTTGGTGGGAAGAACCTGAGAGCATCTGTGGTCTGGAGGTTGGAGAACAGAGTGAGGCTGGAGGGGCACAGCGGGGTGCGGTCAGCGTGGGGAGGGGCTCCGAGTGACTCGCGGTGGACCATGGGCCCAGCTTGGCAGCCCGGGTATGGAGGGTGGGTTCTACCCATGGCATTGCTTGTGACTCATATGGTATGTGGACCTTGGCAGGTGTCAGGTGCCTGAAGCATCAGAGATAGGTGGGACCCAAGTCCAGACCCAGGGCTCTGTTCTCAGAGGATTCAGCTAAACACACTTCTGCTAAAGCCTGGTCCCTTTTGAGTCACTCTGCAGGTCAGGAGGGTGGGGGAGGAAAGCTTCCCATCTTCTTGGAAGCATAGTTGGGTCTCCAGGGAGGAATACTAGACATCAGGAGACCTGCCTTCAGGCACCGCTTGAGGCCACTGATAGCTCTGGGACAGCAGCAAGAGGGCTGCCTTCACCTCTGCTTTGGGCTGTGGAGCAGGGCAGCCAGGCATGGGGACCCCAAGCCAGTGGGTCACAGCCAACCACTGGCTGCACTCCATTCCTTCAGCCAGACCTTGTCCCACCTCCCAAGTCAGTGTCCTTCCTTTCACACCTCCCTTTTCCTGGCTTCTCTCCCTCTTCGCCCCCATCCCCCTGCCAGGGTGCCCCATCTGTTCCTCCAGCCCAACCTTCTCTCACCCTTGGACCCCCGGACCCATCTGCCTGCCACACCTCTCTACTGCTTGTCAGCCAGTGCTTCCAGCTCCTTCTTGGGGGGGGTCTTCCCAAAACTGGGGCCTCGGCTTCAGCCCTCAGCGTTTCCCCCTGCCTTTAAGGAGCAGTTTCAGCTCTCATCCTGGTAGACAGGCCTCTGTGTCTGCACTCCCTCTCTCCCTCACGGACCCCAGCCATCCTACCTTCCAGCCCTTTGGAGACCCTGGGCTGGCTTGTCCAGGTCTCACCACCCCATGTGTGCTTCCTCCTGCCTCTAAGCCTTTTTCCTGTGCACATAGTGTTCCTTTGGCTGGAACACCACCTGGCTTTTCTTGGCCCAACTGGCTTCCTCCAGGAAGTACTTCTGACTCTGAAGCTGCCCAGGGGGACGGGGATCTAGCCTGTCTGCCTCTCTGTTCGGGTGCTCCGGACCCAGCCCTGTCAGGACCCGCAGAGCTGTCCTTCATGAGGAAGAAAGGAATGACCCCTAGACCAGTTCACCTTTCAGGCCAGACACTGTGCCTTCTGGGCGGCTGTTCCTGACAAAGATACCGTGTCACTGCGGAGGTCGGCAGCGGCTTTTCCAGCCTTCCAGCTCTGCTCTCGGCCTGCGCTGAGCCATCCTGGGCCTGCCCACCATTTCCAAGTCAACCAGGGTTGGCAGGGCGACCGTCCCTGTTTGGGATGGGGACATGATGCCATCCCATCTCCTCTTTCCAGTTTCCCTTTTGTTCCATCCCCGCTACCTTGGGCTTTCCCGGGGCAGGAAAGGGCCAAGACATCTCGTTGGTGGCGGTCACGGGTCCTGGCTGTTTTGGGGGGAGTTTTGGCTGGGCTGGTGGCCTCCGTGAAAATCTCCCTTTGGTGGTCTGTAGGGCAGTCCCTCCCAGCTCCCGACTCAGCCTGGGAGCATAAATCACCCCGGTTGGCTCAGTTCTCCAGATCTGACTCCAGATCAGCCTGCCCCCGCCCTCAGGCCCACTCAGGCCTCCTTCCCAGGCAGGCCCCAGCCCAGGACTCGGGCCCAGGCCCCCCTTCACCCAGGCGGCATGCCCCTCCACCACGAATCAAGTGGGCTGGGGATGGAGGCCGCCCCTCTCCTGGCCTGGGGCAGCCCCATCCGCGGCACCCTCGGGGCAGTAAATATTATATTACTACAGGGTGTGCAGTACGTGACCTGAGACAGGCCCCGGGGCTTAAGTTTCCCGAGATGGAGTTTGCGTACTGCTCCCCCCACCCTAAAAATTCAATTAAAAAAAATAACAGGAAAAATGTAGTGCGCCGAGGGCCTGCCAGAGCGGTGTATCTGGCGGCGGCGGTGCCGCTGCGCTCCGGCGGTAATTGGTTCTGCATAGCTCGGGGAAATTGGCAGAAAAATAAATCAGCCGGGAGCCGGAGTCGAGACGCTGCGGGGAGGGGAGTGTGAGCTGGGGGGGGGGCTGCAAGTGGTGGGGGCAGAGCTGGTGGAGCGGGTTTGACTGATGTCCTGTTTGGGAGTCAAGGGCTCCGTGGGGGTGGGGCGGGGGGGTGGAGCAGGCCCCCACCCCCAGCAGGGATCATCTAGAGGGCTCCTGCAGGGTGAGGGAGAGCGCAGACGCCCCCTTCCCCTTCCACGTGACCCTGCGTGTGTATTGACTGACCCCCGGAGGAAGAGCCTGTGAAGGAGGACTTCTGGGGAGCCCATGGGGGGCAGGGTGGGTCAGAGTTCCGTGTCTCCCAACAGGATGGAGTTTAAACTCAACCCCACGTGGGGCCTATGGTGGGGTTTCTGGGGCTACATGTACTCCCTACCTCCTCCTCCATAGGCTTCCCAAATGGAGGGTTCTGGGAGGGGTGTCCTGGGGCTGCCCCAGGTCGGCACAGCTGTACTGCTGGCTGCCGGCCTCCCCAAAGCGTCTGCAGTGGCTTGTCAGGGGTCCATAAATTTCCTTCCTGAAGAACGTGTGAGTGCAACAGAACGGGTTCATTTCAGCCCAGGGCAACTTAGTACTCTGGCCTCTGCTTTAGGAAGATGCAGGGGGCACAGAGGGACCTGTTGGGCCCTCTGAGGGCTTGCGGTCATTGGGACAGAGGGGACACCTGGGCCAAAGAACTCCTAAGTCCCAAACAGGAGCCTCTTGAAGAGAGGGTTGAGGGACTTCCGAGCAGGATGCCTGAGGGCCTGTGTAGTTAGGGAAGGCTTCCTGGAGGTGAGGAGGGAGCAGGTCCCATAGAGAGATGGGTCAGGCTGAAGAAAGCACCTAGGGCCCATGGAGTCCCCTGCAGGCAGGCTGAGGGTGTGGGGTTTGTTTGGGGTGGGGTGATGGCTGTCTGTGCACGGGTGTGTGTGCTGGGCTCATCCCGTCTGTCTGTCCCTCACAGCCAGCCCCTAGGTGATGTCCACGAGATACCCTCTGCCACCCACCTAGACCAGTACCTGTATAGGCTGCGCAGCCGACACCTGAACCAGATGACTGAGGCAGCGCTGGCCCTGAAGCTCGGGCATGGTGGGCTCCCGGCTGCCCTGGAGCAGGCTGAAGACTGGCTGCTGCGTCTGCGCGCCCTGGCTGAGGAGGTAGGAAGCCCTGGAAGGTGTCCCCCTTCCTGCTTGCAGACATCAGAACTGGGAGGGGCATGGGGACGGTCTGGACCCTGATCCGACCCCGACTCTGTCACTGGGTGAGCTTGGACAGGTGACTCAGTGTCCCCTACTTGCATCAGGGGGAGAGAGGATGCAACCGGACACTGGGTGTTACGGGGCCTCGCTGAGAGCCTGGTGTGCAGCCGGTGTTCTGTCAGTGCTCCCCTCACGGGCTCAGTACATGTGTTTAATCAGTGTCACTAAAGTACATCAGAGGCAGAGCTGGGACCAGAACGCTGGAGCGCCTGGCTCTGGGTCCAGTACTGGGGCCTGCTTCCCCAGTGACCCAACTCCTCCCTGCCAACCAGGATCTGTCTGCCCCTGGCCTCAAACCTGCCTCTCTGGGGCCACTCTACTTCTTGCTGTCCTGGATGCCTCCCAGCCCCAGGCCTCAGGAGGCTGTATTTGCAGAACTGTGTCCTACCTAATCAGAGAGAAGTGGCAGCCTTTGGTTCCCACCCGTAGACCACCCTCCTCCTTGCCCCAGGTCCGATGTGCACCCCGCCCCAGTTCCCAAGGCAAGCAAGTCTTCCACGGGTTTGTCCAGAACAAGGACGAGGTTCTGCTCATGTGTTATGGGCAGAACAGCTACTGCCCACTCCAACCAGAGGTGTGTGGCCCCCTACGGAGGCAGTAGGGTGGTAAGGAAGGATCTCTCCAGAAGGAGTGAGGGGGCCCAAGAGGGTCTTTTGGAAGAGCGAGTTGTTGAAGAGGAGAGAGGGGTGCAGGAGGTGGAATGCTGCTCAGAACGGGAAGACAGCCCAAGAAGTTGATCTCTGAGAGTCAGCCTTGGACTTGTCCCTGATCAGGTCTTTGAGCATGTGGCTGGCTACCTGGGGAGAACACTGTTGCTCAGCCACAGGCTGACCCCGTGCAGTGGCTACAGACCATTCTCTTGGGCTGGTCAAAGGCTGCCTTCCATCATCTTGGCCCAGATGGTCCCAGGACTCTGAGCACAGACTGGGAAGGGTTAAGGTCCAATGGGTGCTCCTGACCGCAAGGGACCCCAGAGAGCGTCTTTCTCAAATTTGAACGCGCTTCAGAATCCCCTGAAAGGTTTGTTGACTTTTTTTTAAAGATTTTATTTATTTATTTGACAGAGATCACACGTAGGCAGAGAAGCAGGCAGAGAGAGAGGGGGAAGCAGGCTCCCTGCGGAGCAGAGAGCCTGATGCGGGGCTTGATCCCAGGACCCTGAGATCATGACCTGAGCCGAAGGCAGAGGCTTAACCCACTGAGCCACCCAGGCGCCCTCCCCCTGAGAGGTTTATTAAAACAGGTTACATGCCATGTCTGACCCTGCATGTCAGAGCAGGTAGAGCCTGAGGATTTGCATTTCTAGCACATTACCAGGAACTGCTGTTGCTCTAGGGACCACGCTGGTATTGCGGCTGGGAACCGCTATTTGGAGGCAGAAAAACCTGGTTGGCTCTTACTCTCTTTGAGCTTGAATTTTCTCACTTGGCAAATGGCGCTGCCTGTCCTTGCTGCAGGGAGTAAGTGAAACCATGAAATGCCCCATTGAGCCTCCAGGGGCAGGAGCTCTTAGCCATGGCCGTGGCCCTTGTTAGAGACCCAGAGCCACCTCACTGAGCACGCTTTGCTCAGTAACCTTGGAAGCAGGTGGGCTGCACCCAGAATTTTCACTCAGTCACTGGCTCTCAGGAGCTCAGGCCTTGCAGTTCTGTTCTGGGCTAGTCACCATTTCCAGAGCCCGCGATCATGAGGCCCGGTAACAGACCAGACTCCACAAGTCCCTGCTATGAGAGTTGGGAGAGTGTCCTTTGGGAAGGGACACACCTGGGGATTCACGGCTACTCTCAGGGGTGAAGAAGCTTTTTAAGTGTGATGTTGTCTCTCTGGTCAAATCAAATCCTTTAGTCCCGGCACCCCCCGGGAGCACCTCTCTGCCCAGTGGAGGGGATCTGAGAAGATAAGCTCTGGTCTCCAGGCAGGAGTGTCTCTTCCCAGAAAACGTGAACCCAGCTCCGTGAATTTTTGGCAGGCTCCTCATGTGAGCGGAGGCAGCCTCATGCCCTGTGCTTGGAGGCGGCTAGCCGTGGAAGACAGAGGGGCCCAGCCACCCAAGGAGGCTCTTGGGGGTGGGCCGTGGGGGAGCTGGAAGCTTGGAGGGAAGGTGGCTGCTGGTGGGCCGTGGGGCATGGGCCTCCCCAACTCTGAATGCTGCCCTCTCTCCAGCCCCAGAACAGCCTGCCCGACATCATCATCTGGATGCTGCAGGGAGACAAGCGGGTGGCGTACCAGCGGGTGCCTGCGCGTGACATCCTCTTCTCCCGGCGGGGCGCCAAGTACTGTGGCAAGAACTGTGGGAAGCTGCAGACGCTATTTCTCAAAGTGGGTTCCTTTTCCTTAAGTCATGATCATATCTTCTTCCAGGAAGTGCCCTTCCCCTTTCGCGTCTCCTTCCGGTCTCCATCCGGTTGAGAGTCTGTAGGCTCTCAGAGGGCTTGGTGTAAAATCATTTCCCTTCAGGTCCTTGCCCCCTGCACACCTGGGCTAGGAAGCTGGCAGGTGAGAGCTGGAATCCCGGAGTGCTGGAAATGAATGAGGCAGGGTCTTGCCCACTGCTCCCCACCCCCAGGCTGTCTGGGGGCGGGGGCTGACTTCTGAGGCTGTTCTCAATCCCATAGCCAGGTCTCTGGTAGGGGGTTTAGCCCTCAGCCTCGACCCCAGCCTCTGAGAGCCCTGGTATAGACCTGCTTACCCTGCCGGAGAGCTTTGACTCCAGCTGGAGTCATGCTCATGTTCAAGTTCTTCCCGGTGGGAAGGCTGGCGTCAGGGCACTGAGGGCGTCTGTGGCTCTGGCCCATCTGAGAGCTGGAGGTGAGGAATCCAGGACCCCTCATGTCGTCCTGCCTGCATCTCGCCTCCCCTTTCTCCTCCTTCAACCCTGACCCTTGTTCTCCGTCTGTCTTCTTTCAGTTTCTGGCCAGCCTTGGGCTGGGTGACAGGGATGTGAGCAGGTGCCTGAGCGTGCCCTCTCCTCCTCTCTGGGTTCACGTGGGGACATGGAGCCAAGGTTTTGTGGTGGGGGTACTGTGGCCTGGTGTCCAGGACACAATTCAGGGAAATCCCTCCTGTGCTGTGACTGCCCAGGCCCCAGGGGAGGGTGCCTGTTTGGAGGGCTGTCACTGAGGCTGTCCTGCAGGAGGAGTAGCGCTCACTCCAGAAGGCTCTCTTGGCATTATAAGCTGCCTGGCCTTCAGCCCGGCTGGCCCATTTTCCCCAGCCCCTTGCTCTCAGCCTTCCCTTCCCGGCCCCTCCTTCCATCCACACCAGGGACCAGCGCCTGCCTCTCCTCTTCCAGGAAGTCGTTGTTGGCTAGCCTTAGCCTCAAACCTCTGAGTGCCTGTCGGCCACCCCATTCATATACCGGCCGGTCTTTCTTGTCCTGCCCTGGGCTGGAGAGAGAGGGTAGGTTTCAACAGTACAGCATGTGTGGACAGGTGGCAGGGTTGGCTGGGAAGCCTGTGTGGCATTGGGTAGGTTGCCTGACCTCTCTGAACGGCTAGTTGTCTTCTCACCTATAACACAAGCATCAGGCTGCCCACTTCACAGGTGTTGAAGGTTGTAACTAGGTGACACAGGTCATGGGTCTTGCTTAAATGAGGTGATCAATGAGTATCAGTTTCTCTCCCCTCTTGTCCCCTTTTTCTTCTGGAGTGCTTCCTTGCTTCCTGGGGACAGGTATCTTTCCACCAGCACGACTAGAGGTGAGGTGATAACCTGGACCCCAGGTCACTGGAGAGACCAGCCCCCCCTCGCCTGCCTACATGCTACCTGGGGCAGGTCCCCTGTGCTTTCCTTACCTCCTAGCCTCCCGCCTTTCTGTTTCCTCAGCCAGCTCCTTGCCAAGCCGGGCAGAAGGGCAGGGAGGTTGAAGAGCTGACACTTCGCAGTGGGGCTCACCAGGGAAGGCTGTCTGGCTAGAGCTCACTTGAGTAGGATGAGCTTCAAGCTCTGACCTCTCGGCCCTGCATCCTTGGGGAAACACAAACTGAAAAATTTTCCCTGATTCCAAGCAAAAAAAAAAAAAAAAAAAAAAAAAGAGATATAGAATTGTTTCTCGAAGTCTTCCCCACTGAGTTTATGAGCCCCGCCAGTAGCTCCTGAGCAAGTTGTACAAAAATGTTGGCAGCAAGCAGAGACCAAGAAAACATTGGTGTTTCTTAACTTAAACCAAAGTTGGAAAAAATGAGCACCAGTAGAGAGGGAGAGGAGCCCCAAACTAGACATTTCTTTATTTGCTGTTGCTATTTTGGGTCCGGCAGGCTGGCCCCGTCTGGGGGAGGGCAGGGGAGAGACTAGGGGTGGAGAGGGAAGGGGGGGGGTCAGGCATTCCTGCCATCTCCCTGGGGCTGGTGGTTTGGAGGGAAAAAGGCCACTCACCACCCCAGGGAGGAGACCGCTGAAGTGAACGGTCATGGGAGGTCGCCAGGGGGTGACATGCGGGGTCAGGCCTTCCTCCAGGCTTCACCAAGGATGAACCCAAAAGCAGAGAGGCTGGGTGAAGGGGGAGACGGTCATTGCCTTGGCATGCCCCGCACCCCTTCCTTTTCCCCTTACCTGGCGTGGGCTCTCCCTCTGGGGATCTGGGCCTCCCGAACCTGCTGGCAACCTCTTACTTAGTCACCCCCGCTTCCCTCTTCTGAACCCACCAAAGCTCCTTTTTCCTCTCCCTCAGCCCGTGTTACAGAGGACGTACCTACCCCTCCAGGCTCAGGCTCATGAGACCTGCGGGCTTAATTGTCTCCTTCCTGGAAGGGACAACGTGTGGTCGGGAGAGGGAGGCGCTCCGGCTCGTCAGGCCGCAGCTGACTGTTGATTTCAGTCAAACGGTGAAGTAGTTGTGGAGAATAAGTGTTTCATGTTGGGCTGTCGTGGTTATTCCATTTTGGCAGAGCTTCTGAAAGTTTCAAGGTAATAAGCGATTGAGGACCAGTGACGAGTGGCTAACATGCTGATAAGCGCTTGAAAGGGTAGTGATATCAGATGGTAGGCTCACATCTAGCCAAAACAAAAATAACAAAAATGCCCCTCCCCCCTCCCCCCCCAAACCCGAGAGGGGGTGGAAAAAAAAAAAAAAACTGCAAATTAAGAAGGAGGTCTTAACCTCTTCCTCTTCCAGTCCTGGATCATTGTATCTCCTTCAGAGATACACGTTCTAGATTCACGTTCAAAGATTCACGTTTTAGAACTGCACTGTCCAGTATGGCCACCGTAAGAGGCCATTTGCATTTCAAATAATTAGAATGACATAAAACTAAGAATTTAGTTCCCTAGTCACCCTGCTGCATTTCGAGGGCTCAATCACCACATGAGGCTAGTGCTACAAGATTGGACCGTGATATAAATTGTTTTGTAGCAGGAAGTTCCATTGGGCAGGGTCATTCTAGAAGAGAACAGAAATGGGGACATGGTGGGAGAGGTGAGAACGGGGGATTCGGGTCTCAGCCTGGCTCGGCTTTGCAGAGACCATCAAGATGGGGATGAAGCAGTCTTCTTTGGAGAGAACTGGAATCTTGGCAAGTGTGGAGAAGCCTTTTTAATTATACACTCCCTTTCTGTGAATTCTGGAAAGTCCTCCAAAATGACACATATCTAGGCATCAGGCTGCTATACCCAGTCCCTGCCACGGTGGCGACATCCTGATCTTAAAGGTGATCCTGGCTTTCTGTCTTTCTCTGGTACGCAGTACCCTATGGAGGGGGTACCCGGAGCCCGGATGCCGGTGCAGATACGGGTGAAGCTCTGGTTTGGGCTTTCTGTGGATGAGAAGGAGTTCAACCAGTTTGCTGAGGGGAAGCTGTCTGTCTTTGCTGAAACCGTGAGTGCCTGCCAGCCTGCACTTGCCTGCCTGCTGCCCTCAAGCTGCTCTGGGCCCCACTTACTTCTCTTTATCACTTGCTCCTCAGTATGAGAACCAGACCAAACTGGCCCTCGTTGGGAACTGGGGCACGACAGGCCTCACCTACCCCAAGTTTTCTGATGTCACGGGCAAGATCAAGCTCCCCAAGGATAGCTTCCGCCCCTCAGCTGGCTGGACCTGGGCTGGAGACTGGTTCGTGTGTCCAGAGAAGACGTGAGTCAGGGGCAGGGAGGATGGGGGTCCCCCTCTGCCCCGGTCCCTTCTCTGAAAGGCCACGGTCCTGTTAATGTTTCTGCTTGCTCCTCTTGCCTGTAAGCTGGACACAGGGGCTCCCACCTGAACTCTTCCAGGGCTGGGGGCTTGCTAGGTGCCATTGTTTCTGGAAAGGCTCCAACAATGGGAAAGTCCTTTACTATTGAACTAGTTGGCCTCTGTTTGACTTTGCATCCCTTCTTTGCAACCTTCTTCTCCCAGAGGCCACAGCCTGGTTCCTCCTCCCCGTGTTAACCCTTCCCATGCCCAAGGAGCCTCCTCTCTCTCTGTGCTTCTCAGAACAAGGCCATCCTGCCCTAAAACCGTCCCCACCCCTTTTTCCTCTCCTTTCTTTCCTGTTTGGTTGATGTTCAATACCTGAGGTTCTTTGCTTTTCTTCATTTAAATTGAAGCATAGCATATATTATACTAAGTCCATGAATCTTAAGTGTGCAGCTTGATCACACTTTACCTTTCAACAACTGTCTACCTGTTGAGCATCAACAACCCACCAGGCTTTGGGTTTCTTTGGTTCCCTTTTTCTTTTTGGTGTCTTTCTCTTTCTGTATCTTGGGTGCCGGCATGCTTTTCTGTCCAGGAGTATCTTTAGGACCCCCTGAGTGTCCTTTTGCTTTATCTGCCTTGACTCTCTGCCCCTTTTCCCTCTCCTTTCTACCCTTTTATTGTTGGTGGGATAAGGCTGAGGCAGGAGGCTTGGCTGAGGCCTCAGGACTGCTCTGCTGGAGGGGGTGGGGGGATCTCTTCAGCAGAGCTTCTGACCCTCCACCCACCCCCACACCCAGGCTGCTCCATGACACTGATGCAGGCCACCTGAGTTTCGTGGAGGAGGTGTTTGAGAACCAGACTCGGCTCCCTGGAGGCCAGTGGATCTACATGAGTGACAACTACACGGATGTGGTGCGTGGTTGCCCCAGTGATAGGTGGACTTTGATTTCCTGGGGTCCTGGACCTTGGGGCTCAGGAGGGACCCATTGGCTCAGAGGAGGTAGGATGTTTTCTCCCCTGCTCCCATGTCCCCATCTTCATGCTCTGGTTTCCAGAGAGATGGTGTGAGGTCCAGGGAGGGAAGGACGCTGATCTGGGGTCCCACCTGGGGCTTCAAGGATGTGTGTTATCAAGTTGCATCTCTTCTGCTGCCCTGATGACGTCTGTCTCTGCTGACGCTTGCCTGTGTCACTCTAGAATGGGGAGAAGGTGCTTCCCAAGGATGACATTGAGTGCCCACTGGGCTGGAAGTGGGAAGATGAAGAGTGGTCCACAGACCTCAATCGGGCCGTTGATGAGCAAGGTGGGCAGCACGTGGGGCCTGGTGAGACCCACCCCAGGAAGCTCAAGAGGCATGCTGGGGACACCTGAGTGCAAGGCCTCATGCCATGGGGCACTTGCCTTCACTGGGCTTCTTTCTCTGGGGGACTTCCTGGATTAGCCCTCACCTATGACTGCAGAATAAGTCAGATTAAGTCAGTGGTCCCTCATGAGATGTGACCGTGTCTCGGAGGGAGAAATAGCCTCTGCAAGGATGTGGGGGGTGGCCAGCCGGTGACCGACAGGAGCCCTTCCTCCAGGCTGGGAGTACAGTATCACCATCCCCCCGGATCGGAAGCCGAAGCACTGGGTTCCTGCCGAGAAGATGTACTACACACACCGGCGGAGACGCTGGGTCCGCCTGCGCAGGAGGGACCTCAGCCAGATGGAGGCCCTGAAGCGGGTGAGTCCAGCAGATGGTATGGGGGTGTGGGGGAGGCCCTGGCTGGGGGAGACCTGCTGGGCCCATGTGCATGCCTGTGTGCACAGACACATGGGTGGGTGCTCAGGACACGTATAAGGCACATGGGTTCCCTCCAGATGCTCATGGATGACGCCCAGGCCATGCCTGCTGCTCACAGGTCACAGCACCAGAGCAGGTCATACCAGTCCATGCCAGATGCTCACGTACAGAAAAGCCCCGGGTGTCCATGACTGTGCAAGGAGATAGTACTTGGGATCACACATCAGACCCGGAAGGCACCAAGACCTGCAGAGATGGGGTCTGTGGCCTGGAGTCTGAGACAGGTGTTTGGCTGCATGGAGCTTCCTGAAGCTGGCGCTCGGGGGGCTTGGAGCCAGGATGCAGGCACAGGCCAAGCCGGTTCTGGTGTGAGCTGTGGTGTGGAGAGGGGTGCACCTGGGGCACCAGAGACTCGTCCTCACCTGGAGGCAAGGGGCTGGGGTCTGTATGCCCTCAGTTGTGTCATTGGCTGTGGTTGCCACGGTGTACGTGGTGCGAGCCCACATGTTCACGGGTGCGCCCAGATACCCCCAGGACAGAGGCATGGAGTGGGCACGTAGGAGTGAACACAATAATGCACCCGCTCTTTAAGACCTCCAGAGACCCATGTCCTGCACAGTCTCGGTGCCTGCCTTCCTGGTCCCTCTTGTGTCCTGTTCTTCTTTCTTTCTTTCTTTCTTTTTTTTTTTTTTAAAGATTATTTATTTATTTATTTGATAGGCAGAGATCACAAGTAGGGAGAAAGGCAGGCAGAGAGAGAGGAGGAAGCAGGCTCCCCGCCGAGCAGAGAGCCCGATGTGGGGCTCGATCCCAGAACCCTGGGATCATGACCTGAGCCGAAGGCAGAGGCTTTAACCCACTGAGCCACCCAGGCGCCCCCTGTTCTTCTTTCTTAAGCATACATTTGAATTGTGGCCTAAGAACCAGGCCTCCCTCAATCTAGGAATAGCCTTTGGCATGACTAGATTTCTTCCTTTCTTTCTGGGCATAGAGAATCTAGAGAGAGATGTCACTGGGTCCAGACAGAAGCAAGGTTTTAGGGCAACATTAACCAGACAGACTCCACTCTCCCTGTAGGGGAACCCAGGGGATGGAGGCCAGCCTTGTCAGGCAGGGGGCCTTATCCGCTCCATCACCCCCAACATCCTTCCTGGAGAGGGAGGCAGCTGCCCTCCAGAACTGGCTCCTGTTGCTTAGTGCTAGGGGCACCTGAGGACAGTGTCAGGTCATCAGCTGGATAGAAAGGGGGTTCCAGGCCTCCCTCCATGCCTAGGAAAGGGTCTCCTAGAGGAAATGCTAGGACAGCTGACCTAGGCCTAGCCTCAGGGAGGAACAGCTGGAGTCGGGAAACAGAATCTTCATTGACCCACTTCTATTTTTATAAGCTGGGATGTGAAGAAGAAAAAGGAAATGACAAGAAAACCTTGGATTCATGAAATCCACCCATAATCCAAGTAAACAAACAAACCCAAAGCCGAGGGTTTTCCTTGCTGCTTTAGTCTACCTGCCCTCTCTGGCTCCTCGGATTCCCGCAGCCCAGGGAACCTTTTCCCTCCTGATTTTCTGACTCGGACTCTTTGCAGAAGTTGTTCAGAGGCCCCCTCCTCCAGGTGGCCTTCCCAGCTGTTCCCACCTGGAGGATGCTGCTGTGGAGTGGGTGGGGAATCCTGGAGGGCAGGCTGGAGAGGGGAGAGGCGCTGCAGGAGCCCAGCTCGAGGTCTCCCCGTGGGGCCGCCAAGCAGTGCCTGAGTCTATCCTGTTCTCCCCACGCAGCACAGGCAGGCGGAAGCGGAGGGTGAGGGCTGGGAGTATGCCTCACTCTTCGGCTGGAAATTCCACCTGGAGTACCGCAAGACAGATGCGTTCCGCCGCCGCCGCTGGCGCCGCCGCATGGAGCCGCTGGAGAAGACGGGCCCTGCGGCTGTGTTTGCCCTTGAGGGGGCTCTGGTATGTCCCTGGGCCTGTGGTGGGTCAGTGAGGTGCAGCTTGCTTCCCCGGGGCTGTTCACGCTGGAGCGGGAGCCCCCAAGATGGGACTTGGGATGGAACACTAGCTGGTCACCTTAGCTTCAGTTCCTTTGCAGTTGCCCATGGGGAAAGTGAATGGCCGTCTGGGTGTCCTCCTATCGTAAAACAGCCCCACTCCTGGCACCGGGAGATGTGCTGTTGCTTTGTGTAGTCAAGATGGGAGCAGACAGAGAGGGTCTTGGTCAGACCAATGTCACAGGTCTGCCCTCTGACTAGAGCCAAGGGACCTGGTTCTTCTCAAAGAAGCTGGCTGCCAATGGGGTGGGTCTGAGAGGCTTTGACCTAGCCCCCAGAAGCAGCCAGAGAGGTCTAATGACTCCTGAATGTTCTTGGTTGGATGGGAGTCCTCCTTGGTTGGACAGAAGCCGTCTCATGGCATCCCTGAGATTCTGGGAGAGAGATGTACCTCAGAAACTAAACCTCAGGCTGGTGGTCCTACCATAGAGTACACTTTCAGGGGCCAGTAAAATTGGGGTCATCTCCAGGGTACCATGATCTGGCTGATGTGTTACCCCCAAAGATGAGCAGGCCCATCCTGGACAGTCTGAGTAGGGCCATTCTCCAGCCTGTTTTGGTCTGGAGATTCCTGAAGGTGGGAGGAGATGCCCAGCATGAGGTCCTTCCGCTGAAATCCAGGGAGGACTGCCCAGGCTCTGGGGCTTTGGGCTGTGACTCAGAGAGCAAGTCCCACAAGCTTCAATAGCTGATGGGACCTGAGTGTGTCTATACGCACCAGTTGTGTGTGTGTTTCTGTGTGTGAATGTACGTGAGGACTTGGTCGGGGAGAGAAGTGGTGGGGCTTTGCCCTGAGCCAGGGAGCACAGAGGGCAGGCCTAGGATCTGACAGGATGGATACGGGGAAGGTAGTTGAGATTGGTGGTGGCCCGAGGTGAGGGTGTTCCATCCCTTAGGCCTTGATAGTGGGCCAGCTTCGGGATGGCAGTGTTGGAGAGGAAACCCTCCGGGGACCAGATAATCTCAGATGTCTGATGATGTCTTGGGGCCAAGTTGTGAGGGGCCTGGAAGGAGAGAGCAGAGCTCCAGGTTGCTGGGCTCGTGCTCAGGCTGGGTGGGAGGAAACTGCTGCCCCCGCTGGAGCAGCCTCAGCTAAGGTCTTGTGGGGCAGAGGTGGTATGCATTGGCTCCCTTTGTCCTGTCAGAAAGGGCCTGGCTTGGGCACAGGCAGGGCCTGGGGGTGGTCTTGCGGCTCCAGCTGAGGGATGGGGGAATAAAGGCCTTGGCAGAGCTCAGAGTCAAGGTCTGAGAATCCTGAGTAGAAACCCTAAGGAGCAGAAACTCAGTGAAATGGGCTACAGAGAGAAAAGGAGTTTAAGGACTCAGACGGACAGGAGAGCTGGAGCTGGGACTCTGTCTTGGCCTCCTTCTCACACTGGCTCTCTCTGGGTGGTAACAAAGATGGCACTGACATCAACTTTACAGTCAGCAAAGCCTTCTGGGTAAAACAGCACAGCCCACCTGGCATCTTCTGTTTCCCTCACAGCTGGAGACCACAGAGAGGAGAGTGCTGTTTTCTCCATAATGCTGTGACAGCCTTGGGTGTGACTGACTGGCTCTCAGGGTCATGTGCCCATGCCAGCCCGAGTGTGAAGAGTGGAATGTTCTGATTGGTCACTCCAGGTCATGCCCCTTTTTGGTAGTTGACAGCACCATCAGAATGGGGAGGAGAACATCTGGAAAGGAAAAAAACGAAAAAACAAAAAACCAAAAACCCACAAACAGTGCTGGGCAAAGAGCTACTGATAGTGGCTCAGGACTCTGTTCAATGAGCAATAGGGAGCTGGTGTAGATTGTTGAGCAGAGGAGTGCTCTGGTCAGAGCCAGGGTTCAGGGCCTTTAGTCAAGTAGCTGTGGAAGCTGGTTGGGTGGAAGAGTGGAGACCATCGGGAGACTCCCTGGAGTCTTGGTTAGTGGTCTGGGATGAGGTAACCATCTGGGGTGGGAGCTGGGGGCCAGGGTAGAGGGGAGTACAGTGGCAAAGTTTGGGGAGTGTCAGATGGGCCCACAGGCTCTGCTGGGTGCGTGGTAGGGCTTCTCCCATCGCCGGGCCGCAGGGCGGGTTGGGTGGGCCTGGGGCCGCAATGAGTTCATGGTTGGCCCTGGCAAGTCTGACACATGGTTGAGTGCTGTGTGAAGAAGGCGGATCTGGTAGCTGCTTGCCAGGCCGCCCAGGGCAGGGAGGCCAGGGCCGTGGGAGAGAGGACGTGAGACCGGAGGAAGCCAGAGACACATGGACGGCAGCGTGGATGGGTTCTGGGGCTGGCCAGGATCTGGGGGAAGAAGATGAGCAAGGCTGGGGACCCACTGCCAAGCTTTCATGGCTCGGTGACTTGGAGAATGAAGGGGGGCACTTCCCAGAAACAGAGAAACCAATCCGTTTATTCTTTATGTGGGAGAAAGTGTTGTGAGGGAGCACTGAAATCCAATGTCAAGTCCACAGACGTGGGGAGGTGGTTGATGGAGAAGCAGATGGGCCTCGCCTGTGATAGTAGAAACCAACAAAGTGAAGCCCTAGGAGTCCTGGGGGAGCTTGGCTGACACAGAGAACCAGAGGCAGACAGTGGTTGGAGAGGCTGGATCCCACAGACCTGCATCAGGAGGACACAGTTTGGGAAAGCCTTTAGATGTGGCCAGCATTTGGACAGGGCCATGGGCCCGTTGGACAGTAACTATCTGGACCAGTCTGCTCCAGTGAATCCAACCTCCATCAGCACCAACACACGTGCATGCACACACGCACACACATGCAAACACACACACACATGCACACCCTCTCCTTCACAGTCTCCTAGATGTGCTCCTGTCCCCACATCTGCTGTTCTTTGTCCTAGGAGGTACTGATGGCCCAGCAAGGCACTGGGACTAATGTCCAGCCTGCATCTTGGGAACAGATGGTAGGGTTCTCTGGGTTCCTGGACCCTGCTGCTGTCTTGGGGGCTGGCCTTGCCTATTGGTCACTGATGTCTGCTGATTGTCTTGGCCGGAGGATGGTGGGATAGGCAAGTTTTCTGAGTGGAGCAGGTCTGGTCTGAATTCTGCTGGCTGTGCTTCATAGCTGTGGACAGGTCACTTACCCCTTCTGCAACTCTGTTAACGCATCTGCGTCCTAGAGTCATTGTGAGGGGAGCTGTGACACACGTAAGGAAGTGCTTCTCAGGCTGAGTGAACATAGGAGTGATGTGGTGTCGGGGTGGGGGGTGTCTTGTTAAAATGCCTACTTGGGGTTCTGTGTCTGGGTGAATCTGGGAGTCTGCATTTCTAAGAGGACTCAGGTGACGCTAATGCTGCCAGTCCAAGGACCACCTTTGAAGGGTGAGGATGTGAAGCATGTCGGACATCACAAAGATGAGGGGGAGTTGGTCACATCGACCTGCTCCCCCACTTGGATGCCTTTCTCAGAGAGGCAGGGCATACCCATGACTAGGGGAAGGTGTGGTCAGGGTCCCAGAGAGGGGATCAGGAAAGGATGACATGTTCTCCTTGCTCCCTGGTGAGACAACAGTGATCTTTACTTCTAACGATCCCCTGATCTGATGGTGGAGGCCTGGCCTACGGGGAACTGTTGTCTGATTAGGACGAGAGGTAATCCCATGTGAACACAAATGAATTCTACAAGATCTGCATCTTTGAGGTCCTGGAGGGTAGAATCGGAGTCATTCCAGAATCATGGTGCCTGATGAGGGAGACTCCCTGGGGGAGGGTCTGGGAGGCAGACATCGAAGGAGTCCAGGGAAGCACCGTGGAAGGTGGCCAGGTGGTCTTTCTGGTAACCCGACATTTCGGGATGTCTGGGCCTGAGGACCAGGCCCCTGGTGCCTCCTCGCCTCCTCCCATCCCTCTCCCGGCCCACGGGTCCACCGGCAGGCTGCGCCCTGCCTGCCAGTTTCCCTCCTGAAGACATCTTGCTGGAAGGCAGGCCCCGTCTGCTCATTAGCACGGGCAGTCTTTCCCTGAAACCTTCTGCTGGGGCCAAGCCTGGCTCCCTCCATGGAGCGGGAGGCCCTGGCTCCGTCTGCTAATCGTCTGCTGTCTCCATCCCGAGCATTATTTTATTTTCGTATTATTCTTTTTCCAGCTAATATCCTGGCATTCCCAAAGACACCGGTTTCATAATCTTCCTGGCGTTCCCAGGGAGCCGGGAAGCAGAGCACAAAGCTGCTATTATAGCGCGTTCCTTCCAGCCTCCCTCTCCTCGCCCCACACCCCTTGCTGCCGCCGCCGCCGGCTCCCACCCAGGCACCCCTTTCCGACGCCACCAGCCTCTCTGGGAACTCTGGTGACGGCTGCTGGGATGAGCTCACAGAATCCATCCTGTCGCCCTTGCCCTGGGCCTGCCCTCCACGCACAAGGATTTTTTTCCAGAGCCCTGCCTCTGTGCTTGGCCCTGAGTGTTAGGAAGGGTTTTTTTTTCTGAGATGCCTGAGCCTGGGCAGGAGGGCAGGAGACGGAGACTCGGCAGCATGTGCTTGGAGCCTTGGAGATTTTTAGAGCTGGAAGGAACTTTCGTGTTTGAAAGGCACTCCCCACCTGGCTTTGGATCCCCTTGAAACTGGAGGTGTAGCTGTGGGTGTGCGGGTGTGATCTGTGTACGCAAGTATGTCTGATGTGGGAGCACATGGCTGATGTGTGCACACACACAGTATGTGTGCCACAGGCCCGTGTGTGTGATTTGTATGTGCACGTGTGTATGAAGGAGTACGAGGTGTGCACATGTGGGATATGTGTGTACGTGCCCATTGGCATGTGTGTTTGTGATGTGTAAATTCTGGCCTAAGGTCTGTGGTTTTCTTCAGTTCTCAAGGGAATTTGGGAACCCAAAGAGAATAAGAATTACTGAAACCCATCTTACCATGGCGGGAGATTGGGCCGAAAGCTCTCTGTACGTGGTCTCATTTTATCCTCACGGTGACTCCAGAAGACTGCATTCTATTATTATACCCATTTTACAGTTGGAGAGACTGAGGTTCCAGAACTGCATTGTCTAACACGGTAGCCACTAGCTGCTTGAGAATATTTCAATTTACATTTAAAGTAATTAAAATAAGACCATTTTGTTCCTCAGTCCCACCAACCACATTCCAAGCATTCAGTAGCTACACCATGCTCATGGTTACCATATTGGACCGTGAAGCTATAGAATGCTTTCACCATTGCAGAAAGTTCTGTCGGGCAGTGCTATTCTGGAACAACTCTGAGCCCCTAGTATTACTCCAGAAGAAACTGAGCCCTGAGAAGGGGTTTGCGCAGACACATAATGTGAGTCAGTTCTAGAATGAAGGCCATACAATGGGCTCTTCTGTCCTCTGTTCCCAAGTTCATATTCCCATCAGGGCATAATGTCCTCCTAGAGAAGGCCATCAAGTGAGGGTCCTAGAGAGGGTCCTGGGAAGCTGGCTGGACCCCTCGGCTGTTGGCACCACTTTTCCTGTGTAGCCATGTGGCTTGGCTTCCTTGGAGCAGTGGGGCAGGTAGAGAGGGGTTGGCACTGTGACCCCCACCCCAAGAGGCCTCCTGTTGGTTGTCTGATGTCTGAGTCCTGACCTGAAGTGGAGAGGATCTACGGGGATAGGCCTGAGGATAGGAGACATGGGCAGCTGGGAGTTGGAAGTGCAGAAAGGGGCATCAGGCAGGGAGAGGCTGGTGCTAGAGAGGAGTAATTTGGGATCTGAGCTGCCAGAAAAGGCAGTGAGATATGGGGGAGGAGGGGAGGGCCCGTTCCTGCACCTGGATGAAGCCCTGCTCTAGGCAGGGTACCCGGGCCTAGTTCCCAGAGTGGCACTTGGACCAAGGGCAGCATCTGGGAGGTGAGAGGGGTTGGCCTCATTAAGTAACCCAAATCCCCACTTGGTCTGCATAGATGAGGGAAGCGATTCTTTGTCTCCATGGATTCTGTTTCTTATACATGCTAATTGAGCACCTGTTCTAGACCTGGTTTTGTGCAAGCGAGAGATTACTGAAGACTGGCTGGCCTCTCAAGCAGAGGCCTCCCTGGCCCTCCTGCTGCCCCCCATGGGAAGACCATTTGGGTAATTCCTTTAAATTGGTGGACCCCAGCATCTTTCTGACTCCAGATTTGGACACTGAAGTCTGGAGGGGCCAACGGTGTGTCTATGTACCTGAGACAAAATGCCAGCCCCCAGGCGGACACGGGTGCAGAGGAAGGCATGTCACAGATGCGCAGATGCAGTGGGGCCCCCGTGTGTGTCACTGTACATGCACTGGGATCTGTATCCACAATGGCTAGGGTGACAACTTATTGTACTAATCATGGTGGGAAACGAGCGTAAGCTAGGGCTGTCCCAGACAAAGGGGGATGCACAGTCATCCTAATTACTGAGGCGTTTTGGCATGGGGCAGAACCTGCTTGAACATTCTCTGCAAACCCCTCATTTGGGTACAGGGAAGTCTAGGGGGGCACGTGCGCGCACACACACTCGTGTACACACAGACGCCTGCACCAGCCCACACGTGGCACTGTGGATTCTCTAGGTTTCCTGATTCCATCCCCGAGCTCCCGGGGGGCTGGCCCGTAGTTGTGCAAGGATTTTTGCAGCTGCTTCCAAGCCTCGGCTCCAGCTGTAAATTAAACGGGGTTGCACCCTTGCCTGCTATTCTACTTAAGGCTGCAATCAGCCCTGATTAGGAAGGGAGGTCTGTGTTCCCAAATTCCATCTTTTAAAGTGTTCTCCTCCTTCGTCCTGGCCCTCTAGCCTGTGTGGGGTTTCCCTGGAAGCTGAGGCTGGGCAGCCAGGGCAGTGACGTGGGTCCTGGGCTCCCCAAGGCCACGACTTGGCACTCAGCCCTGTCCCACCCCGGAGTCCCACTCAGGTGCTGAGTCCGTTGTGGAAGCCGAAGCCGGGAAGAGCCCGGAGTGGTTGCTGGGGGACACCCCTTCCCCTGGCTCTGCCAGTTAATTTTGTTATGTGACCCTAGGGAAGGCATTGACCTCTCCAGGCCCCAGTTTCTTCACTTTCAGGATGGAGCTGATAACAGAGCAAAAACAATAACACCCCCTTCCAGAGCAGAGGTTTCCTCCCATGAGCACTGAGAAAACTGCTCTGGATAGTGGTGGGGTTGTTCGGGGTCGATAGCATGTTACCTGATGTGGCTGTTACCTGGTTGTCGCAGCAAAGCCAGCAGTGAGAAGAGGTCCTGGCAGCTCAGCCTAGGGCGTGCTGGTCAGCGTTTAATAACTGGCTCTCCAGAAAAAAAAAAAAAAAATCTGAAAACCAAACCCAGTCTGGTTTGTCGTATTTGCTGGTTTCCGTGGTGTAAATGTCCCCGCCGTGGCCGGTTGTAAACTAGCAGTGTGACATCCCTGAGAGTGGAGATGGGAGGAGTCGACCAGAGAGCAGGGGGCGGCTAGTTCTGTAGCATTTCCAACCCACGTATCCGTGAGCTGTACATAACCTCAGGAGCGGAACAATAGTCAAAAGTCGTAAAATAATTAGGAAGTGATGAGCTCGAGGATTTATTACCTTTTCGAAAAAGATTTATTTATTTATTTTAGAGGGTGGGGGAAGGGCAGAGGGTGAGGGAGAAAGAGACAGAATCCCAAGCAGGTGCTGCACCCAGCACAGAGCCCAATGTGGGGCTTGATCCCAGGACCCCAGCATCATGACTGGAGTCGAAATCGTGAGTCAGACACATAACTGATTGAGCCACCCAGGCGCCCCATCACCTCTGTTTTAAATTTCTGTAGTTATAAATTTATATGACTTAATCATTACAGATGGCTGTGTTTAACAGCTGCCTTGCAATACACCTGAAAACTTACTAATTTGCTCTTCGGAGCCTGGCAGGCCAGCTCCAGTACTTACTGCTCTGGGTTGGGGGGGGGGGGTCCCCTGGTCCTGTTTACATAAGAGATAAGGGTCCTGTAGTAGCATTCTTCCCAACAGCTCTGTCACCTGTGCTCTCTTGGTTCATCAGATGCTGGCACTGAGCTCTCCTCGGAAGCCAGGAGGGTGGCTGGTCCCCGAAACCCACCTGCTTGACTCTGATGGGACAGAGGGCGTCCCGGTAGCCCCCTGAGCTATCGCCAGAACTCTGTTGCTTCCTTCCTAACCATCACGGCATGGCTGATGGGGGCTTTGTCCTCTGCCTGCTCAGCCCGGGGGACCCTCTGCTCAGTCTGTCTTTTTGCTTCATCCACCGCTGGTCTTGCCCCTTCATTCTCTGTCCTTCCTCCGGGCCTGTTCGGATGAGGCGTCACACCCCTGCCAGAGGGAGGAGGTGTGTGTGTGTGACCGACAACCAGCTGGACAGGAGGAATTTCAGACATGCTAGTAGTCTAGTGCTTGGTCTTGGATCCAATTTAGGTGGGCCGTGGGGTCCCCTTCTTAAGCAGCGTGTTTTCCCAGAATCTGCCCACCTCATCCTGGTGTGGGGGCCACACCAAGATCCTGGGGCAGGAGTCCTTAGCAGACAAGGTGGGTTTGGCCCCTGGTTCTGGGGACCCCGGGGGCAGCCCTGCACTGTCTGGGAGGGAGAAGGTTCCTTGCACTCCTCAGCTCAGGCTCTTCTCGGGAGCCGCGGCCGCTGGCCGGGCCATGGTGGGTTGGATGCTGCCCAGTCCCCTGGGCGAGCAGCAGGATCCCTTACATAGCTAGCCCCAGGATGGAGTGTGTGGCCACAGACCACAGTCTGGGAGTCGCATAGGCATGAGCTATCGAGGCAGGAATGTGGCTGTGGGAAACCCAATGCCCGGGGCCTGCTGGGGCTGGGGAAGAGCGAGTGTATGGAGTGGGGTGGGGGGAGAGTGGGTGGACAGAAAGCGAGGCTTCAGCTGCCACTGCGGCCTGGCTCTCTCTGCCCAGGACTCCGAGTGAGAGCAGAAGCAAGCTGGCCTTCCTCTCCTAGCTTGCTGTGCCCCAAATTTGCCCCTTTCGCTGAGTCTTCCCCTGAGCTCTGGGGGCACAGGCGCCCAGCACTCTGCTGCTCCCCTATGCCAACATTCTTCTCTTTCCCTCCTCCAGGAAGCTTTCCTGAGTGGGACCTTCTGAGGGTACAGCCCATTCTGTTCCACCCCAGACATGGCCCCACAGTGTGTGTGTGTGTGTGTGTGTGTGTGTGTGTATGTGTGTGAACCCCTATCCCTTGTTCTTTCTGTAGTAACAGCTTACCGAAAGAGGGTGTGGTCTGATGTGCATTTTCCTAAACTTTCCCCTGAGACCTGAGGTCTGATCGCTGCCCACGTGGCTCTGGGCAGGAATGCTGGTGATTCATTTTCTGTGACAAATCTTCACTGGATGACTGCTAAGTGCCTGATGCTGGGCTGGGTGCAGGAGATAGGGGAGCGTATGTGCCTTGCCTGTACACGTGGAGGGATGGATGCAGGAGAGAGCTAGGAGAGGCTAAGTGGGCGCTGCTGCTGAAGGGATGGCAGCCACAGCAGTATCCAGGCCTCAGTGGTGACTGAGCTGAGACAAGAGCTCACGTTAGCTCACCTGGAAGGGCATTCTAGGTGGCAAGAACAGCTTGTGGAAAGGCCCTGAGGCAGAGAGAAGGTGACGGATTCCAGATTTAAAGAGACAAGAGATTAAAGGGAGGAAAGTATTATTTTAGTGTGAGACTGGAGAGTTCTAAGATTGAAAAGGACACCACTAGCACCATTTACTAGTGCTGTTTAAATGCTAGGAACCTGCCAAGGGTGGGAAAGGGGTGCCCCATAGTGTTAGATTTTCACCAGGGGTCTCCACAGGGGGCAGTTCCTGTCCCCCACTCTATCCCTCAAGTGACATTTGATGATGTCTGAAGATATTTTTGGTAGTCACAACTGAATGGGCAGGAACTCCTGGGGATCTAATGGGTCGAGACCAGGAATGCTGCTAAACATCCAGCAAAGCACAAGACAGGAAGGAGGTGCCTCCCAGAGGCTCCCAAATCAAGTTTTCATGTGGCTTCATTGTTTGCCTAGAGAGAAATTCTGGTGTGTGAGCCTTGCATGTCTACACTTGAAAACTGAAATGTACCTCAGGATGAAGGAAGTGTGACATGGGGTTTCCTGTTATCAGACAGACTGATCCCCTGACCTGGGTGACAGGCTGGCCTCCTTCATGAGCTGTAGCCGTAGCTCACGCTGTTGCTCTCTCCTGAGGTGACCTCCTTCTTTCATTTATCTGCTCTCCAGATGTGTGCTGAGCACCTGCTGTGGGTGAGGGGAGCTGGGCATATGACAGAAATCTCCCAGAGCCCTCAGTGGGAGGGCACAGACAAGTCAACAGTGAGAGGGGTGCTAGATGTGGTAAGAGGGGGTTCAGGGTACCGCAGAAGCCCCTGGGGGGGGGGGGCTAACTCATTCTTGCACAGAGACCTCGAGGATGAGTCTAGACATCTAGGAAAAAGAAGGGAAATAAGAGTGTAGAGAGACCAATGTGGGGGCAAGAAAGGGTCCCTAGAAGATTTCAGCTGGTTTGAGCATAAAAGTCATCGAGGATGGAGGTGTTTGGCGGGTGTCCAGACTGCTGGAGACTCAATTCAGAGGCCACGGCTGGGCTGGGAGGGAGAGCTGGCCTCCCTGTCTGCTCACAGGGCCTGAAGAGGATGTGTGCAGAGCAGCCTCCCCTGTGAAGGCCAGTGGCTCAGAGGATGGAGAGACATCAGCCAGAGGTGTGGGTAGAATTCTGCCCAGGCTGGGAACCAGAGTGACTGTGGGGCTGGGACTCTCCTGGGAGGGACTGAACTTAGTGGGTGTCCCTCAGCCTGGCTCCTGGTTCTCCCAGCTTCTTCTCAGCCATCGGCATCTGACATTTTGAGCTGGGGGAGAAGGGAAGGAGGAGGCAAGTCCATACTTGGGGGTGCAGGTTGGGGACTGGGGGTGGTGTGGAGGGTCCTGTGCCCTCCATTCTGGGGGCAGGACAGGTGCAAAAGCCCAGGCAGAGTGAGGGGCCTTCCCCAAGGGGATACTGGTTCCTCCCTCTGAAGGACATTGTTTCTGAGGGCCAGGACCCATCCTGGGCCAAGCACTGAGCTAGGCCTGAGACACCTGGTACCTGCCTTTGTGGAAATCCCAGGGAGGGGGACACCTTTTCTGATCACAGGAGGGCAGACTGCCCTTGGACAGAGACCCAGAAATTGCTGCCAAAGCCCCAGACCGAGGAGTTCTGGTGGGAGTGGCGCTTCTGGGAGGCAGCTGGGGTGGGGGCCATCTGGAGGAGATGGGAGGTGAGTGTTCGGGAAGTGCGCTGGCAGCCTTCAGCAATCACGGAGGTCTCTGCAGGTGCTGGGAGGGGGCGAAGGCATTATGGAGGCTGTGGGAGGCAGAGGCAATCTCCTCCCTTCACTTACCTTAGCACCCAACTCGTGGGGGGCATGAGCATGTTGGCAGGCTGAGATGGCAGGGCCACCGGGTCCCGGGCCTTGCACCCCGCCTTTAGCCAGAACCCCTGCCCTCCCACCAAGGTGCATTGGTCTGCATGTGCTACATACGGGTGGTTGGAAGGGGGGGGCTGGCCAAGCCCCGTTTCCAGTGTTCTGATCTGCTTTCCTTGGCGTCCTGTGCCTCTCGCCTGGGGTGGCCTGCAGGACCCCCCAGGTCCAGCCCTATGTGCGGCCTTGCAGATCCTGAAACTGGGAGCCGTTAGCTGTTGGATGTGGTGTGGGCTCTGGCGGGATGCCAGTGCAGCATTGTGGGGCCAAATGCTTTTTCTGGGGGGAACCCAGGATGCTTGGGGTCCGCACCTGCTCAGGAGAGAGGATCCTCTTCAGGGTCTTTCTTTGTCTGTAGTATGACACCCTCCCTGTTGTCCTGCTTTATCATGTGTGCATGTGTGTGTATGTGTGTGTTGAGAGACTGATTGCTTGATTGATTGCTTTTGATTTCTGCCCAGGGCTGTGGCTCCTGAAATGTCCACTTTTCCAGCTTCTGGAATAATTTTGAACAAATATGAGGTATATGAATACCAGTTGCGAGATTTACAGTTTATGCCCTACCCAGCCTCTAACCCACTGTGCCTTATTTGTTTCATAAGATCATTACTAGCAAACACTTATTGAGCATTTATTATGTGCCAGGAGTTGTGCTAAGAACACACAGTGTATCTCCTTAATAATCACAGCAACTTTCTGAGATAGATACTGTAGAATTATTCCAAATTTACAGACATGATTCAGAGAGGTTAAGCAAGCTCCCCAAAGTCACACAGCCAATACATAGCAGGACCGGAATTGGAGCCCCAGAAATCTGGTTCTAGAGCTTGTGTTGACGTTATGATCAAAATAAGGGGGTCTTTGAGGGGGGTGTCCTGTGGTGGGTGCCAGAGACTTCCTGGTTGAAGCTAGACCTCGCTGAGACCCCTGGAAGAGTAGATAGACCCGCTATTCCTGCATGTGTGTCTTAGGGTCCCTTTTGCAGGAAGGGGGCAGAGGAAGACCTGGCATATGTTAGGATGCATTTCTATGTTGACCTAGAGTGACCAGGGCAGGCTTTCCCTTGGTGTCCTAAGATGCCCTGAAGATGGAGGGGTTTGGGATAGTCAAAGGCAATTCTGGCTGGGGAAGAGAAAGAGCTTGTGATGGAGCAGGCGTGAGTCTTGGCCAGCTTCAAGGGGCATGGCCTGCCTAATGCTTAGCGCTGGGTTTGGGGAGGGAAGCCTTGGTGGTGAACGGGAAAACGGCGCAGGTCAACTGAGGTCTGATCAGGATCCTTCAGTACTGAGGACGCATGAAGGATTTGGGCTCTGGATAACGATGCTGGTTCTGGCTCTGGGTGTGGGCAGATCAGAAGTGGGAAGGCAGGCTTTCAGGGGGACTTCTCCAATGAGGGGTCTAGGACTGGGCCCCGAGAATGGGTGTGACTTGGAGAGGACCATGTGGAAGTGGCCATATGTCTTCTCTTTGGAGAGAGGGTTCCTGGGAGATGGCTGTGGCCAGGTGGCAGGGTGGAAAGTCCTGGCAAACGGCCATCCTGTGTGGGCCTGGGCCAGATGAACAGGCCATTGGTGGTGAGCCCAGAGTTTCTGTTCACGCACAAGGGTGTGTGTGCTTGTGTGTTGGGAACAGGAATAGGGCAAGAGAGTGGGGCAGGTGATGGTAGGAAAGACAGAGGCGAGGGACCTGGAGAAATCTCTTGGAGAGGCTGCAGAGAGAGTGGACAGCATGGGAACACTGTACAGCTCTCCCCATCCCTCTGCTGGGCTCTGGGCCACAGGATGCTGGTGGGCTTGCCAAGAAAGCCAAATCTGGAGGCTGGGCTGTGGAGTAACCAGTACATTTCCTGTTCTTGTGGGGGCCTTGATCCATGCTGGGTCCCTGAAGTCCCCCAAATCATGCAAGGTGCCAGAGAGGGGCCACAGTGTGCCCGAGCTGGCTCCGGATACACCTGGGCGGTAGGCACGTGGTCCAAGGAGGCTGGTGTACGGCTCAGCAGTTAGAGCCCAGTGCGAATGAGGACAAAGCGAGAGGACTGACTGGCTAGTCTCGTGAGCCATACACTGGCAGACTGGCCTCTGAGCCTGAGTGCTTACGGGCCCTGCCTCTTGCTCATGTCCCTGTCCTGGCCACAGCCTGCCCTCAGCTTAGTGCGAGCAGGTGAGAGGTGGTGATGACATAGCACAGCCTCCCCCAGAGCTAGGACCCAGTGTCCAGATGTGCAGGGAGTGGACATAGGTCCCCCGATTTGGCTTCTCTTAACTCATCCCAGTGGAAAAATCCCCATTGGATTCTCTGCCCTAGAATCCTTCCTTCTATCAGACCCTAACCTCTTGGGCCAGAATCACTCCATATCCCATTCTGGCATGTCCGGTCTCCACCAGAGAGGGAGAACAGTTTTCCTGTGGACTTCACACTGGAGTCTGGGGAGGCTGTAGGAGGATGCGGTACCCTAGAGTAAAATCAGAGGCCAATGGCCCAGCTCTCAGCAGCTGAGGAGTGTTGTCTAGAGGTCTCCTGATTTGGGCAAATGACTCCCCCTAGCTCTGAGGTCAGGATTGGTCACGACCAGCTCTGTGTCCCCAGGGCGGCGTGGTAGATGACAGGAGTGACGATTCCATGTCCGTGTCCACCCTGAGCTTCGGCGTGAACAGACCCACGATTTCCTGCATCTTTGACTGTAAGTGATACTTGGCGGTGTCTAGCAGGGTGAGGTCGACAGGTGTGTAGCCTCATGCATTTTTGTATGGGGGCTAGGAGAATCGAGTCTAGGTGCTTTGTGGTGGGTGTGTGTCTTTGGTGGGGGTGTGTAGGTGTGTGTGCATTCACACACGTGCATGTCCTGCTGCGTGTGGCGTGCCTGAGTTCGGGCGTTCAGGGCCCTGTGCATTCTGGCTGCCCCTATCATTTATTTGGCTTCTCCTCCATCCCCTTCTCCCCAGCTCTCACCAGGCCCCTGGTCAGGGGCCACGGTCTGCTCTGATCCTGTGAGCGGCTCACTCCCACAGAGCGTGACATGTGACATGTGTCATTTCCATGGCTCACACCCTTCGTCTGTGGCCCTTCCTGCGGGAGACTCCCCTCACCCCAGCCGCTGCTCTCAGCAGCTCCTACCTGCTCATGTCATCTCTGTTTCCTCCTTGGTACAGATGGGAACCGCTACCACTTACGCTGCTATATGTACCAGGCCCGGGACCTGCCCTCGATGGACAAGGACTCCTTTTCTGGTAGGTGGGAAGGGAGTCCGAGACCAGGGGCTGAAAGCCGGGAGCTGAGCCAACAGGGCTTCTCCAGTGTGGGGGAGTTGGGGCTCTTTGTGGGATTTGTGGAGGTGGCTCATTTTGCTGGGGTCACTGGGTTGGTTGTCCGGTGGCCTGCTTGACCCTTCTGCTGGGTTTGTTGACCATCACTTCCTTCTGAGAGCCCTTCTGGCTCTGACCCCTAGGCTACTTCTGTCTCCAGGGTCTCCTGCAGCCTCTTTCTACTCTTCCTGCTCCTACTTGAGGGGCTTCCCAGGCCTCTAAGTCTGATGGTCTTGACAGTCTGTCTGTGTGTCCTCTTCTCTGGGCACTGGGATGCCCTCACCTTCCCTGGCTCCATGGACCACCCATGTTGGAGAAGCTTCCAGACCTTCAATTCGTAGGAGCTCCACGTGTCTAGCCATGTCTTAGGTGTCTCCCCCAGGTTGCCTCCATCATTGGCTCCTCAGTTCATCCTATCCAAACTGAACTCCTTGTGCTATCCTTCCCTGACCCAGGCCTCCCCTCTTTGCCTACCTTGGTTCTGGTGTTGCACTAGCACGTGTCTATTGCCTGTCAGTTTGGAAACCATCCGTCCTCCAGTCCCGCGGATTCTGGCTTCTGAATCTCTCTTGGAGATGTTCCCAGGAACTGGCCTCACCCCTTCTCGTCTCCTGACCTCCCTCACCTTCCACCCTGCCTCAGACAGATCTGGTCATGTCACTCCTCTGATCTCCAGTGTAGACACTGGGAGACAGCTGCAGATTTTTGTGGATCGGACTCCTGTGGAGCTTGCAGTTGCTTTGTTCCCTAGTTGGCCTCTAAGACTAGCTCTGGTCTCACCAACTTTTGTCAACCTTTGTGGAGCTCTTCCTGGCCTTTCTACTCCATGCTCTCTCTGCCTAGAATGCATTCCCTCCCAATTTTTAACCCAGCAAACTCTTACTCATTCTTCAAGACCTAGCTCAGGTCCTCTGACGCTGCCCCAAGCCCAGATGGTTGCTCCTTCCTTGACACGAGGCCGGCGCCCCACCAATGCCTCTCACAGCCCTGACTGCCACCTAGATCAATTGCTGTCTTTCCCATTATGACTGTGAACTCCTCCAGGAAGGCTCTTTGTCTTATCCTTGAACCTGCACTTGGTACCTGAAGAACGGACATTGACTGAGCGCTCACTGTGAGCCCTGGCATTTTACTGGTCTCGGTGCACGTGACCCTATGTCTCTCCTATGAGCTAGGGGCTTCATGTTCCCATTTTACAGGTGAGGAGACAGAGACACAGGTAGCTTAACTAAACTGCTTGAGATCAAATAGCTGACAAATGACCTGCCATCCTCCAAGTGCTTGCTACTTCCTTGAGTAGAAGTGAATTCTTCTGTGACAGTGACCTTCTGTTCACTATAGGATGGCCCTATAGCTCACAGCCACTTGCTTCTCTTTGGCTGGGCCCTGCTCCTCCCCCAGAGGGGGGACCACCCTCATGCCTCACCCCAGCAGCTGGGGTTCCCCACATTCTCTCCTCCCAGTGACCTTTTTTCCAGCCCTGGGCAGCCAGGTACATGGTAGATGGAGCAATTTCTCCTCTGGGCTTTGGGTCCCCAGGTCCCGACAGCACCTTCTGAAAAGCATATGCAAAACCCACATGCTGCAGTTGGTGGGGGAGGGGCAGACGTGTGCACCTGGCCCTTGTTGGGAACCTGCCAGAATGCTCGCTGCCCATTGGGATGTATGCTGAGAGAAGAGAGATGAACTCAGCCACAGCCTTTCTTCTTCCTTAGCAGGGCATGAGAGACAGGGGTGCAGGCGGCAGGCCTGTGTGGGCGTGGGGCGAGGACTGGGGGGGCCTTTGTTCTCCTGTTGTTGTCCTTGGGCTGGGCTGGCCGAGGACACTGCAGGGACAGAGGCCCTCCCAAGAAACCCATGCTGGGAGATGGCAGGCACCCCGGGGGACCACAGGCAGGGTCAGCCAGGCGCTGGCCTTCTGAAGATGTCACACTTTCCATCCCAGCCCCACCCCCTCCCCCAAATAAACATCCCTTGAGCTTTGAGGGCACTGCCCAGGGCTTCCTCAGAGGCCGCTGGCTTCTGAATGAAAGGCCTGATTGACCAGCTGCTGGAAAGGAAAACAGCAGCCAACATGGGTGAACCTATAAAACCCAGAGTGTTTATTTTCACTCCCAAACCCTAAACCAAAGCAATTTCTCCCCTGGCACTGACCCTGGGGTGGCTGGCGGCCGAAGGCTGTGCGTGGCCACCGGCTGGCATTTCTTGGAGGAAACTCATGTGTGAATCCGGACCGTCTGGGGCCAGGGAAGGGTCTAGTGTGGCGTCTGTTGCTGGTATCATCCTCCAGCCTGTCTGCTGAGTGTCTGAGGCAGAGACGGCTCTCTTCCAGAAGGTGCTCCTTTGACTCTGACCTGTGATGCCCTGGGTCTTTCCTGCAGTGGTGGGCTCCTGGGGCCCTGAGCTGTGCTGGGGTTGTGTCTGTGTCTGCTTCCTTCTCTCTGGCCATGGGTTTGGGTGGGTGGGGGGTGGGTGGGGTGGGGACACGCAGTAACTGCCTAGGAAACACTTGTTGAATAATATTAAACTCAGGCAGGAAAGGGAGGCTTGTGGAGATGTTATGTCCGGGCCACCTGAGGGTTCTGCCTCCGATGGGGTTTCAATATACAGTCAACCTCAATTCTCCAGACATCGGAAGGACATTTGTGGTTCGTGGCTAGGAGGATGCGTGGTCTGTGTAGCAGCTAGACATTTAGAAACATAAAATGATGTTTAATTCCAATGACTTCTCTTTGACATTGGGTTGGGGTTGCCCCTGCCTGGTGAGCAGAGGTCCCATTAAGACGGACAACCCGTGAGACGCTCTGTCGTGAGGTCATGACATATCAGAAGATGGCCCTTAGGCTGGGGGAATCAGAAATTCCCCTTGGAGGGCCTCACAGGCCAGTGGGCTCAGGGGGCCTGCCTGCCGTGGTTTGCCAAGCATGAGAGATGGTGAGTAGACCGAAAGCTAAGTTACTAATTTACCAGAGTGCAGTATCTATTAAGACAACAGACGGTCCTGTGCCCTCTTTGTTGTTCTTATGGTTCCTGGGAGATCAAAGGTGTGTGCCAGGCGGGTGGTCCCGAGAGCTATTACTCAAGGGCAAGGCCGCAGTGGGGTCTCACAGCGGAGGTTACCTCGGTGGGGACCAGAGTTTTAGTGTTACGTCCCAATCCAGACTCTGTCTTGAGTGGGACTGGGGAGCCCTTGCTTCGGGGCTTACGGCGTCTGGACTCCAGTCACTGCCCGCTCCTCCTTGAAGCCGACTTTCGGTTAAGGTTGGCTCTGGCAGGGGGAATTCTCCCGTTGAGCTCATGGAGCTGTTTTCCAAAGTGCGTCGGAGGCTTGTGAAATGCTCCACTTAAGCAGGGTTCCTGAGCAAGGGAGACCGGAGACCAGTGCACGCTTCCAGATTTACAATGCACAGTGGCATTGAGAGGCTTTGGAATGGCTTCAGGAAAGGAGCCTGTTTGACTTGTTTAAGTGCTCACGAGATCCCCAGAGAACTCGCGTTTATGAAGCTCACATTTTGGGGAACACCGATCTGTAGGATTCAGTCCAGATTGCTCCGCTCAGATCTGGGATCTTTGTGCGCTCCTCCTCCCTCTCTCATCCCCACTGCCCTAGGTGTTCCCTTCCTCCCCTCAGCCAGACCAACTAGTGGCTGTTTCTCAAATGCCCAGGCTCTTTGGTGTCACCGTGAGTGCCGTGCTGATGTCTAGAACGCCCCCTTTCCCTGGTGTGCCTTGGTCCCTCCTCATCCTGGAGACTTAGTGTAGGAGACCTCCTTTGGGATGGTTGACATGATGCCGCCAGGCTCCATGGAGGTATCCCCGACGCCCAGCACCTTATTCATTCCCTGAGTAAGCTGCACATCACCTTGGAATCTAACTGCCCTGTAGTGACCATTTCCAACCAGTAGTCATGATCTTAAGAGCCTAGATTTCCTCTCCTTCATTTTCCTATCCCTAGTGCTCTGCTTACCTACCACGCGCTGGTCAGTCAGTAGTGACAGAGCGAATGAATGACGGGTTACACATCATGCTGGAGTGAACATCTCTGTGCATATAGCTTTTTGGTTAATTTGGGTGATTCCCAGGAATAGAGGAAGCAAGGTATAAACAGTTTTATGTTGTTTAGGGCATACTGCCCAGTTGCTTTCCTGAATTGCTTCCAGCAGTGAAGGAGAGTACCCATTTCATCAAATATTTGCCAACACTGGGTTTTATAATTCCAAATAATTTTTCTTAATTTAATAGGAAGAAATATTGCTATATTACAGTTTTCTTTTGCACTACTCCCCTCTTTCTGAAGGGTTCTTTCCCAAAGGGCATGGAGTGGTGGAAGGAGCAGTAGACTGGGAGTCAGGGGGGTCTAGCCCTGGTCACAGGTGAGCATGGGCTAGTAACTTCATCTTCATGGGGCAAAGCTCTCTTACCTGACAAGTGGGATGGTGCTGTCTGCCCCGTCTCCCATCCCAGGGGTCTGAGCTGGGAAGTTAGGAGGGCCTGGGAGGAAGGCTCAGTGAATGGTTAAGGTCTAGGAAGGCTCTAGGAAGGTCCGAGCAGCAGAGTTGGGTGTAGGGCTCTAGGTCCAGCCAAAGAACCACCTGCCTGGGGCCTCTAGCAAGGATGGTATCTCGTAGAACCACGTGTGTTCACAGCTGGAGCCGTCTAGGGCCGCTCATGGTCCTCAGAGAGCCCCAGTCCGGCCACTTTCCACTTCAGCTCCATGTGGCTTGGTGGGTGAAGCCCGAGGGCCAAGGCTGCCCCTCTTCTATGGGAGTGTCCCCGAGAGGAGTGCTAGACTGGAGTGACAGAGAAGAACCAGCCCCTCACCTTCCCCTCCACCTCCCCTCAGGACTTGCTTCTCCCTCCCCTTGGCCTTCCTGGGAGAGCGATGAGTCTGTGCGTTTGTCTGGCTTCCCTTCATCTGACCACCTTACTTCAGCAATACCCCTGCCCGCCTTCTTTCTTTTTTTTTGGAGGGGCTGGGCCCTGTGGGGGGGAGAAGCCAGGCCCCAGCACACAGTAGCCCAGTGTCTCAGGCCCCAGGCCTCCAGGCCTGCTCTTTACAATGCCTTTGTTGTGTGTTTTTTCCTCCCCTGGGCGGGCGGGGCGCGTGTGTGGGTCTGGGTGATTCTTGTTTGAAAGCCACCCCCTCCCCGTTCCCCCAGCGCTGAGCTCATTGCTTGGGCTGCTGGGGCCGCTGGAAGGAGTTGGCCCGCTGGGGTGGGGGGGTGCGCGTGGGGGGTGCTGCCAACACCAATACAGGGTGCGTAGCCGCTACAATGTGCAATTGTGATCTTTGTGTAAACGCGGCCGGTCTGGGGCCCTCGTGCTTATAAAAATAAAGCGTTGGGAAGCACGGGGGGTGGGAACAAAAGGGGCTTTTTCGCCGGCTCTCTAATATGGTTTTATTTATCGGAACGCGCCCTCTTTCCCTTACTGGAACCAGGGAGAGGTTCTCCGCCGAGCTTGGAGCTGATGGTATCACAGCCAGACGGTTTCATTAAATGCACAGACGCCGCTGGGCCCTGCCAGGGGCAGGAGGGGAAGTGTTTGGGGCCAACCCTACCCGGGCTGGTGCATGGAAGGGATGGAAGGGGGAGCCCCGTGCCAGGGAGGTTTCCACCAGGTGGGGGTGGCATGTCTCCTCTGCCCATTTCCCTTCAAGGGCCTTGCAGTCTTCTACCCCCAGAATCAGGTTCAAACTGTTTCCTTCAGGAAGCCCTCTAGGATTGACTACACTGTGGCTTTTGTGCCTGAAGCCTGGTTCCATGCTGGTGGCTACCTCCTGTGAGCCAAACCCAGCCTTATTCAGCCACTGAGTGCCCATAGCATCTGCCTCCTAGCTTAGATCTCCCCCACCCTGTAAAATTAGCCATGCCATGGGCCAACAATCAGAATCTTGGACCCTACTCCCCCCATCTCTTGATGGGAGTCCTCTCTGACCTTCCTGCCTCTTCTAGGGTCACTCTCTGTCACCTCCTGTCCGATGGAGGTAGTGTGGCATTCGGTCTCCTTAGGGCCGAGGTACCTGTTCCTCTCCCCTTCCTTGGTGAGGAAGGGCTGTCTCCCCACCCGCGTCCCGGGAGTACAGCTGGACATCCTAGCACTGAACCTCTAGCACTTAGGGTCTAGGGTCACATGGGGGTTAGGGAGCAGCTGGGGTTAAACGGGGATGCTCAGAGGAGGCAGGGTGCTGCAGGCTGGAGCGGGCGTCAAAGGTGGAGGGCACGGGTGAGGGCAAGTTGCGCTCAGCCCTCCCAGATACCTAGCATCCAGCTGCCAGCTTCCTGCATCTCTGGACTTGTCCTTCAGCATCTGGCACGTTGAGTCTTAGAAAATGGCAGCAAACTGGACCCTGCCCCCCATCTGACATCCTCATGGGAGAAGCTGGAGGAGCCCCTCCTCCAAGCCCTTTGCCCCTGTCCCAGATTGCCTACACTCAGTTCCGTAGGCCTTTCTCCTGCCCGGGTTCTCCAAGTATGGCCTGGAGGACAGCATCCCAGCCATCTGGGAACTTGTTAGAAATGCAAATTCTCAGGTCTCTCCCCAGATCTGATGAGCACATCTCTGTGTGTGGGGCTCATCAGTCTGTGTAAGCCTTCCAGGTGATTCTGCTGCATGGTCACATTTGAGAGCCATGGCCCTAGAATCTTCTCTAGTGACACCAACATCCCTTTGGGAACAGGTGGGGGGAATGACTAGTGGGCAGGCAGGATGCACAATGGTTTGGGGCAGCAGGGAGCTGGAGGGATCTCAGGGTTCCTGTCACATCATCCACTGCCAAAGAGCTCTTCAGTCCACAGGCTTCCCTCTGGGGTGCTCACCCATCCAAGCACTGCTGTCTTCGCCTGAACCCTTGCAAGGGCCTCAGAACTGGTGTCCCTGCTCCCTCCAGGCTGTTCTCCTTGTGGCAGCCGGTGTGGGCTTGCTGGAGGGCAGGTCTAGGCACCCCAGTCTAAGGGTAACAGCATCTCTGCTGTACTCTCCCTTCCTCAAGGAAGATAGAGCCCTCTCTCACAGATACCACGGTGTCTCAGAGCTACTCTTCAAGGCATTGATCAGGATTGTAGTTTTAGGGTTGCTTGTATGGATTATGGTTCTTCTCTAACTGTATTCTCAGCCCCTAGCACCGAGCTCTTGACCTGGCCTGCAGAAGGCTTTTTATAAATGCTTGCTGGATGAATGAATGCATGTACTGTCCAGGATGCACTTCCTCTAGCAGGACCTGGTGGCCAGCCCAGGAAGGAGCCTGGAAGGGGGCTTCTTTGGATCTCTAGGCCTGCTCTCCTGGAACTCAGCTCTGTCTCTGCACTGTGACCCACCAGAGGGCCTTAGAGAGGGCAGGGGTGGAGCGAGGGGGTTGCGCTGGGGAAACAGGCTCCCACCTGTAGGTTGCCCCAGCCAGAGCAGGAGCCATGGCTCTGCTCCAGCTCTGTGGCCCACACGACCCCCGAGCAGACAACTCTCACGGTCTCTGCTGTTCCTGCCCCTCCCCACCCTGCCCCACCCTGTGCCTGACCCACCCAGATCCCTACGCCATCGTCTCCTTCCTGCACCAGAGCCAGAAGACAGTGGTGGCAAAGAACACTCTGAACCCCACTTGGGACCAGACACTCATCTTCTATGAGATTGAGATCTTTGGTGAGCCGGCCAGCATCGCTGAGCAGCCGCCCAACATTGTGGTGGAGCTGTATGACCACGACACTTACGTGAGTCTGCCTGCCTTCCTCTCTCTTTCTCTCACCGCCCACAGCCTCCAGGAGCGGGGATGGGAGACACCACCCAAAGGGGTATAGTATCAAGCCAGATGGCCTCTCCCCTGACCCCACAGGCTACAGAGCCATTAAAACACTCTAGAGTAATTAAAAATGGATTTCTCATAGGTGAGCTGTGTCTGCGGCAGGGAGAGTGGATGGAGCTGGAGGGGTGTTTGGCTCTGGGTCAGGGTTCTCTGCCTCTGACTTGCTTTTGAGACTCCAGCCCAGGAGTCCTCTCTCCCCATCTGAGAGCTACATCGACTCCACAAATGGTCATGGGGTGCTTGTGTGTGGGCTAAGTGGTCGGCACATAGTGTTCCCAGTGTAGGTGGGAGCTGAGACACCCCCACGGAGTAGAGAGACACCTCCAGGGGCACAGGCAGGGCCCTTCTCCAGAGCTGGCCAGCTGACCCTCCCGGGATGCTGGCCAAACTCAGTGGCCGTGCTGTTCAGAATGGGAGCGGCTCAGCACATGTGGCCTTGAGCAGTTGAAAAGTGGCTAGCACCTAAGAAACCCCATTTTCATTTTCAGTTTTAATCAGTTAAGCTGTATATTTGAATCGACGCAGGTACTGGAGAGCACAGCTCTAGAAGATTCCCAGGAGGGAGAGATAGCCCATCTCTCAGGGCTGGCACTTGGGGAAAGCCTGTGGGGAAGACCTAGGCTCTGAAGGAAATGTGATTGGGGTGTTTGGGCCAGGCGGTGGGGTGTTCCAGCACAGCAGGAAGGAGAGGGAGGCAGGAGGACTGGGATGGGCTGGGCCAGGGGGAGGCGGGGGAGCAGGTGCAAGTTCTAGTACAGGGGTGGGGGCAGCGGAGGCTCGGGGAGATGGCCCACGTGACAGCCAGGGGCTGAAAGGGCAGCTGAGGCCAGCACGCTGGAGTCTGGTACAGAGGGAATGAGGCAGGGCAGGAGAGGCGAGCAGGCTCCAGTGAGGGGCCTCCCATGCTGGAGGCGATGTGGGCCAGGGAGTGGGGGTGGGGGCCACGGAAGGTGCCTGAGCTGGGGAATGATACGATCAAAACATCATTTTAACAGGACTCACTGAATTTGATGAGCGATCACAGTTTTCCCAGGTAGATTGAAAGGAGATGAAAAAGCCCATGGAAATGTCAGATACCTCCTGTGATGAGGGCGTTAAGGAAATGCCAGGAGGCTGTCACTGTGGTCTCTAAGGGCTCAGATCTTGATTCAATTAAATCAGTGTGAAGGCTAGTTAGACCTACAGAGGGGTTTTTGACCATCATGGAATTGCAAATCTAGCAATGGTGGTCAGAGTTCCCTTGCATGTTGTCCTCACGTTCTTCTGAGGGGGTTAGAGTGCACCATTCTGCCCCAGGGGAGTGCCCTGACTTCTGAGTCTCTTGCAAGTGCAGGAGGCTGGGTATGGATCTGGGGATTGCTCTGACGCCACTGGCAAGCCTGGACTGGGAGATGCTGACTCTTCTTTCTCCATGTTCTAGGGTGCAGATGAGTTTATGGGCCGCTGCATGTGTCAACCCAGTCTGGAACGGATGCCCCGGCTGGCCTGGTTCCCCCTGATAAGGGGCAGCCAGCCAGCGGGCGAGCTCCTGGCCTCTTTTGAGCTCATCCAGAGAGAGAAGGTGAGGCTGGCTCATATCCACATCCAGGAAGCCCAGGCAGGGACTACATCCATAGTGGGGGAGAACAAGAGGGCACAGGGAGGGGATGGCCCCCGTGGAGGAGAGGGGTCTCTCATATATCCTTCTTCCCTGACTGGGGGCCTACGGTCAGTGGGGAACACTGAACAGCCATGTGCTGTCAGGCCTTCTGCTGAGGGTTGGCTCTGCCCATCTTTTCTGAACTCCAAATCACAACATGCTCTCACTGTTGGGGAGAGCGTTGGGAATCTGGGTTGTGCTAGAACGCCTGCATCTTTTGGCTGTTGGCTCTATTTCCCCCTGCATCATAACTTGAAGTGGTTTCTGGGAGCCGGACCTCTGTGATCTGGTTTTGGGGGGGTCGTAAGTGTGATGGGGGCATCTCCGCAGACAGGTAAGGGCAGGACCTCTGTTCTAGTCCTCCTCTGCCATGGCCTGGCCTCATGACCCAGGGCCAGCCACTTCCCTGCTCTGACAGGGGGCATTTGGTTTACAACCATCTCTCCAAAGTCGCTCTTTCTGTGGGGTGAAACTCCATAGGTACGCCAGATAGAAATAGGGATATTCCAGTGAGGTGTCTGGACCACATGCTACCCACCTGGCTTCCCTTTCTGTCTCCCGCCACCTCGATCTTCCTCAGAGTCCCTGGGCCTCCAGGGGACAGAGCACAAACCCCAGCACTGTCTGATCACTGATACAGTCCATGGATGTCATTTTGCGGGGGGAAACGCCTTTGCCTGGCCAAGGCAGAAAGCAGGGTGCTGGGGCCTTGGGTGACAGGCACCTGACCAGAGCTCTCTTGTTTTCTGCATCCTAGCCGGCCATTCACCATATTCCTGGTTTCGAGGTAAGTTGCCCTCACCTTTTCTCCTTTAACTGACGGCCGTCCTCCTGGCCTGCCGCACCCCCACCCCACCCCGGGGCTAGGAAGGGTGATCAGCCAAATACCACCACTCTCCTGCCTTCAAGCAAAGGAAGAGTCCGGTGGGACCACGGGGCAGGGTGGGCAGGGGCTGGGGTCCCTGTGCAGCTCTGGCCTTTCCTGTCCTTCTTCCCAGAGAATTCCGGGAATCACAGACTCTCAGAATGAAATGACCTCCTGGCCACCCAGACCAGTTGCCCTCAGCTGGGCAGCCTCTTAGAATCCCTTAGGCAGTTTGGGAAATCACCAGCACTCAGGCTGCACCCCAGACTGAACAAAACACCACCTCTTGGTGGGGTGGCCCAGGCCTTGGTGGCCTTCGGTGCTGCCCCGGTGGGCTGCGGTGGGGGTGGGTTTAAAAGTGCGGCCAGGGGCTGAAAACCATCCAGGTGTGGTAAGAAAGGCCGAGTCTTGGGCCCCACTTCAAACTGACTGAAGTGTTCCCTGAGGGCACTGGGCAGCCCGCCCCCCCCACCATGTACTCATGAACCCTCCAGGGGCTCCGACGCATGTTCGGTCCCCAAGTTGTGATTTAGACCACGGTCCCACTGTGACCCAGTCTCCTCACTCTGCTAGTGGTGGGGATGTCCACCCTGCTTCCACTCCCCTTCTTCTTGTGGGAGTCATGGTAGAAAATGCAAACCCTCTCCTGGCACCCCTGCTAATTTGATTTGGGGAGTGTTCTTCTCGCCGGGCTCAGCAGCCGCTGGGAGAAGTGGTCATTCCGGCTGTGTTTGGATGCCTCCTCCCTTTCGAGGCAGCCGGCACAATTTGCCGACCATTTGGACCCTGTAGGCCCTCCTTTGCCATCAGCCCCCCACTCCACCCTCAGCTTCTCCCCCAGCTCTCCCGGCTCTGGCTTCTCTCCGTCTCTCTTTCCTGTTCAGTCCAAGCGCCTGTTCTCGGGCCGGCCAGCCCCTGGGGACCCAAAGTTGTTTCTCCTTGCCTCACCCAGGTCCACGTGCTCCAGCAGAAACAGCAGCTCTGAGGGGTCAGACCTGGCTGCTTCGTGAGGCTGCTGCACCCCCGTCTGGGACCCTTCCTACCACCTGTCACTTTCCTTTCTCTCATCACCTCTGGAGATGCCTGGGCTCTAGGTTCATGCCCTGGCCTCTCCTACCAGTCTCCACATCGACACCCCATCACACCTTCCTTCTCAGGAACCATGTGGAAGTCACGGCCAGAAGTGCATCACCATGGCCCTCGATGGCAGGACATTTCTGTTGGCTTCACTTAGGGTGACATCTGGTGTGCTGTTCGCTGCCCCAGTCTAGTGCTCCTTATCACTAATGCTAAGCTTTTACCCTCCCTCCTCCCTCCTCTCTTCCCTCCACCGATCCCCTGGACACGGAACATCCCATGGTGTGGCCTAGGTGCACGATACGTCAGGAATCCTGGATGAGGTGAGCTGAAGGGACATGCGGGGACAGAGGGAAGGAGGAGGCTCTTCTCTAGACAAGTGTCCCAGAGCCATCTGAGCTCCTGGTGCCCCAGTGGGCAGTGGCCACTCAGGGACCTGCCTGGATTTCATTCCCCACACTCTGTGCAGACCTGGGGCTGCCTGGGGTATATCCTGGCATGATTTTAGCCCCAGAAGCCTTGCTGTCCTGTTGGAGGCTGGACTCACCGGGATCTCCTGGCAGATATAGTGTCTCATCTGGCTGATTACCAGGTGGCATGTTTTCAAGAATAAAAAGTTCACAAGGGGCCAGAGTAGTCAAGGAAGCCTTTCTGGTGAAGGTGGCATCAGCCAGACATTGTTGCAGGAGGATGGGAAACGTGCCTTTGGCTGAGGGGGCCAAGCACCAGGTTAGGGCCTGGTGGCTTTAGGGGCCGGTGGGGTTGGGGATTCCTAGGTTCTGGAAGAAGATTGGGGTTTGCTTCCATAGGAAGTAAAGCTCCATCCTTTGCCACAAGGGATGAGCAGCACGTTCCCCTGTGGCCTCCTGCACATCTGTGAGTGGGTCCTCAGGAGGGAGCAGGGGCAGAGGCCTGGGCAGGGAGACAGGAAGGAGGACCCTGGTCAGATGGGTTGGGAAAAGGGCAGCCACTTCCTGCCATCAGGGAATCCCCAGGCTGGGAGCGGACACCATTTGACATTTTCAGTGCAATTTGGACTTGAAATGCAGGGTCAGGATGTGGGCTCCACCGGCCCCGCGCCCCTTACCTCACTTCCTTTCGCTCCCAGACCGAGGTGGGGTCCGCCAAGTGAGCTGGCCGTAATTGCGCCTGACAGGCAGCCTCCTGCTTCTGGCTACGGTTGCGAAAGACTGCCGATTTGGAAAGGGGAGCCGAGTCCTGTCCAGGGAAGCAGCACGGAGCCCTTTCTCTTGATTGAGAGTGCTTTGTGGCCAAAACCCACAGCCTGCTCTGAAGAAGACCCAGCCCAGGGATGAGTTATTAAAAAAAAGTTAAAGTCCTTAATAAGTGCATTTGTAATATGTAGCAGTGAAGGCTCAGATTCCGAGAGCAGGGGTCTGGCTGTGGTCTCGTTGTCAGGAAGCAAATCAAAATTTGCCGCTTTGGGGCCAGACCCCGCGAGGAGGGCCAAGTGGCCTGCTGCAGAGCCAGCCAAGCCACAGACTGAGGTGGGGTGTGGGTCAACAGGGCCAGAGGAGAGCACATCGTGGGGTCTGCTGGGCATAGGACAAGGCTGAATCTGTAGGTCGAAGGGTCCGAGGCCCAGCGGGACGAATGGAGATGAATAGAGTATCAGCTGGTTCAGGGGACGACCCCAGGAGATGATCTTGTGGACCCCCTCATTCTCAGGGGTCTCGGCCCCAGACCTGGGACTCCGTGGCTCGGCCATTTTCCATGCACTTGAAGGCTAAGCCTCATACCAAGGTCCTGGATCCTATGTAGTTTCCAGAATCCCCAGTGACAGGTCAGTTCAGCTGCAGCTATGGGGCCTGCGGGAAGCCCGAGGCCTTAGCAGGAGTTTTCTTTTTGTGCCCCCCTCCCCCGCCCCACTACCACATTTAGCCCCCTTGGGGCTCCCAGCATGATCTCTGTGAGAGTGTGCCAGCTTTCCCCGAGGGTGTGCTGGCAGCTTCGATTCTTGGACACTGGCCACCAGAGACCTCGAAAGTCTGGGAGCAGACAGGACAGATGGGTTTGTTAGGGAGCTGTGTGGCCGCCGGGGGCCATGGGTTGGGGAGCCAAGGGCAGGACCAGGTAAGAGGTTTCTGTGACTCCGAAAGATGGTTTAAGAACAGCCTTTCTGGTGGGGAATGCCTCAGGCTAGTGAATCCCATGCCTGTGTGGGAGACAGGGTCCAGAAATGACATCTGTCCATGGTGTGCTGACAGCTCCCAGAGCGGGTGGAGGACCGTGGGGACGGCTTTCTGAGAGAGGTGACACTGAGCTAGCATCTGAAGCCAGGGCTGGCAGAAGGGGTGGGGAGAGGGGACTAGGTGGCAGTGCCTTGGGCTGGGGCCAGTTGGTTGGGTGACATGATTTCCCCTCCCCCAGGCTTTATGCCCATCTGGAGCAGCCCTCTCTGGGAGCTCTGGTGGGGGGGGAGTCGGAACCCTTGCCTTGGTCTTTGAGGATTTGGTGATATCTGGGAGACCTGGGTCCTTGCAGAGAGCATGGAGGAAGGGAGGACTTCCTTCCCTAGCTCCCCAGTCTGTCTTTCTGTCAGGGTAGAGTAAGAAAAACCCCCTTCCTGAGCCTTGTTCGCCTTCTCCTCTTCTGCTCTCCCTTCCTGTTTCCCTCTTCTTCCGTTTGCTCCTTGGCCTCCGGCTCCTTCTCTCCCTCTTCCCCGCCTCTTCTGAGCCCTCTGTCTCGTTTCTTTTCCTTTTTGTCTGGAGAACAAAGGCGGTCCATGCTGCCAAGGGGAATAAGTTCAAAGAAACTGCAATTTTAGATTTCCTGAGAACTGGAGAGCGTGCACATGCACGGGTGAGCGTGTACGAGCGTGTACACGCGCAAATACACACACACAGGCAGCAGAAGAGGTGATGGCGATTTCCTTAACAACCAGCACCCCCCCACACCCCGCTCAGGGATGTGGAGCATGTGCAGAGGGAGACCCTACCTGGGGACCTGGAGGTGCCATAGGTGGGAGCTGGGGCTTGCAGACCTGACCATGGAAGGGGGCGTGGTTTGGGGCATTATCCTTGGTTCTGCCGCTTCTGTCTTGCTCCAGGGCAGGCAGAGGTTTCCCTGGTGGAAGGGATTGCAAGCTCCGTGGCTGTTTTCACTGAGGGCTCAGAGGGCCAACCAGATGTCATTCTATCCTCTTCCAATGCCAGGGTATGGCCTTTAGTCTGAGATGTACATGAGGTACTCTCCTGCACCCCCAAATCCACTAGAAGGAAAATTCTGGTGTTTTGCAATCAGGAAAATAAACCCAGTGGTCCCCCCTTCCCCCTTTCCCTCCCCCAAGGCCTTAATTTAAAACACTGTTTTTCCTGGGAAGTGTAATTAGAGCAACATGTTGTTCCTAACGAGCTGGGTGGGGCAGGCAGACAATGGAGCCCTCCCAGCACGCCTGGCTGCCCCTGCCCAGCAGCTCCTCCAGGAGCCAGGATCTGAAGGTCCAGAGGGTCCTCTGACTGTACCCTGCTGGGGGATGTAGGGGTCTGTGGGGCTACTGGTAACAGGACTACTTAGGTGGCTGGGAGAGTTCACCCCTTCCCCTAGCCCTGCTATGGGAATGAACGTCTGTCTGGTGTGGTGGTCCTGGGACCTAGAGGAGGAAGTCCCCCTCATGGCTTGTCCTTGGCTCTCTGTACCAAGCTGGCCTATTGGACAGATAGACCGAAGGGGGCTCAAGGGTAGATTTCTCTCTGCTAGGGGAGAGAGCCTCATCTGTCCTTGGGTCCCTGTCCTCTGGATGGGAAGCAGTTTGGTAAAAGCCTTGACCACCTGTAGGACCCATCAGTGGAGTAGCCCTGTGTCTGCCCTGCACATTGTGGGGTGGGGAGGGTGAGCAAGAGAGGCATCGGTCAAACGTGGCTTCATCTAATTAGACTTATATTGTATGGCTGCCCTCGAGGTCTGTGGTCCTCAAAGTCCCCGTCTCATGTAGGACAGTGAATTAGGATGTCCCAGTGACGCTTCAAGTCTACACCTCTGCCCTGCCTGGTGATGCTGAAAGGCTTCCCCGGGGGTGACGAGGATCACTGCAGCCCACCCCCACCAAGAGTCACTGGCTGGGAAGGAGGTGATGAGCCCCTCGGGTTGGCTGGACCAGAAGTCGAGCAGCTCAGGCTTAGAAGCTGGCCCTCTTGCCAGGGCCGTAGGACTCTCCCAGTGAGGTGTCAGAGACCAGTCAGGACCTGGGAAAGGGGGCCACGGGGTCACTTAAGGTCAAAGAAGCCAGAGAATAGCGCGATAAGTTTCTGGGGTGGTTGGGAGATTTTCTGGAAGATGGAGAGCTTAAACATCCCTGAGGGATGTGTTAGATTCCCGGAGGCACAGGGGAAACCCATTCAGACCGAGGGAGCGATGAGCAGGCATAGGAGAGGGGGAGGGGTTGGTGAGGACCCACGGAGCACTGACAGAAGTGTTGGGAAGGAGGGGAGGGGACGCTAGAGTAGGTTCTTTATTCCACCATCCACCTACCCATTCATTCCTTCGCCATCTCTCCCTCCCCTCAGTTACCCTTCATCAGCCTTCAGTTACTGGGCAGGGATTTCAATCATGGTCTCCAGGGTGTGGAGTTGGTGGTTGAACACACGCAGCGGTGTGTCTTTCAGTGGGAGTGAGTCCACTGGCTGTGGAAGCCTTGGGGGTGCTTAGCTTCAGCTCAGGACACCAGGAAGATTTAAATGGAGATCTGACATCTGAGTAGGAGGTAGCTAGACGAAGTGGGCAGAGAGCATTTCACACACAGGGACTGGCCACTCTGAGCCTCAAAGGTAAAGAGAGTGGGCTGCCTCTTTCCACCTGCTAGAAATTCAGAAGGGCCTGTGTTGAGCATGTTCCGGGAGGTGGTTCATCACTTATCTGGGACCCTGGAATGGGGGGTTATCAAGTGAGAGGTAAGACCAGCAAGGTCAGAAGGAACTAGAATGTGAGGTGTCTTGGAGGCCGTGTTAAGGAGTTTGGACTTCATTCTGAGTGGCTGGGGAATGTTTGATGGGTTTTAAACAGAATGACATTCTAGAAAGTTCCCCCGGCTACAGAATGCAGCAGGCACTGGCTCTTGGGAAGGGATTTGCAAAACCAGATGCAAGGAGACCACTTAGGGGGATGCTGGTGAATCCAGGTGAGAGAGGGTGAGGGTACGAACCGAGGGAAGGAGATAGGTAGGTGGACTTGTGAGAAGTTTAGGAGATAGTCATGAAGACCAGGTAGTTTACTGGACATGGTGATTAGGGGAAGGAGAGCCATGGTGGCTTGGGGCTTTTTGGCTTGATCGTCAGTGTGGATGGTGGTGTTTCTGAGATGACGTTGGGAGAGAGCAGGTTTTGAGAGGAAAGTCAGAGAATCCAATTTGGGACCAGGTCAGTGTCAGAGGCCAGTAGGGCACATGGTTGAACTGAACAATAAGAGGTTGGGAATATGGGGAGACGCCTGGAGGCAGAAAGCCCAGGAGGAGACAGCTAGGCAGAGGAGGAAACCAACCAGCAGAGGGTGGAGAGGGGAAGGGGCAGCGGAGACGATCCAGAGAGATGGTTTTAGGAAGGAGGCTGAGGTCAGTTGGCAGGAGGCTACTGAGGGAGCGGGAGAGATGTGAGCCTACCAGTGGTCTTTGGGCTGAGCTACAAGCAGGTTGTTGTTGACTTTGGACAGAGAAGTTTCCCAGGCAGAGGTGTCAGGGGCAGAGATGAGTGCATTGGGCAGAGGGCCTCGTGGAAGCGAAGGAGAGGCAGTGGACAGAGGCAGACCTTTTCAGGGAGAGAGGGGAGAGGTAGGGAGGCTACTGGAAGACATGGAGAGCAGGGCAGGGATGGATCGGAGAGACCAACTTTAAATGGGGAAGGAAATGATCCAGCCGATATTGTGAGGAATTGGTGAGGATGGACAGGACAGGGCTGGGGAACAAGAGAGGCTTTAGCTGTGGGTGTATCATGATAACTCCATGGGATGGATGGGCAGTGTAGTGTGCACAGTGGGGGGGTGGGGGGGCGGACAGAGGACTGCCATGGTGGCTTGCAGGCTAGGTGGGGGATGGGGCTGGTGACAAACACAGGGAGCCTAGATGTGCCTGGACCCCTGGGAACAATGAGGAGGACACAGATGGCTTTGGGATGAGAATGGTGGCCTCACGCCATGCCAAGGAAGCTGCCTGAGAACACACCTCTAACCACTGTCTCTGCTTGTTTCTTCCTCCTGCGTCCGCCGGGCTGGCGTTCTACAGCTGTGTGCACCTGCCTTCTTCCTCCAGGGCCTCCTCCGAACGGTACTGGAGCCTAGCCTTCTCGAGGTTCTTGTTCCCTGTCCTCCTCATAAACAGGTTCCTGAAAGTGAGGAGCCTGGTCCTCAGCCTGTAGAGAGGAGCATCATCACCATGGAGCTCAACAGAGCCAGGGGGAAAGACAGAACATGGAAATGAGGGAGAAACAAGAATCTAAGGGACAGTGCCCAGAGTTTGGGGGCCTGGAGAGAAATGTTCTGGGTGGGGGAATACAGTAATGAGTTTGCCTGGTGATTCAGGAGAATGGTATAAGCATGTGAGAGAGGTTTGCTCTTTCTGTCTCCCTGATCCCTTCTTTTTGTTCCTTTTGGTCTTGAGTTTTTTGGCCCCGGGGCCTCCCCCACACTGGGCTGGGCATCAGGTTTAAACAGGCCACAGACAGATCATCAGCAGGCCTTCAGGCAAAATCCTCATTTTAAAAAACCCTGCCTCCACCCTCCAGGCCGCTGCTTATGTGCACTGTTGCACTGTGATGTGCACAGCGCCCCCTGGAGGTGTGCTCTGTGGCTGCTCAGCACATCAACTGCCCCCCCTCGCCCCCCTCGTCCTGACAGCATCTCTCTCCAAGCCAGACTGAAAATGTAGGTGCTTCCTATCCCTTGTCTCTTGCATTGAAGGTGTGGAGGTAGCTTAGGAATTCCTTCACTATGTGCCCACAAGACATAGGGATCGTTAACTACAAGGCCAGTATTGTTCTGAGAGATGCTTCTGGTGGTTCAGTTCTTCTCAGGTCACCCTGAGAGAACAGCAATGCTAGTGGTAAAGACAATGGTACTGACAACAAGCAGGTCATACTCGCCATCGCCACAGTTTACTAAGCTTCTCCTGGGTGCCACTTACTGCTTGTTCTCTCGCTGAAATGCTGGAGCAGGCTCATAAGGGTATTGGTACCCTGGATCTTCATGTGAGGGTAATGAGTCACAGACATTGAGTAATTTGCCCAAGGTCAAACAGCTAGAAAGCGGCAGGGCTGGAACTGGAACTGAGATCTGTCTGATTCTAGAAATGAACTTCTTACCGCTGCAGGTCAGGGAAGCGTAGTGTCATCATTGTGTTACTGGGCAGGAGTGACAGCCTGGGGTTGGTTGTGAAGTGATTCATGGAGGCAAGAGGAAGCCAGTGCAGGTCAGGCTCCAGCTGCTCCCACCATCTACGTCAGAACATTTGTACATGGATCCGCCATCCTTTGAGAAGGAACCCAAAACAAGTCACTTGGAGAATTAGTCTACTGATTCCATTGTTTATTAAATGAGATTACACAAGGCAAGCTCTGTAAAGTATCCAGCATAGCCCTTTTATTTATAGTCAACATATCCTGAGTGTCAGAGCCTTCTTGTATGGATGTGTGGGTTGTGCACTGCACAAGGGCTCTATGTCTAAAGGGAGGCAATTTCCATTGCAGACGTCATATATTTGCATTTATTATAACAATTTTCCAGTAGGTGGCAGTAAAGCGTCTTGTTTTAATAAACTAGTAAAATAATGACGATTTTCTGACGTGGAAGTAAAGAGTCTTCGGGAAGAATTGCCACAAAGGTGCCACATGGACTAGTAGAGCTGTTCAGGGTTCACGTGAACCAGGCATTCTTCTGAGTGTTAGTACTAACTTCTTGAAGCCTCACAGTAATCTTGAGAGGTTGGCAACTTTTAATAACCATTTTATCGATGAAAAAAAAGGAGCCAAAGAAAGATGTAATAAACACCTAAGTCAGCAGCGGGTGGAGTGGAGCCCGTGTTTCTAACCATTGTGAGACATGGTAGTTGCTTGTCCCCCAGTGGTACCTGCCTGCCTTGCCTCAGTGGCTTCCCTGCGTGTATCTTTGTGGTTACTGCAGATTCTTGCCCGGGTCTTCCAGGCATACCTTCAGTAGGCAGAGTTGATAGAAGCTGCTGTCATCCTTGGTCTGTGTTGGTGAAGGAGCCTTCCTGCGGCTCCCTTTAATGCCTGCCGATGACGGGCCCGCATGTCCTCCTCTCCTATTTGTCAATTTTCTTTCTGGCTCACAGAGCAGGTGTTCTGTCTTCAGGGAGGACAGATGTGAGAAGTCGGGGTTTGGGGCTGGCAGGTGTTTGGGTGTGGTGTGGGGGATGGAGACGGGACATCAGGGTGAATGGTAGGTCAGGAGGGTCCGAGCCTGGAGGTAGAAGAACCAGGCTAGGGGGAGGGTACATAGTTCTCAGGACCAAATGGGGCTGGAGTGGGTGTGCTAAGACGCAAGGGGGCAGTGTGTGTGCGGGGAGGGGGGGGATGGGGGGAATGGGGAGACCCTGAGCAGCTCACTGGTGCCCCAGAGCCTTTATTATGGGAGGGGGTGATCTGGGGTTCACGTGAAACAAGGTGACCCAAATCCAGGGCCAAGGTGCTGGAACGATGACTCCAGAAAACATGGTGCCTGGCAGAAACTGACTTTATTTTTTCATTTTTACCTGCCTGCTCGCACGCTTGTGTGCCTTTGCCTCTGTTTCTGTCTCTCCACACATGTCCTTCTTTCCATCCCGACTGTCCTTCCCCTTTTTCATCTCTTTGCCTTGGTCTTCGTGCCACCATTGTCTCTGTCACGCCTGCCCCCAACCCCCACCCCGCCCTGCCCCTGCAGTCCGAGGACACAGACCTGCCCTACCCGCCGCCTCAGAGGGAGGCCAACATCTATATGGTTCCCCAGAACATCAAGCCAGTTCTCCAGCGTACTGCCATAGAGGTGAGCCTGGCTCTGGGGTAGGGAGGCAACCTGGCCCTCCCGGTTCCTGGCCCCAACTTTTCGTGGGGTCTGGAGCCTTTTCAGCTGCTTGCCTCACTCTGTGTCTCCAGATCCTGGCGTGGGGCCTGCGGAACATGAAAAGTTATCAGCTGGCCAGTGTCTCTTCCCCCAGCCTTGTGGTGGAGTGCGGGGGTCAGACAGTGCAGTCCTGTGTCATCAAGAACCTCCGGAAGAACCCCAACTTTGACGTCTGCACCCTCTTCATGGAAGTGGTGAGCCTGACTTCCCTGCTGTCCCCTTCCAGAGTCCTCGTGCCTAGAATGTCCACAGGGCTCTGGGCAGCTCAGCTGTGGGCTCTGACTCCCCGTGGGATCCTGGGCAGGTCACGGTATCTTTCCCACCTCATTTGTCTATGGCACCCCCTCCTCAATGGAAGACTTGAAGCCCGTAAGCAGCCCAGATGGGGTCAGCTCGCTCCTTCCTACCCAGACACCGAGTGCCCAGAAGTCCCAAGGACCCACCTGTCCCTACTGGGGCTGTCCTCAGCCCCCTGGAGCTCGCCTCAGAGGCATCCCCCCCCACCAGGGCTCTGACCTTCCGTGGTTCCTCCAAACCTTCCCTGACTTGGTCCTCCTCCAGCCTTGCTGTGGGATCACCCCCACAGCCCGCAGGCCCCCAGCCCTCTGCAGCTCCTCGGGCTGCCTGGGCCTAGTGGCCAGAGTAAGGCAAGTCTGAGGAAAGGAAAATGGTTTGCAAGATGAAAGCGCTATAGAAATTCCAGGCCCAGTGGCTGTCAACAGGAGCCTCCTCTTGGCTGAGCCAAAGCCGCCACCGAAGGAGAGCATATAAATTATTTCAAGTTGTGTTCAAAGTGCTTTCGGGTCTGGGGTTGGGAGGAGAAGAATCTGGGTCTGTAAGCCAACTCTTGAGTATCCACTTGGGGGGGACTGTCTGCAAGAAATGTTGAGCCCTGGGCCAAATTCTCCCTTCTTCCCTTCCCCGACCAGTGAGGGTTCAGGGAAAGTAGACTTGTTTTAGCTTCAGGCTGAGCTGGATGCGTTTGGAAGGTAAGGCTGTGGGAGGAAAAGCCAGCCTCTGCGTACAGCATTCAAGAGGCAGACTGAAAAGGTGTGCAGCTTCTCTTCCCCTGGCCAGGTCCTGGGTTCGGCCAACCACCACTCTGGATTTATGGCCCTTGGGGGGTTATGTGTGGGTTTCGAGTCATTCTCTGCTCCTTGAACTTGTCCTGTGAAGGAGAGCCCCAATACTCCTCTGAAGCCACCCAGAGATGGGTTCAGGCCACCACCCAGACCTTCCCTCCCACTCTACCCAGATGCTGCCCAGGGAGGAGCTCTACTGTCCCCCCATTGTGATCAAGGTCATTGACAATCGTCAGTTTGGCCGCCGGCCCGTGGTGGGCCAGTGTACTGTCCGCTCCCTGGAGAGTTTCATGTGTGACCTGTACTCCGAGGAGAGTCCGTCCCCACAGGGCGGTCCAGGTAGGGCGTGGGCCTGCTGAGGGGGAGGGCCGAGGCCAAGGGGTTGGGCAGGTGGGGTGTCCCAGAGGAGATGTATGCCGAAGCCCTCCTCTTGCTAGAACCTGAGTGAGAAGTGGTTTCTTTTCAACTGACCAAGACCAGGAGGGTGGGAATCTTGCCATCCTCAGGGCTTCTCCTAGCTCAAGGCTGCTGAGAGGCTAGGGCTGCCATGGGAGGCCGCACGGGAAGAGTTGAGGGAGAGAGAAAGGCAGGGATTCCATGGGATGAGGAGGAAGAGAGAGAACCGGAGAGACAGGGAATGTGAGAAGATGGGAGAGATGGAGACAGAAAAGGGAAGAACTGGGTGGGAAGAGAAGGACACAGACTGGGAAGTGTGGAAGGCTGAGGCCCCTTACCTCATAAGACTCAGTGTGCCTTCTGAGTCTTATGACTGGAGAGGGCCAAGCCCCCTGAGGGAGCCCCTTTTGGGCCTGGATACCGCTCTTCCCTACAGATGATGTGAGTTTACTCAGTCCTGGGGAAGACGTGCTCATTGACATTGATGACAAGGAGCCCCTCATCCCCATTCAGGTAAGACAAGCCCTGGTTCCCCGGGAGAGACACCAACTCCACAGGCCTTGGCTGCCCCTAACCCTTCTTCCTCTCTCCTCCTCTTTCTCCCTTCCCTTCCTTACCACACAGCCTCTATAGGACATCTCCCTTGTATCCTGGGGGTGGGACACTATATAGGTGGAGGGACCCAGATGGGAGCTTTCAGTCTGATCAGGAGTGGGGTGGAGGGGTTGGAGGAAGGTTGTATGTGGTCTCCTGGGCAAGATCACATCATTTTCCTCCAAGTGTGTGAAGAAAACAGGCCCTCTGCCTAGCGGGCTATATTGAGGGCTCTTGCTGACAATTACTCAGGAAACATGGTGGGAGTGGCCAATGAGAGAGAAGGAAGATGGGGAGAGAGTGACCAGGCAGATATGAGGGTGTTCCAGCCCTGTTGCCTCACCCTAGCCAGAGCCCTGCTGGGAGTGGGGGCTTCTTGGAAGCAGTTGAAAAGGAAGGGGCTGTGTCCAAGCCAATGTCCTTCTTACCGATTCCCTCCATCTCCAGGAAAAGAGAAGATGAGGGGTTGGGAGGGTCTTATTCCAAGGGAATCCAACCCTGTGGTCCAGTAAGAGGCATCCCTTTGCTATGTACTTGGCAACCGAGGGCCAGCTGCTGACCCAGAGTCCAACACTGAACTGCATGGCGGGAGGTCTGTGGTATCTCTTACAGAGCAGGGAGCACTCTCCCCGCCTTGGGCCCTGGGGTGCTCTAGCTCCTGTAGGACCAAGGTCACTCAGTCCTTCCCTCAGTAGAGATGGCCTCACAGTGAGCACCAGCCTTGACCTGCTCTCTGTTCCAGGTTGTCACCCTCCTCCTGGCTTTGCAGGATGCTGGTCACTGGTCACAGCACTTGCACCTGGGGCTCCCAGAGCCTCCCCGCTGCCCAGAGGCAGAGCCTCCAGCTAGTGTAGACAATGTGTGTGTCCTCAGGCTCTTGGTCTGTTTATTGATCCAGGGATGGCCTACCACTTCAGGAGGTTCTGTTTTCTTTAAACCACCAAACAAATATCGGTCTCAGGAGGAAAAGAACACACTGGGGTCCTAAGTTGGGATCAGGATCCTCAAAGCTGCTCTGGAGATGTGTTTACAGGGCTTCCCTCTAACATTTAGGATGGATTTCTGCTTCTTTTTTGCTTGTTCCCATTTCTAAGGAAAAGTCTCTGACATGGGCCCAGGTGCTACTAGGCAAGAGGTCTTGCTCTATAGTTTCTCTGATGATAAGAGTCCTCAGAAGCCCCACACTCTCCTCTCTCCCACCTCTGTGACTCTGTGGGGTTCTGCCTACTATCCTTCCTGCTGGGGACATCTTCAGGTCTAGTCCTGATCATTCTGTAAGACTCAACTTAGTTATGGTCACCTGCTTCCAGGATTTGTCGCGGGCTCCCCCCCTTCTCCTGCAAGTCCTGCCTATATCTTGGTCACTGTCCTTGCTCTACGTCCTGATTGTTTCTGCAAATATTCAGCCACCTTCCCCAGACCAGGCTCAGGACAGTCACCGACTGCATTCCTGTTGTGTCTTCAATGCCCAGCATAGGGCTGGTTGAAAGGACATATTCAGTGAAGTCCATCTGGATGGGCGGATGTGTGGGTGGTGGACAGACGGATGGATGGACGGATGGACGGATGGATGGATGGATGGATGGTTGACCTCTTTCCTCTTTGAATGGGTCTGAGAAGGAGCTTCTCTAGACTGGGAAAATCCAAGTGGAAATTTTGGATGGTCCTACCCAGGTTTCAGCTATGTTCAATTCTAGTACCTTCTGGCCTGGGTGGGTGTTTGTAGCTGTGTTAGGCAGATACGTAGCTCCAAACTCCAGGCTGTCCAGTCCTGGCTCCTGTTTCCTGCCCCCTCAGTGGGCTCTCTGGGTCTATGCACGGAAGTGCAGGGCTTGTCCAGCCGGACTTCCGTTCTGTGTGTGCTGCCTCAAAATGTCTACAGACTCAGATGGGGTGGTGAGTAGTGGGGTGGGGGGGCTGTTTTGAGTCTTGTTGGCTACAGGCACAGCCAGAGGCAGATGGTGAGGAGGCCCGGTCTGGACATCCTCTTGGTGTTGACATGAGTGAACTGGGGCTGGGGTTTAGCCAGTGCAGGGAGCATGTGGAGCATGTGGCCAGTCTGGCTAGAGCTGCTGGCCAGCCAAAGGGTGAGGAGCTGGGATCTGTGCTCCCAGAGGTGTGGCCACATGTGGAGGGTCTGGGCTCATGGGACCTCAGACATGGGCCTGGAGAAGGAGGAAGAGAGATCTGCCTGCTCTGATGGAGGAGGCTTGGACCCTGCCCTCATGGAGCTCCCTGTCTGATTGAGGAGACAGTGTCCTCCTCTTGGGGAACCCCAAGGCCAACAGGGAGGTCAGTGCAGGTCTCCAGGAAGTCCTGGCTTGATGGTGTCTGATGGGGGACTTGAGGGAGACCAATTTTATATTGTGTTTCCTCTGAGACCCAGTGATCATATATGTCTGGTCCAGGCAGAGCCAGGAGGCAATGGGCACCATTCCAAGTGGTTTACTAGATAATTCTGGGTAGGTTTGTATCCCTTTTCCCCTCCCCCAGCAAAAATAGAAATCCCTGCTCTCTGGGAACTGGAGGGACAAGAAGTCTGGCAGAATCTGGACTTTGCCTGGCTCCTGTTTGTCCAACCCCATGTTTCTCTGCAGCCCGTTTCATGCTCTTGGCGATGCAGTCCGCCCTGCAGAGCTCACCGGGTCCTGGCTGCGGACCTAGCTGAGGAATCTTCCCCAGTCTCAGACAACGCTCTTGCCAGATCCAGCTTCAGTCTCAGTCCTTCCTGTCTCCTTCCTCAAGGCACTTCCTCTCTTCTCGCTTCACCTCCTAACAATCATGGGCTCAGCTCCTGGGGGGAGTCTGCCACACATCAGAAATGTCACTTCAGACCCTGCTGATGTTGTCATCGGCCTGACACAGCAGAGAGTTTTTCAGGTTTCTAGAAATGTCTGGTTTCTCTCAGGAGAAGCTGATTCTAGAGATGGTCCAAAATGTATGTATAAGCAGATCTGTCTGCTCGGCCTCAGGCTTCTCGGTCGGCAGCCATGTTGGAGTGAGGAGACCCCGTCGGGGTCAAGAGGCTTGTCCTCTTGAACTTTTCTCTGGCGATCAGGGCCTGGAGGAGACAGGCTGTCGTGAATTAACTCCACAGTTTATTTCTGGTCCATGCAGCTCTCCTTTGTGTAGATTTTAGACCTGTTGCCTGAGGGGGAGGTAGTGTGTATGTGTGCACACGCGTGTGTGCGGGCAGGGGTGCGGGTAAACTCCCAAGGGTGTGTCTAAACTTGGCAGGTGGTGTTCAGGAATCATGGCCTTGACTTTTGACATTCTGAGGGCAGCCTGGGTATGTCCTCAAAGAGGGGGACAGAGCTTCTTTCCTTCCATTTAACGCTCTGCTTTAAAAAAGGATATATTGTTTTTTTCTCTGGCTATAAATACATGTTAATTATATAAAATTTGGAAAATGTGGGATAATTATGAACGAATAGGCATCACCTCCAACCAAGGGCCCAAGTGGAATGAACTGCTACCCACATATTCTTCTCCATCCTTTCCTTCCCCGGCCCCCACCCCTGTGCTGGCAGGCTTCTCTTTCTGTCTCTGACTCAGAATCAGGCTCCATTTCTTTCTTTAAAACACAACCTGGGGTCTCTGCTTACTAACCTGCTTTTTCATCGAGCTGGTTCTTGGTGTTCTGGTGATGAACCGGTGGGAGAAAGAGTGTGCAGGACACACACAGAGCACACTCCCCCTATCCCTTACTGAGGGTCTGGAAATTCGGGGTAGAGGTGGCACCCCTGCCCACCCCGTCCGTCCCCCTGAGATGTCCCTGGAGTCACGGGTGACTCTTGCCTGTCATTCTGTGAGCCCACCCTGGGTGGGGGCTTCCCTGTAAGTCTCCAGAGAAGGAGAACTTCCTGGGTCTGGGTTGGGGTCCGTACGCATGGTGAAGAGGGGTAATGAGGAGAACACCCTGAAGTTCTCTCCCCGGTTGGGAGAGACGGGAGGTGTGTAGCTGATCTCACACGAGATGCCTCATCAGCCAGGGACAAAAATAATCACGTACTCTCTTGGTCCTGCAGTTCAGCATGGGATAAGTGAAGTGACCGGGAGGGCTTCTGGCGGTTGCTGGCCTCAAAGGCTGGTGGGGTCAGAACAGCGGAGGGGAGAGGAGGACTGTCCTGTGGGCAAAGAAGTGGGAGCGTGGGCTTGGTGGTGGGACGGCGTGCGTGAGTGCGTGTGTATGTACGTGTGCATGTACGTGTGTATGAGGTGGGCAGATACTGGAGGAAGTGCAGGCTGGTGTGGTGAAGGCATCAGAAGGCATGAAGACCTCCTCCCCATGCTGTGGGGGAGGGTGCTGAGTCTCCCCCCTCCCCCACCCCAGCTGGGGCTCATTTTGAGCCTGCGGCTCCACTTATAGTCTCCGGGACACTGTGAAGGTGGCGACGTGCCCCCAGAACTGGAGCAGCAAATTATGTCCGAGTCCCAAAGGGGAACGTGTAATTTTGGAAGCGGGACCAGATCTTTGGAGCACTGTGTTTAGCTTTATTTTCTCTCCCTTTTGCTCTGGTGAACTGCCGGTTTCCCTCTCACCTTTCTAAAAACAAACTGTATTAAAAATAACAAGAAAGGCTCTTGTGAGGTTCAGGATGAGAGCGGGAGGGGCAGAGGTGGCCAGCAGTGGGGGGGTTGCGTGGAGTTCATCCAGTCTCTGCCAGGGGTCACACCACATCCACCAACACGTGTGGCCCGTCCCCCGGCACCATCCAGCGGCCTGGCCTGCTGCCTACTGGCCATTGCCGATGCTTCTGGCTCTGGGCAGCCAGAAGGCTGGTTTAGGAGAGGCTAGGTAGGATCCCCTCAGTGATTCCCCCTTCACAGGGGAGAGATGGCTCTGTGGGTTCCAAGACTCCCCTCCGGGTCCCAGCAGACTTCCTCCTGCCCTTCCCCCAGGTGAGAGTGTCTCCCTGGTTCTTCCTGCCAAGGAGAGGACAGCTCCCTGGGGCTCAGCCTCCTGTGGAGCCTTCTGGAGCCCCCTGCTCAGGGTTGAAAGCCAGAGAGGGCCTGACCCTGGAACTCCATATCCTGGCCGGTGTCCTCTGCCCTCCAGCCTTATTTGCCTGCTGCCCGGTGCCTGCCATTCCTTCCTGAGCCATTTGCTTTCTTGGCTGTGCCGCACTTTATTTCTGTGCTCCTTTGCACTTGTGATGTCCTCTGCCTGGAATGGCTCTCCTGGCTTTGTCTGCCTAGACTGGTACTCATCCACGGAGAGCCCCATCACCTTCTCTGGGACTATTACAGCGGTCTCTGAAAAAGTCACCTGTCTCCATTCCTGACTCCTGAGGCTGTCTGTGCCCTGCAGCCCAGGGACTCACCCTATAAATTACTGAGTTGTGGGTCCAGAAGACTGCAGGCAAGGATCTGATGCCAGAAAAAAGATGCAGGAAGTTTTCTCTAGGATAGCAAAGGCATGTTGGACTAGAACACTCTCAAAGTCCCCCCTTTTACAGGCTTGGGGGAAGCCGTAGGATATCCTGGCTCTTGTCTTTGAAGAGAAAAGAAACCAGACTTAGGAATCGTGCCGAAACAGAGCTTGGTGTGGACCAGCTGTTAGAAGAAACCACTGGGGATGATGGGAAGCTTGGGCTACGTCTGGGATGGGGAGGTTTGAGTAGGTAGGACATGTGAGAATGGCACTAAAGTGGTGCCAAGGGAAGTGAGAAAGTGGGCAAGAGGAGGCATTGGCTGAGCCCCTTCCATGTGCCTTAGTTGTGCTAGATGTGCATGGCCCTCGTCTCTTCCATACTCACTGTTGCCCTGGGGGCTGGGCTTTGTACCCATTCTCTGGATAAGGATGCTGACTCACAGAGGTCAGGGGGCTTGACCAAGGTCACACAGCTAGCTGATAGAGTAATGGGGACAGAATTTAGACTCAGGCTTACCTAACTCCAAAACACATGTTCCTCCCACAACTTCTATATCCTCCCTGGTTGGAGAGCTCTCCTTCCTTGGGGCTGTCCAGTCTTCCCTGAAGTGGTTTCTCTAATCCTGTTGCTAACCAGCGTGTTTAATTTGTAGCTTGCAGACGGTCTGTTGGGCTCTGCCCCCACTAACATGGCATCTTCTCCGTCCAGTCTTCATGTATGTATTGTTTACCTATTTGTGGGCTCATTGATTTCCCTGGGGGGCTGGGGGTGGGGGCAGGGAGTTAAGGGAAGGGAGGAAAGGGAGTGAGAGGGGAAGAAAGGAAATACATTTGATCCTTGAACATGGAGTTAGGGGCGCCAGCCCCTGCACAGTAGAAAAGTCACAGATTAACTTTTGACTCCTCAAAACCTTGACTACTAAGAGCCTACTGTTGACAGGTAGCCTAACATAAATAGTCAATAAACACATATTTTGTATATCATATGTATTATGTACTGTATTCTTATAATAAAGTAAGCTAGAGCAAAGAAAATGCTGTTAGGAAAATCATCAGGAAGAGAAAATGCATTTACAGCCCTGTATTGGAAAAATCTGTGTATTAGCGGACCCATGCCGCTCAGACCCATGTTGTTTGGGATCAACTGTATTTCCTGAGATCCAGCAAAAAACACAGTGACCTGTCCTGTGTCATGGAGGAGGGATGGGGAGTGAGCTAGGGGAAGATTCTCAGAAACAGACAGCGCTGAGTTATCTCTTAGTGTATTTTGTCAGTTTTACCTTAATCCTGTTTACCGGCATGAGGACCAGGTGTTGGTTGGTGTGGCATGGGCCAGTGGGAACAGAGAAGTCTCTAGATTAGATCTGGACTGCTGGGACCTGGGACACAAGAAGGTTCTGTGGGCAAGGGCAACTTGATTTTCTCTGCCCCTTCCAGAGGCATGGAAAGTGTGGGTGACTGAGGAACCTTGGTTGTCTTGTTACCGGGGCCTGCTGTCTGCAACTGGGCTGATTTGCTTGGTGTCATCTTGGTGTTAGCCTTCATTACATCCTCATAAAGTCCTATGCTGAGAGCCAGAGCTGCTCCCGAGCTGCTGGGAGAGCCCTAAGGGATAGGACCTGCCAACAGTTAAATTCTGTTCATGGTGCCAGCGGGAGGCATTGCTGTATTGACGTTTTAGGGATTTCTAGAAAGAGGCAATATATATTTTTAATTTTTTCTGATTTATCCATTGGAGAAGATATAGAAAGCACAACACAGGGTAAAGCAGAATGTGAAAACCACCCATATTCCTACCAGCTGGAGATAAACACCATTAAGATTTTGGATGAGCTGACATTTTTAGGTATCTTTTATGCATGTATGCATCCTTTTGTTTAAAAACAAAATCAAAACAGGAATCATATTGTACTTTTTTATAATCTGCATTGTCTTTTATTGAAAAGTATATTGTGGATGTTTTTCTGTATCTTTATATTCTTTAAAACGTGGTTACATGTCATTCTGTTATATGAACATCCATAAAGTTTTAACTGCTCCCTATCATTGGACATTTAATGATATTAATTTCCACTAGTGTCTTTTGTTTCTTAGAGGAGTTCTTTTTGTTTACTTTAAATAGGTCCAATCCATTTCATATATAAGACTTAAAAAAAATTATTTGACACAGAGAGAGAGTGAGAGAGGGACAGCGAGAGTGGGAACACAAGCAGGGGCAGTGGGGGAGGGAGAGGGAGAAGCAGGCTTCCCACTGGGCAGGGATCCCAATGTGGAGCTCCATCCCAGACCCTGGGATCATGACCTGAGCCAAAGGTAGACGCTTAACTGACTGATCCACCCAGGTACCCCCATTTCATATTTAGTCTTAGGCATTTTATAGCCTTTGTTGCTATCTACATGGAATTTTATTTTTATTTTTATTTTTTTAGTGATTTGGCCTAATTGCTTATTGTTAGAATATAGGGAAATGATATTTTGTCTATTTACTTTGAAACAGACTCTTTAGTGAGCTCCTTTACTAGTTCTGAGGATTGTTCACTGATTTTGTTGAGTTTTCCAGGAAGGTAAAATGGTTTTCTTCAAACAGCAATAAATATGTCACTATCTTTCTAATAATTAGATCTTATTCCCTTTTTGCAGAATAACGTTTGATAATTGAGCTGCAAGTGAGCAAACATATTTAGATACTGATTCTAATGAAAAGCTTCTACCATTTTCCCATTAATTGTAATGATCGGTGGTTTCAGATAGATATTCTTGATCTTGTCAAGGTTGTGTCCTTTATTATTCATTTATTAATAGCTTAAAAATGAAGTTTAGGAGTTTAATTTTATCCACTGCATATCCATTTGGCATTTCTCAAGATGATTATTTTGTTTTTTATTGTTCTGTTAATACAATGTGTAATTGTCTTGCATTCCTGGGGTAAACTCAAATTGGTCAGTTAGTCATGGAACTATAATTTACTGTAATTGAAGTCCTCTTATCCAGTGCAATCAAGACAGGTAGTTGGTTGGCTAATTGAGAACAATGATTAAATGGGGACTGATCAAAAGCCATGCATACACACCATAAACTTCATTTTTAACCCGGTCTCTGTATCTTCCTATGCAATTCACTTGATTTACCAAGGCCTCTTTAAATTTGGATCTGCTCTGAGAGGGTCAGGTCATCTTTTTGGTATAAGCCACATCCAAAATGGAACCTATGATTTTTTTTTCTTTTGGTTTACTAAAGTTTGATGAGATCTGAATGATACCTGCAGAAAACTCAGACTGTGGAGTCCTTTTAAAAATTTATGATTTTCGGGGTACCTGGGTGGCTCAGTGGGTTAAGCCGCTGCCTTCGGCTCAGGTCATGATCTCAGGGTCCTGGGATCGAGTCCCGCATCGGGCTCTCTGCTCAGCGGGGACCCTGCTTCCCTCTCTCTCACTCTCTGCCTGCCTCTCTGCCTACTTGTGATCTCTGTCAAATAAATAAATAAAATCTTTAAAAAAAAATTTATGATTTTCACCCATCCTTTAGCCATTTTTACCCTTCCATACCCATCCTTTAAAAAAATCTCACTCATGATTCAACACTTCCATACAACTCTCAGTTCTCATGAGAGCACATGTGCACCTTCATCCCCATCATCTGTTTGAATTCACCTCTTGAATCACTGTATTGTGATTCACCTGAAACTAATATTATGCCGTACATTCACTAACTGGAATTGAATAAAAACTTAAAAATCTCATTCTTAATTTTCATTAGTTAAAAAAATAAATCCATTTTCTAGATAAGATGACCTTTCTTTTTAAGTTCAATTTGTATCTATTTTTGTCATATTGACTTATTGATCTAATTACCGTGTTAATACAACTGGCATAAATGGGTTTGGGAACCAACACAGTGACTCTTGGAAGCTTGTAGGTCCTCTGTGGGGGCTCTGGTGGTGTAGCAGCGTTCAGCAGGCTCTGTACCTTTGATTGTCTGCAGAGAGAATAGGTAGTGTTTGTTGATCCTGGTGAAGGGCAAGTTTGTAAGAACTTCTAGTCTATAGCACGACTTATATTTGCTCTAACTTATTTAGGATTTTTGTATCTCTATTAATGAGTACCACTTTAAAGTTGTTTCTGGTAATTCTGAATAATAATAGTTGCATCAAAAATTTTTTTTGAGGTATTCTTTCATTTTCTGTGCTCTTAAACAGTCTCTATAGCATGAGAATTATAGTTTCTTAGAGGTTTGAAAATACACTAAAGACACTTTGAATCGGAATTACATACATTGGAAATTGCATGATATAAACAGTAAATAGCAAAAAAAAATTAGTAGTCTTGCTTTACGTATAAAATGTGTAGTAATATGAATCAACCTAAATTCAAAAAATGATTAACAAGCATGTAATTTAAAAGGTGGTGGCCAAGTGAATTGTGTTTATGGTCTAGCTGGTAAATAGGATACTTTTTTTTTTTTTTTTGAAAATGGTGCTATGTGGGGTACCTGGGTGATTGAGTCTGTTAAGCATCACACTCTTGATTTAGACTCAGGTCATGATCTCACCATCATGAGATCAAGTCCCTCATCAGGCTCCAAGCTCAGCATGGAGTCTGCTTGAAATTCTCTCTCTCTCCCTAATCATGCGCTCTGTCTCTCAAATAAATAAGTACATCTTAAAAACAACAGAAAATGGTACTATGTTATATGAGTTTTGAATTTTAGATTTTTCAGGAGTACCTATCTTATATAATTGTATAAGATACATCTACCCTGTGCTTTTTGTGTGTGCATGAAAAAGGGGATTTTTTATAAGATTTTTTTAAAAGATTTTATTCATTTATTTGTCAGAGAGAGAGAGTGAGTGAACACAGGCAGACAGAATGGCAGGCAGAGGCAGAGGGAGAAGCAGGCTCCTTGCCCAGCAAGGAACCTGATATGGGACTCGATCCCAGGACGCCGGGATCATTACCTGAGCCGAAGGCAGCTGCTTAACCAACTGAGCCACCTGGGCGTCCCAAAAAGGGGATTTTTTGATCACTCTCTACTTCTGTCAGTTTGGTAGGTTAGATGTTCCCAGATATTACTTATTAAATTATTATGAAATTGTATATTTTACTACAATAGAAGAACACATTTCTGTATCTGTTCTATTTTCATCCTCATTCCTAATTTTGTGATTTATGTTGTTAATTTTTTTTTACTTTTATGGTTGTTTTCATCCAAGGAATCAGCTCTTTAAAAATTCTTGCTGTTAGGTTAGTTTCCTTAATTTCTAGTCAATTTTAAGCCCTCTTCCTCTGAAATTCCTGTTGTATATATTTTGGATTTCTTAGGCTGTCACTTCATTCTCTCTCTCTCTGCCCTCCCCCCATCTCTGCATTGTTTAAAAATTTTTTTTTTAGATTTTATTTTATTTTTTCAGTGTTCTAAGATTCAATTTTTAAAAAGGGGCTATTAATCTACATTTTTTCCTCAAAATTCTAAAATTCTAAAATCTTGCCCTTTTCATACTGGAGTCTTTATTCCATCTGGAATTGATTTGTGTTGTGTGCAAAGTGTGAGATAGAGATTAGATTTCTTTTTATTTCTTCCCATGTAGATAACCAGTGAATGTGTATTATTGTGGAATGATCTATCCTTTCTTGATCTATAAGGACAATTGTGTAATATATCAGGTTTCCATGTAAGTGTGGTTGGTTTGTAGCTCTCTATTCTGTTCCAGTGGTCCTTTCCTGTACTAATACTCTACTGTCTCATTCACTATAGCTTTATTATAAGCCTTCATATCTGGTAAAGGAAATAGTCTAGCCTTGTTCATTTTTAGAAGTGTCATGCTGTCTTTGTCCTTTTCTTTTCTTTCTTTTTTTTTTTTTTTTAAAGATTATTTATTTGTTTATTTGACAGACAGAGATCCCAAGTAGGCAGAAAGGCAGGGAGAGAGAGAAGAGGAAGCAGGCTCCCCTCTGAGCAGAGAGCCCGATGTGGGGCTCGATCCCAGGACCCTGGGATCATGACCTGAGCCAAAGGCAGAGGCTTTAACCCACTGAGCCACCCAGGCGCCCTGTCATTTGCTTTTCCATCTCGATTTTAGAATTAGTTTGTCAATTTCTTTAGAAAAACTGTTGTGATTTGTGATTGAGTGAATTTCTGAATCAATTTATGGAGAATGTTTTTATAATATTGCTAAACAAGGACATGTTAAAGCTCTCCGTTTATTTAGGTATTCTTTAATTTTTTCAATATACTTTTATAATTTTCTCCAAAAAACTCTGGTACAAATTTTATTAAATTTAGTTCTGGCTATTTTTGTGCTTCATTGTTATTTTTACTTGTATTTTTAAAGGTACATTTTCTAATAATTTTTTGCTTGTATATAAATGAAATTTATCCTCACGTATTGATATTATATTCAGAAACTTTGCTAAACTGTCATATTAATTCTACTGATTTGATGATTTTCTGGATTTTTCCGTGTAGTCTCATATAATTTGTGATTAATCATGGTTTTGATTGATTCTTCTGTGTACTTCTAATTTCTATTTCTTTTTTATTATTTCCTTTTCTTATCTTATTGCACTGCCTGGGACCTTCAGTTTAATGTTCTATGTAACTGATAAGAGAGTATTCTTATCTACTCTAATTTAAAAGTGAATATTTTTATGTTATACCACTATTGCCTTGGGTGAATGATTACAAGTTAGCTAAAAGTTTTTAGTGTGAATAATATGAAACTTTATTGAGTGTTTTTAATGTATTTGTTGAGGCGATCATATAATTTGTTTAATCTGTTAATGTGGTGAATTACATTAAGAGATTTCTTTTAAATGCTAAAGTAACTTTGAATTTCTGAAACACTCTGTCCTGGTCATGATGCATTATTATTACTATTTTCTTTCTGCATTGCTAGATTCAGTTTGCAAATATTTAGTTTAGGATTTTTTTTTTTTTTATCAATTACCATAAATGGTAATGGCTAGAAGTTTCTTTTTCTGATAGTGGTTTTTTTTTCAGGTTTTGGTATTTAGATAATACTAATCTTATAAAATGACTTGGGGGCATATATACTTTTTTTTCTAATCTCTGAATGAATGAAAAAAGATTTACATTATTTTTTGCCTGAATGTTTGGTAGATTCATTTCTAAAACTGTCTTGACCAAGTATTTTTTTGGGGGAAATTTTAAACTGCTGATATATTTGGAAAAATGTTTATAGGACCTTTGAGGTTTTCTTTTTCTATGTGAGTCACTTTGGGTGATTTATATTTTATAGGATCCATTTCTTCCTAAAAAATACTGATGTAGCATTTCTCACAATAACCTTTTACTTTTTCATTTTTTCTTTTTTCATTGATGTTCCTTTTAATTCCTAAGATTATAATTTATTATTTTTGCTAGAATCTGTCAGATTTTTTTTTTGTCTTTTTTAAGAACCAATTTTAGCTCTGTTGATATTTTATTGTTTCCTTGTTTTCTAGTTTGTTAATTTCCTTCCTTCAATTTTTGGGGAGAATTATTATATTTTTAACCTCTTAAGGACTATGCTTAGTTCATCAATTTTCAGACTCTCTCTTTTTCTCATGTAAACATTTAAGGCTATACATTTTCCTCTAAGTACTGCTTTATGCATCCCACAGGTTTTGATGACTGATTTGTTGTTGTTGTTATTTTCCAGTTCTAAGTATCTATTGATTTTTGCTGTATTTCTTTTTGATGGGTGAATTGCTTAAAAATAGATTTGGAAGTTCCTAAATTATGTTTTAAGTTATCTTTTTGCTATTGGTTTCAGCTTAACTGTGTGATGGTTCAGAGAATGTGGTCTGTTTGTTATGGTTCTTTACACTTACTTTATGAACTATTAGAAGATAAATTTATGTAACCATCCTCTGTTTTCTTGGAAAGAAAGTCTATTCTCTAAATGGGTTTTACAAATAACATGTCCTTTTAGATCAGACTTATTAATTGTGTTATTTAAATTTATTTTTATTCTGATTTTTGTATGTGGTGTTCATTAATTTCTGAGAAGGGTATATTAGAACATCCTGCTTTGATTTGATATTTATCATTTGTTCCTTATGATCTTTTTTCTATACATATTTGATGCTGTGTTATTAGCCACAAACACTTTTAGAATTTTCATATCTTCCTAGAAAATTGAACCCTTAAATGACATGTATGAACCTCTGTCCCTTTGACTTTTAAAATATCTACTTTAAATTTAAAATATCTAATGAGACTGTTTTGTCTGACGTTAAAATAGCTACACCAGCTTCCTTTTGGCCAATATTTTCCTAGTATACCTTTTTCTATTATTTTACTTTCAATCTTTCTGTAACTTTGTTTTAGACGTCTCTTTAGTGAACAGCAAATAGATGGATTCCATTTTTTCTTTTATGTGTTCTGGCAATATTATTTTTTTAAACTAGAGAGTTGAAGAGTCTAGTCATTAATTGTGTTTACTGATATATTTGGATTTATTTCTTCCATCTTATTTCTTATCTTTATTCATCCTACCCTTTTTGCCCTTATTTTTTTCTTTTTCAGCTTGAAAGATTACTTTTCCTTCCCCATTCCTTCTTCCCTTTTCAGTTTCAAAGCTATACATTGTTCTATTCCTTTAATGATAGTATAAAAACTTTATCATGCAAAGTCCAAGTCTAATTAATATTTATAACTTCTTCCAGAATGTCACAAGGAACTTAGATTTCTTAAATTCCAATCACATACCAATTTTCAAACTTCTGTTCAGTATTTTAGTTTTACCTCATAAATAAGCATCATTTAAAAAACAATATCATTTTTTAAAGTAGCCCATTTTCTGTTAGCTATACCCACATTTACTACTTGGTCTTGTGTGTCAGTCTTTTCCCTCCTGGGTCATCTTCTTTCTTTCTGAAGTAGAACTTATAGAAATTCTTATAATTAGAATCAATTCATTGTAAACTTTCTCACTTTTAAATTATTGCTTGAAAATATTTTTATTTCACCTTTATTTTGGAAGTACTAGTTTATTGACACTTATTTTCTAACAGCATTTTGAAGGGACTAATTTACTATCTTCTGGCTTCAATTGTGCTATTGTCTTCCTAAATCTGAGAACTGTTCCCCCCCCCCCCATCTTTTAATTAGTTCTGGTAGTTCTCTACCACTGTCTCTTTAAACATTACATTCTCCCTATCATTTCCTTCTGGAACTTATGATGGATCTTCTTTGTTCTCCATGTTAGTTCACCTTTCTTTCATATTATTGTTTCTTTGTATTGCACTCTGGCTAACTTCTGAAGATAGATCTTCTAGTTCATTAAGTCTTCCATTGTTTCTAAGGCTATTTGACCCCACCTATTGAGTTTCAGTCTTTTTTTTTTTTTTTTTGAGTTTCAGTCTTAAGTATTATATTTTTAGCTTGAAAAGTTCTTCTGTCCCCACCTCCTGCAGTCAGCTTACTTATTTTTAAAAATCTCTTGCTCCTTCGTCATAATTTTTAGTGGCTTTTTTATTTTTAAACAGCTTTTTTTAAAAAAAAAAAGTCTTATTTCTGACAGTTCTGTTTCCTATTGTCTTAATGGGTCTGATATGTAGTTGGCGTTTCTAGCTGACTCTTGCTCATGGTGGCTTGTTCCTTATGTTTTATGGTATTTCCGATTGTGAGCTCATGTTCCTTGGAACTTTACCTGAGAGTTCTTTGAGGCCTGCATGAAAGTTAAATTCTTTCACAAAGGGTATGTGTTTACCTGACCAGATGCCTGGAAATGCTACAAACCCAGATTCACTAAAATTAAACGTTTGGCTTGGGCTTTATCGGCCCCACAGTTAGCTTGCATTTTGGCTCCTTATTTCTCTGGATTTTTGCTCTCCCATTTGCCCCCAAGGATTTTCTTTACATTCCCCTCAGTGCAGGCATGCATTTAAAAAGGATTTAAAGACATCTTATCTGTTAATTTAGGTGTTCTTGGAGACTTTCTGGCCCTCTTGTTTGTCGTTTTGCTAGAAATCGATGTCTCTATTATTGTTTTGCATTTGACAGTCATATTTGTCTTCCTGAAGGTTATATGTCCTTCAGGACTCATACTCTAACTTTGTATATCCTCTTAAGACTTTCTGCAAACATAAAGTAGTCATTTGTTTTCTTCTGTCTTTTACTCAATTCTTTAGCCTAACACTTGTCTTAGTCCTCATATCGCTCCCCTTCTTTTGAACCTTATTCTCTTCTTTCTCTCTGTCCTTACAGAGGGAAGTCCTTGCTTGTCAAGTACTGACAGCTCAGATAGTTCTGAGTATCTTAGTGCAGGGAACCCCTTCTAATCTCAATATTTTGGAAAAGGAAGAAGAAAACAGTCTAACATTGTTATATTTTTACCTTGCTCAGTTAGGAATCCAGCAGGGTAGGAGAATTAAGAAGGAAAGCAGAATCAGAGGCTTTTACATGGGACTGAAGAGCTTGTTTTCTGTTTGTTGTGGCAGCTCTGTGTTAGCTTACTAGGTCAGGGTCATGGTCCTCACCTATTGACCTCTATGTAAGGAGTTTCTGAAGTAGAGGAGAGCAAGCAGGAGTGTTCTTTGGGAAGTTTCTACAGTATTGTGGGTAGATCCTCATTCTTGTGGGTTTGGACTCCTGATGAGTTTAGGGTTAGGTATTCATTCTTCAAGTCTCAAACTGAGGTTACCAGTTTATGAGTTTACAGTGAGAAATACTTCTGCCCAGGGGACATGACCCTGGGTTGTGGCCCAGCCCATGATATCTTACAGGTTCAGCAATTGGGAAGCCGAGTTGTGATTGCAGATGAGTAAGGAATCAGAATGAGGAGAGATCATTCTGTGACTTGAAATTTAGTGGCAGCTGACTGAGATGGACAGATCCATCCATCTCCAAAGGTCCAGACCATCCCGAGGGCTCTGATGTGCACGACTGTCAGCAGCCAGCCTTCCCTTCTCTTGTATTTGTGGGACTGGTCAATTTCTTTTCTTCACTGACATATTCTTTCTCTAGATGTATTAAGACAACCTACCCATTTAGGGTTAAGGCTTAGTGTAAGAGCCACTCTTCTGCTTTGAGGTGATTTTTGCCTGTCCTTCCTCTGAACCACTCTGCATTGATTTCACGGTCTAATTCTCCGAGGGCAGCCCTATTTCCCTTAATTCCAAGTTTTGGGGGAATGCCTCATTGCAGCTCATGAATACTGACAACAATTTATCCCAAGACTTTGAAGCAAAGGTTTTTTTTGAGCAAAGGAATCAATTACAGGGTGTGGCTCCCAAGTGAGGAAGCATTTCCAGAAGGCATCCAAGGCTGTTTGTCTCAGAACTTCACGGTTGCACCTCTGAACTTGAGTGTTTGAGGGGGAGTATTTTAACTTTAATAACACGAAAGGTTTTCCCTGTACTTTGGTATCTAGCAGATGTGCTAATTAGGAGGATACCTATCTTCTCCCTGAAGTCAGTTTCCTAAGGACATGTACTTGGCAATATTGGTTCAGCGAGAATTACTGTATGTGTTTGAAAGTCCAAAACTGCACTTCTTTAAAAATATCTCTGGTTCAGATGTGTTGCCAGTGCAGCCTGGCCTCCCCCCACTCCCATTAGTTCTGATGAGGGAGGTTTGATGCCTGTCACTGCGTGTAATCTGGACCTTCCTTTGTGAGTCATTCCTTCTCTCATTTTCTCAGAGCAAATACAAATCGCCCATCAAATGACAAGTGAAGGCACAGGGGAGGCAAGGGGAGGGAAATCAGAGCCGAAATCTGTTAGCTATTTGGAGTAATTGGTTATTTGCTGTGTTTGCTGGTTGGGAAGCAGAGCACATACTTTACGGTCTCTCCTGTTACGGGGGCTGGAGTCACCCGCCGATATTGGATCCTCGTTGCCGGAGCCCTTGGCTCCGGGCGCCTTTCCCCTGCTTGGCATTCCTGTGGTCTCCTCGGGGGTGCACCCCTCCTCCCTCAATGCACACTGCAGGGGGGACAGCCCGGGGTGAAACTTGTCTGGCAAACTCCAGGGCCTCATCAGACAGGAGGAGGCCCCAGCCCCCTTCAACCAGCCCTCCTTGTGTCCGCCTCCACCCCGCCATATCCTCTCCTCTTCCCGAAAGGTCTTTCCCTGGTCCATGAGGGACCTGTTTCCCCATCCAGAGGAAAAGGATTCATCTCTTCTCAGTGACAAAATGCTCAGCTTTCTGTGGAAATCTGAAGGACCAGAAGTTTCCTCTGAGGTCTCATTGGTCTCATTGCATGCCTTCCTATCCCTAACTGTCCCGTCCCTGCCTGCCCCCCACCCGCCCTGTAGCCTGGGTCAGGACAGTGCTTGAAACTTGGTACAGGGCTCATGGCTGAGTAAACATCTCCCCCCCCTCCACCCCAGTGCCCCGAGGATGCTCACTGAAGCTTATTAAACAAACCAGTGTCTTTAACACCTCTCTGACATTAACTGAAGGATGGGGAAGCCAGACCGAAGTAGAATCAAATTCAAAATAGAAAATATTTGAAAAGTAATGTGATTTTGTGTATGAAAATGCACACAGTAACTAGAAAGTAGGTTGACTTTGGCACATAGTAGGCTCCCCCAAAATACTTTTAAAATTGAATTTACGATAGCTAAGATTAGTGTCTGTAGTTTGATGAATGCTTCAGCAGTCCCGGGAAAGCCTTCAAAAATTGTTCTTCTCCTAAGTAGATTGTTGGAACTCTTGCTAAGCAAAACTGTCTATATAAGCAGAATGAAGAAGGTAAGGAAAGCTTTTGCCCAGGCCCTGTTGGAACCATCACAAATTCTGAATTCGTGATGTCTCATTGCTGTCTTCATCGGTGAGAAGACCTGATGTGGTCTTCTTTCATTCGCCCTACTGGGAAGATCCCATTCCTCTGTACTTTCTGTTTGGGTGTAAGTGCTCACCCTAGCCTCAGAGGACCAAGTCATGAGCTCCTGTGTCTTACCTACCTTAGGCGCCAGAACTGGGAGAGGTCTAGGAAGCTGGCCTTCCCCAGAGGTTCCCCACCCGACTTGGGTCTCCCATCTGGAACAGGCCAGTCATCAGATGATCAGGTCCTGACCCTTCTTTGCTCACCATCTGCTTGACTTTGCTAGATTCCAGGCACACTTTCTCACTGGGCCTTTTGGAAGTAATTCAGCATTTTGGTTAAAGGTCTTCCCTTCCCTCCCACCTCTGCTGGTCCAGCTTAAAGTCAGATTGAGCACAGTAATGATTCCTACAGCAGACACAGAGGCAGGACAATAGGGAGTGTCAACAAGAGCTTGAAAGCCCGGTGTTCCGCTTGTGGAAATGATTATGTGATTTTTGTTGTGAGTATGTAGAGTTCTGCTGAATCAACATGGTAGCTGGCTGTGGGCATGTGTTTGTGTGGGTTTGCGGGGCATGAGAAGTTTAGTATGAATGGGGTAGGGCAGGTTGGAAATTGGGGTGCTTGCACGTTTGGGGGTTTATCTGGTCTCCATGTAGGCGTAAGTACTCGTATGTTGTGTCTGTGTTTGTATTTGTGCGTGTATGAGCAAATAGTCTCCATTGCTTAAAACTTAGACATTAATTAAAGAATGAGGGGTGTCTGGGTGGCTCAGTGGGTTAAAGCCTCTGCCTTCGGCTCAGGTCATGATCCCAGGGTCCTGGGATCAAGCCCTGAGTCGGGCTGTCTGCTCAGCAGGGAGCCTGCTTCCCCCTCTCTCTCTGCCTTCCTCTCTGCCTACTTGTGATCTCTGTCTGTGAAATAAATAAATAAAATCTTTAAAAAAAAGAATGAGAGGCATCATATCATTATTCTAGTTATGCAGATGTTGAGTTCTAGGGCAGTGGTATCAGGGATTGAAGTGACGATGCTGACAGTATCAACAAGGATATTGATTATGATAAACTTTACAGGTCCTAAAGTCTCTTTGTAGACATCAACCTATAGCCTCACCATAATCCCAGTGTTGGGTTATATTATTACCCTCTTGATGATAATGATTTGTGCTATGAGAGAAACCACTTTCAAAACAGTCTAGGATATCTACCTCTCGATTGATGTAGGTAATGAAGTTCTACTTAAAATTATTTTTAAAAAATTGACTTTTTTTGTAGAGGTGGGTTTGAGTAGTTCCATATAGTGACCCATATAGTTCCATATAGTAAACCCAAGCAACGTTTAACATTATAGCTTCGGTGACTAATGGATTCAACTGGGAACTTTTTGATTCAAGTGGTCATCCTGGGAGAGTATACAAGCGAGACCTCCTGCCCACCCTCAACTTTCCTTACTTAACAGAAAGTCAGGCTTAGAATTATTGTCAATTTTCTGTCTATATTCATGAAATGTGTTAGACCCACTGAATGAGAATGGAAGATTAAATGTTCATTGTATGCTATGCTGATTTGGGTCTTCAGAGGGATTAGGGTGCCCATTACACTGGATCAGGCCCAGAGAAGCATGTCTTTGTTACATGGCTCTGGTTGGTCAGGAACTGAGTGCTGGCTATTAGTTGAAATTGGAGAGGCTGCTAGTCCGTGCCTTGATCAGACTTACTTGTTCGACTGGCTGGATCATGAGGGGCCTTGAACTTTGGGCATGAGGATATAAAGTTTTAATGGCCAGACTTCTTGCTAAAGCCCAAGGTGACACTTAGCAATCAAGCCTTTTACATTTGTTTCTCCTCCTTACCATGTTCCAAGACTAGATGCTTGGCTCTTGCAAAATGAGGTCAAGAGCACACTTGGGATTTGAGAACATATGACCATTACCCTACTGGAGTTTGGGATGATGGATTCCTCTGACATCGGCCGGGAGGGAGGCTGGCTTTGACACACCAGGGTTAAGACTAGAAGGGCTGTTCTGTTTCTGTGGGGCTCATTTTTCTGGGTGTGCTAACTTATTCTTGGACTTTCTGAGGAAGATAAGGAAGAAGTGGGCTTGAAATAACTCTATCAGAAGCCAAATTAGTAAACTAGCAGGAATGGTATTTTCAAGTCACATCTGTGAGTGTGTTAAAAACACAACTTTATTTTCCTGTAATTCAACTTAATCTCCTTTTTGAGCTCACATTTTTCCTGATGACAGAAAAGCCATAGTATCCTTCAGTAGTTCAGGTTTAAGCTGAGTCATTTTTCAGCTTTTCCTCCTTGTCCTTACCCCTGGGAGACAGTTAGATTCTGGGTGGGCTTCCAGAATGTCATGACCTCCACAGGCAGAGACCCTTGGTCACCAGTATGTGTCTGCCTGTCTGTAGGCCTGCTGATTCCTGGGCCCATGAACCACATAGACAATAGCTTGTTATCTTGGCCACATGACCCTTTTAGGTCCCCTGGCTTTCTCTCTTTTTTTTTCAAGCCCTTCTGGGAAACATGGTACAATTTGGCCACTCTTTCATGACACTCTGGGGTCTATAGGAAATGCAGAAGGCTCCCCGGCTCTCTCTCCCATGATGCCCATGTAGCCATCTCTGACAAGTACCACATGTCCCCATTCCTCTGGCAACTTCTGGGCTGCTGTTTACTTGATCCCCAGAGCTATGGAAGGGTCTCTCCCATATAAACTTTGGAGCTAACCTGGGGGCCAAGTTGTGGGTGTGCCTCATTGAAATCATAACAAATCTCTAGTTAGTTCTTCCTCTCCCCCTCTATATTTTCATCTCCTCTGGAGAGGGTGGGAAAACTAGCTGGACAAAACATTGTCTTAAAACTATTTTTTTAAATAGCTATGCTATCTGTCTTCAGAAATTTAAAAGGCAAATATCCCCTGCATTCCTGCTGTTTAGGCATTCATATATTCATCGCATACTTACTGCACTCCAAATACGTGCCAGGCAGTGCTCGAAGTACTGGGGACAGAGTGTTAGAAAAGATAGAGATCTCTGCCCTCATGGGGGAAGGAGACACAACAAACAAATACCAAAATAAAATACACGGCATGTCAGATGGTGGTAATTGCTAGGGAGAAAAAGCAAGGAAGAGGGGATAGGATTTGCTGGGGGGGGGGGAGAGGGGTCATGACTTAAAATCTGGTGAAGAAAGGGGGGTGAAGCAGATTGCATTTGAGTCAAGACTAGAAGGAGGTGGAGAAGTGACCCCGTGGATCTATGGGAGGAATAGTGCTCCGGCAAGAGTATAGGGATGTTGGAAGTGCTCAAGGACCAAGCAGGCCATTGTGGTGGATGAGCGTGAATGAGGAGGAAAGACAAAGGATATGAGATGAGGGAGGTCAGGGGACCACATCATGAGAGGATTTGGCTTTATCCTGAATTGGGTTGGTAAATCACTGGAGGGACTGCATGAGGGCTGAGGGGCTCCATTGTGTGGGGCTGTTGTGTTGAGGATCTATATGGAGACAAGGCTGAAAGCAGGGAGGTCAGTTGGGAGACTGGGGAAATATTCCAGATGATGGGGAACAGGGGGTTAGAGATTTGGGAGAGGTGGTCTGATTCTGAATATGTACTGAAGGTGGCACTAACAGGATATTCTGGTGGGCTGAACATGGGTCAAGAGGAAAGGACTCAAAGGGGACTGCAGTGTTTTGGGCTTGGACATCTGGAAGAAAGGCCTTACCATTTACTTACTTGAGGGAGACTAGAAGGAGCAGGTGGGTGGAGGATGGTCAGAAGTTGGATTCTGGACATAGTACATTTGAGAGGCTTATTAGATGTCCACTGGGAGATGTGAAATGGGGGTTGGGGTTCAGAGGAGTCATCTAGGCTGGAGGGAGTTCAGCATGGGATTCATTAGCATCAATGCCATTTAAATGTGTAAGTCTCCAGGCAAACTCCAGGGAGTGTGAGTGGATGGAGAGGAGAAGAGGTCTGAACACAGAGCCCTGGGGCACTCAGATGACCAAAGGGGGGGTGACCAGGAGGAATCAGCTGAGATGGAGAAGGCTTGGCCGGCCAGTGATTGGGGGAGGATATCACCCTGGTCCTCGTTAAATTGATCTTTGAAGTTATGGTGATCTTGACAAGCTTTGATTGAACAGAGACAATAGGAAAACAAGAATTAGACGCAAGTGTAGCTAACTCTTTCTAGAAGTTTTTCTGTTAAGGGGAGAAAGAAATGAGTTGGGAGCCAAAGGAGAAAGAGAGTTTTCTTTAAGTGACAGGGAACTAGTGTCACCTGTTTGAATGCTAGTGGAGTGACCCAGTAGAGATGTGTGTTGGGTGGCCTGGGCGAGGGTGAGGAGGATCATGGAGTGGTGTCTTGAGTAGACCAGGGGTATGGGACCTAGAGCATGAGTACAGGGGTTGGCCTTGGGTTGGGAGCAAGCTGAGCACATATGGTGACAGGAGGGAAGGTGGGATGTGGTACAGGTGCTGGCGAGGGCCTGCAGAAGTTCTCTTCTGATTGCTTATGCTTTCCAAGAGAAGGAGGAAGCAGGGTCACTGGCCAAGAGTGAACAGAGGGAGAAGGAGGTGAAGGTCTGAGGGAAAAGCAGAAGGTATAGGAAGGTGGTGTTAGGAGACGGGAGAATTCCAGGACTGGAAAATTGAGGGGAGGTGAACCGACAGCACTGGGACCCACTTGAGGCTATGGCATGAACTTGGAATGAGAGCAGCCACTCCTTTGCTCTTCCCTTCTGGCCACATTTGGTTGTATGGAGAAGATGTGCATAGAGTTAAACCCAGGTTGGGTTGGCTGGAAGTATGACAGTTTCCAGAGAAGGGCAAGGGAGTAGAAACAGGGAAGATCAAAGGGGTAAGCAGAAGATTGTAGAAGCAAAAGATAAGCTAATTAGTATACAAATTATGATTCTGCTGCACGTATCGTGTCTGCCAAGGGGGTGGAATTTGAAGACGTTAGCCTGGGGGATACAGGAAAAAGAGGGGGACAGGAGCCACTGAGTGGCAGGCCTGCTGGTGTAACCTGGAGTTAGAAAGGCCAACCACAGCCTGTATCTGCGGCAGCTGTGTCTGCTGGGGAGAACCAGCCGCTGGACCCTGCCTCAGGCTTTGAAGGACAAGGAAATTACAGCTAAGAGAGGTTCTTGAGGAAAACGGGGTATCCTAAGATTTAGGTCTTTTTCGGTGACCATTTGATTATTCTTATAAAAAAAGAATTTAACTCTTATTTCCTTAGAATACGTACTCAAGATTCCTGCTTTTGTTGTTGTTTTAGAGGTTATAAGCTTGTATGTGATCATTTGTTTCTTTTAACAGCTCTATTGAGATAATCCATATAATACAAGTTCCTATTTAGTGTTTTTTAGTATGTTTTATTATGTATTTTTTAGTATGTTAACAGAGTTTTGCAGCCATCACCATAATCAATTTTAGAAGGTTTTTTTGAAATGTTGAAATATATGATACAATTTATTAAGTGAAAAATGAATATTAAGTTATTGCAAGAGTTTAATAAAATAATATTAAATGGGAGAAGTAGAATAGAAAATAATATATATACTATGATAATGACCATAGATGAGAAAAAATTTCAAAAAGAACTTACAGAAATAGAAAATTGTAGTTTTGTATATTTTCCCCTTCATGTAAATACATTCTCTTAAAATGTTTTATATTTATTTAAGTATATTCTAATTAAAAGAAATGAGTAACTAAAACAATACATCCCTTTATATCCTCCTCCCAAAAGGAAAAAACAAGACTCACTTTCAACTTTTCCTTTATTTCTAGTCCCTATGTTGAGAAAGTGTTGTCTTCTCTTTCTGGTAGATGGGTCTTTGGTGTACAAGGTCAAGTAGCTGTCCATCTTCATAATGCTCAAGTTCAATCCATTTGTGACTGATTTGGCACTGAAGCCTGATGCTTTCTGACCTGACACTAATTTTAGAAGGTTTTTATCACTCCAAAGAGACCCTGTACCCAAGAGCAGTCACCTGCCAGTTCTTCCCAACCACTCCCAGTCATAGGCGACCATTCGTCTACTTTTGGTTTCAGATCTGCCTATTCTGGACATTTCATATAAATGGAATCATATAATATGTGGTCTTTTGTGACTCTTCCATTCAGCTACTGTTTTCAAGGTTCATCCATGTTGTAATGTGCATCAATTTTTCACCGCTTTTTATTGCCAAATGGTGGATATATGACATTTTCTTTATCCATTCACCAGCTGGTGGACATTTGGATTCTTCCTCTTGGCAGTTATGAATGAAGCTGCTCTGAACATTCCTGCACCAATTTCGATGTAGATGGAACTTTTCATTTCTCTTGGTTATATAACTAGGAGTATAATTGCTGGGTCATATGATAACTCTCTGTTGAACCTTTTGAAGAACTGCCAGATTGTTTTCCAAAGTGACTGTATCCCTTTATGTTCTCATCAGTAGCGTTCCAGTTTCTCCATGGCTTTACCAAAACTTGTTACTTGTTACTATCAGACTTTTCATAATAGCTGTCCTGGTGGGTATGCAGTGTTTTCTCAGAGTGGTTTCGATTTGCGTTTCCCTGTTGGCTAACGATGAGCACCTTTCCCTGTGCTTATTATCTGTCTGCTAGTCTTATTTAGAGGAATGTTTATTTAAATGCACTGCTCCTTTTTGGTTGGGTTATTTGTCTTTTTATTATTGAGTTGTGTGAGTTCTCCATATATTCTGGTTGCAAATCCCTTCTCAGATATATCATTTATAAACATTTTTTCCCTATTCTGTGGATTATCTTTTCATTTTCTTGGTGACATTTTTTCCTGAAGTCCTGTTATTGTTCTTTATTTTTAAAATCTTTAATTTTTAAAATTATGTAAGGAATACATGCACATCATGAAAATTTAGAAAATTTTGAGTGATGCACAAAAATACAAGGAATAAACAAAACATTTATAATGCTGTCATTCATAGGTAATTGCTATGAACATTTGGGGTTTTGTCCTTTTCCTAAAAGGAAATCACATTATTCATTTATTAACCTTTTTTAATCTCATCAGTTGTGGATAGCTTTCCATGCCAATAAATCTATTTCAATTGCACCATTCTAAAATGTTGCATAATACTTAATCACGTGGGTATTCAGTTTACCCAAATAGTTCATTATTGTTACTTAAGTTGTTTCCAATTTTTCACAATAATAAATGAAGTTAAATCTTTATGCATATCTATGATTACTTTCTTTGGATAGATTTCTAGGACAGGTTGATGGCTCAAAGCATGTGTACACTTCGAAGGCTGAGGAAACATGCAACCAGGTTGTCTTCTGGAAAAGACTGTGGCCAGCTATGCTCCCACTGGCATTTTGTGAGAGAGCCAGCCCTTGGCCAAGAAGCTAACCTGGTCCACACCGAAAAAATAATACCATGATCAGTGATAGCAGTAAATACTGACATTGCACTTAGGTGCTAGGTACTATTTTAAAATCTTTATATTTACTGAATCCTTTATTTCTTACCATAACTCTATCAAATTGGTACTGTTTGATCATTTTACAGACTATTAAGGCACAGAGAGGTTAAGTAGTTATCTAAGGTCGCACAGCTAGGAGTGGCAGGATTTGAACTCTGCTAATAATAATAAATCACCCTGATTTATTGCTTTTTTATATCCACATCACATGAAAATTACTGGCAGAGGCAACCCTATGTGCAAAAGCCCAGAAGAGAGAATTTCTGGTAGCACAACATTGTACATCACTCTAAGATATCCTTTTTAATGCTAGGAAAGCTTCCTGTTATTCTTAATAGAATGAGAGTAAGTGAATGGGAATGAATGAACTGAGAGTTTCATTTAGGAATAACTGAAAAGTTTTATCATTCCTTTCTCTCCCTTTCTTATTTGCATGTTATAGATCAGGGGTGGCAGAACTTTTCTTAAAGGGCCAGAGAGTAGAGGTGCCTGTGTGGAACAGTTGGTTAAGCATTGAACTCTTGGTCTTGATCTCAGGTTGTGATCTCAGGGTCATGAGATAGAGCTCTGGTGTCCCCCCGACCCTCAATCAATCAATCAAATTTTTTTTCTTCTTAAAGGGCCAGGGAGAAAATATATTAGGTTTGGAGGACTTAAGGTCTCTGTCTCAGCTACTCAACTCTGCTGTTGTAGCTGAAAAGCCACCACAGACTGTATTTAAATTAGACAAGCAGGTGGCTGGCCAGTGAGCCATAGTTTGTAAATTTCTGTTGTAGATGATCATGTGGGTTTTTTCTCCTTAATCAGTGATGCTGAGCCACTCCTGCATTCTGGAATAATCCAGCTTGACCATGGCGCATCTGCTACAATCTATTATTATCTTAATTTCTCTGTTCAGGAATGGGATTAACGTGTGTGTGTGTGTGTGTGTGTGTGTGTGTGTGTGTGTGTATGTAATAAAGAGTGATTTATTCTTTGAGAGACTGCTAGAACTTTGTTCCAAAGGAAGCATCCTGACTGATGTCTGTGTTGGACGTACCTCTTTGAGAGCTCTTACACTTTCAGGATTACTGATCTCTTCATTTTCTATTACTTTTGAATCAATTTTGGGAATTTGTACTCTTCTAGAAGATTTCCCACTTCATCTGCATTTCCCATTTCGTCACTGATTAGGTGGTAGTAAATCTCTGAATATTTTCATTCTCTCCATAATATATTTCTATTTGATCTTTCTCATTCCTAGTGGTGTATCTGCTTCTAGATATTAGATTTGATAAATGTTTATTTTATTGGTCTTTTGAAGGTTTGCTCTAAGATTTAATTATCATTTGTACTACTCTTCTCCTTTCTACTGTATTTATTTCTACTCATCATTGTCAATGGTCTTTCTATTTTTCATTTTGTAATTTCTTGAGCTATCATTATTTATTTTCATTCCTTTGTATAAAAGCAAGAGCACTTAAGACTGATGTTTTTCCTTTGAGGACAAATTTGCTCTAACCCACAAATTTGGGGGCAGAGCCCTGTCACTGTTGGTATTAGCTAAGTATCTGTGATTTTAGATTGGTTTTCTCTTTGACCCAGGAGGGTTTAAAAAGTGTGCCTTTAAATTTCTAAAAATTTGAGAATTTTAATCCTTAAATTTTTCATTAATTTCTAGCTTTACTGCATTATGGTCAGAGAATGTGACTGATACAGGTTTATCTTGGACTTAATTGAGATCTGCTTGTGGCTTTTAATTTTTTTCTAAGTGCTTCGATGGTGGTGGAAAAGAAGGTATATTTTCTGTCATTGGATCACACGTTTGTCTTATTAATTGACATTGTTAGTGGTATTATTCAGATTCTCAGTCTTCATACTCCTTTTTTTCTTTTTCATTTGCTTGGTTTTTCAAGACTGTGGGAAATGTAACAACTCTCCCACAATTAGTGTGCTTCTGTTATTCTTTGGAATAACAAATAGTGTCTATTTGTGCCTGACTCTGAGCCTGATCATAAACTCAAATATTTAAGTATCTAGGGTGGGGAAGAGAAGGAAGACTTAGGAGGATTATCTAAACCGGCTTCTGGTCTAACAGTTCTGTGTATATGTATGTGCCTGTGTGTTATGTGTATACTCTTGTGGTGTATATGTGCATTACAGTATAAACATCTCCCTTGGGCATGTCTGTGTAAATATATTTTTCTGTGTTACGCATTTGATATATATGCCTGCATATGTTTATTCACCCATGGTATCTTTTTCTTTAAATTGATCTTAAAGCATTAGGGCTTAGGGCTAGCGTTGGCCTTGCTCTGTGCTGGCTTTTTCTAGAGGGGTTGCAAGCCAGAAAGCTCTGCTACACTATATATTAACCCATCTGAATGGCTTTTCCTCTCCTCTAGCTGCCGAAGAACCTCCTGGTAAGTTGGTCTGACAATGACTGTGTGTAGATTCAGCCTTCCTCTGGTACCCGTGCTCTGTGCTGTGTGTCTGGGGATCACATTCTGGCCACGATGTGGGTGTTAGGACCACACTGCCAGGATAGGTGGAGACTCTGAGAGCCTCATCCTACCCTCTCCCCATTGTGTCGGTTCAGGTACCCTTGGCTTGGTTCCAGCTGGTTCTCACCCTTAAGAAGCCAGGGTTCAAAGGACTGAGCATTAGTTTAAAGGGAGCCACCAGCATTTCCAGAAACTCCGTGACAGACATTCAGTTGATTTAATAGTTTCAGAGCAGACTTTTGGGAGATCTCCTAACACACGCTTTCCCATAGAGGAGGAAAAGCAAGTTCCAGATCAGCTTTCTTGACACCTAGTCCTTGGCCTTTCTCACTAATTGGGTGAGTTTTGATGGTTATTGGCAGGCACAGACTGAGTGCCCAGCCCTAGGGAGGGTTTGGAGGGAGACCTGAGGCAGAGTGACCATCTGGCCTTCAGGAAGCTTGCTGACTCCCTGGGTGATGGAACACCCACAACTAGACAGGACAGAGCTGGAGGACCATTCTAGAAAAAAGAAATAAGAAGACCTGTAGACACACCATGTGTAGGATGTGTGAAGGTGAGGAGACCAGTGTGTGCTCCAAGAGACCTGTCTGTCTTCTACAAATCTGAGTAAGTGGAGGAAGGACAAGGCAGAGAATGTGTTATCACAAACGTCTCTTTACCTGATGTCCCCCATGTAGCATGGTATCTTTTGCATAATGGGCCCTTTGTAAGCATTTGTTGATTTTCAGGGATTCTGCCTTGATCTGACCCTGGGGAGGCTAAGTTCTGATTTCTGATTTTTTTTTTTTCTCTCCCTGGGGTTAGGGAGACAGGATAGCTCTTTGGGGTCTGAGTTTTCCTGGGTCTACTGCATTGTATTCATAAATAACACATTATTGACATTTCCCCCCAAAGAGTTACCATATGTACCTTCTGATTTCAGCCTTGGTACATCCATGGAATGCAGGGGGACCACAGGGCTCAAAAAAGGAGAAGGGAGGCCCGAGAACTTAACAGCATCACACAATGAATGGGGGGCAGAGCTAGGACCGGAACTTCTGCCTCTCAGGGTAGAGCCAATGTTCAAACCTTTCTTCTGGTCAGGTCTGCGCAGCCTGCATCTAAAGAGGTGGGGAGTTCCAGGGGTCTGCTCCCCTGAACTCACCCAACACGAGAGCTTTGAAGACTGTGCTGGCCCATCGGCCTTGCTAGGTGCCTGGTCCAGAAGGGCCTTACTTGGCAAGTTCTGTTTCTGAAGTGATCTCTTTCTTTCTACCCACTCAGGAGGAGGAGTTCATCGACTGGTGGAGCAAATTCTTTGCCTCCACAGGGGAGAGGGAGAAGTGCGGCTCATACTTGGAGAAGGGCTTTGACACTCTAAAGGTGAGGCCTTTCCACAGTGTGCCCTTCAGTCTAATAGCCCCTGGGCACACACAAGGGACATCGGGGATGCCACAGGGAGACAAAATGTGTACACATATGTCACCTCCTTTGAATACATGTGTGAATCTTCTCATTTGGTGCCTGGGGAGCTGATGAATCCTGATGAGCTAATTGAGGTGAGAAGGGTCACCCACCAATTTAGAGCAAGAAGTCAGCGTGGGCTGCAGTAACCAAGAAAGTATTTTTGGAAGATTGTTGAAAATACTGAGGTGTTTATGGGTGAAATCATGCCTGGCCTGGGATTTGTTTTAAAATGCTTAAAAAAAAAAAATAAAAGAAAGGAAGGAAGAAAAGAAAAATAAATGGGAAGATAGTCGATGTGAATGACCCTCTGGTAGATTTTCAAAATATTAAAAATTATGAAAATTGCAAAATACTGAAAATTGTTAAAGCTTGGAGCTGGCTACTTGTTAAAGCTGGAGATGGGAATTGTTAGGTTATTCCCTTTCTTTTAAAGTTATTTGAACTTTCTATAATAAAAAATCTATGTTAAAATAAAAAGGGAAGTCAGTTTGAGAATGTAGCTCTGACTCCTCTGCCCCTACATCTGGGACAGAAACTGCCTAGCAGATATAAAAATATGGTAAACTTTGCTTCCATGAAAAAAAGGAAAGAAAAGAAACCCCCCTCCCCCCCAAAGCCAACCAACCAAACAAAAACTAAGCCAGGGATGAGTCAGCCAAATTCTGGTATTTTGAGGAAATTCCACAAATACAATTATGCTTTTTAAAAAGTAGACTGCTTTAAAAAAAGATAACCAGAGGTGACTCAAAGTTACTCCCCAAAGGAGTTGTAAAGAGTCCTGGAGAAGGTTGCCAGATACGTTCAGGATGTTCAGTTACACTTGAATTGCAGATAAATAAGAAATAATATTTTAGTATAAGTATTTTCTGTAATTGTTAGATAAGTATGTCTTAGGCCTCAGATATTGCCTGGGACATACTTACGTAACGAAATTATTTGTTATTTATTTGAAATTCAAATTTGAGTGGGTGTCCTGTATTTTACCTTGCTTTATCTGGCAAGCCTGTTTAGAGAAGGTATGCAAAGGCTGTTAGATGCAGAGGAGGGGCCCGAGGAGCACCCCAAAGGGGACCAGTGGAATGGGATTTGAGGCCAGTGGGAATGGTGGGTGGTCTGGGCTTTCAGGTTGTTCTGCTGGCTGAAAGCCTTGGTTGGCCACTCTGGAGGGTAATTCTACAAGGTGGTAAAAGTTGTCTCTGATGCACTGTGGGCCTCTAGGTGAGTTGTGTCTGGAGGCCTGGATGTGCAGAAATGAGGAGAGCAGTGGCCCCAAAGGCACAGGCCACCTTAGGCAGCAAGTTCTTAGTTGATTTGCAGTTGGGTGTGTGAGGCTGGGCAAAGAGACTAAACTTGTGTACCAGGAAGAAGGTCCGACACATTAGGTCTGGCATGTGGTAGTGTGGCCTTGCCAGAAAATGAGAGAAACCAAGAATGAGGACTCTTGCCAGTGTGGCCCATGGCCCTGGCCCCCCCCCTTGCTGCTCCTTCAGATGCCGGACATGGAACTGGCATCCTGCCCTTCAGCCTGACCTCTCTGAGGAGATCTCTGACAGTGTCCAAGTGAACATGGGCTGTCCAAAACAAAAAGGCATTCAACCTGTTTCTGGGGGAAAAAAAAAACCAGACCTGGAAGGAACATTGGTCCTTTAAGGATAAGTAAATAGAAGAAAACCACCACCACCACCACCAAGAGTTTTTGAAAAATAGCCTGTAGCATTATGGAGAGAATGGAGAACACAATGGGTAGAGGGAAAAAAAAAAAAACAGATTTTGGAAATTACTAGCCTAGGGGAAATATGCAACTTGCAGTGTCAGTAGCAAAAGATAGAAAACCAAAAGATATAAACAAGAAAGCATAAAAACCAGAAACCATAGAAAAACACAACAGAAAAAGAATAATACATATTTGTTTTCCTAATAAATGAAATGTATTGAGCTTCTCTATTGAGTGATAAGAACTCTCAAACTATATAAAATTAAAAATTCATTATACTGTTCTTAAGAGGTAGGTCTAAAACAGTACAACTTAAAATGTCTAAAAAATAAATATTTTGGCACACAAAATAAGGTAAATGCCAATAAAAGAGAAACAGATATAATTTAAAAAGCAAAGGAAACAAAATGGGATGTTTTATATAAATAAAAGATACACATCTCAATGAGAAAATGCCCAAATATTACTGTACAGGACAATAAAGCTTAGAAATATTTAAAGCAAAAATGGTAGGAAGATGTAAACTCATACTTCACACAAATAAAAGGAAGAGATGAGAGAAATTAAAGTTGCATTAGGGATTTTAATGCATCTCTCTCCTAGGCAGATGAAGCAGAAAGTAAATAAAGAAATAAGAGGTCTGAATAACAAGGTAAAATATTTTTTAAGCTACATCAAAAGTAGCTTTAAAATAGAGAATAAAAATAATTTAAAAAAGAATATATTTTTCCTATTGCTCAGAGAATATTTACCAAATTTGAACACATATTAGTTTAGGAATAAATTACCAAAAGCAGAAATCATACAAGACAGATTAAAATGCAATAAAATGAGAAATTAATAACAAAAGTTTAAGCAAAAAGACCTACCACTTGGAAATTTAAAAAGTATTTTATTGAGATTTCCAGTATGAACATGGCTGCATAAGTCAGCATTTTTCCCCTTTTCTCCTGGAAATCATTCAAACCCACAAACTCCATTTTCAGTAAAAGTTGGACACAAATAAAACCCGCAGACTCCAAAATACATGCAAGGGCTGTCCAAAGGCAACCAAGATTGGGTAGAAGCCACTCGGCAGTAAATGAAGAGAAAATGATGAAAGGTCATAGTGGTAGCAGATCCCAGAAAACCCCATTCTTCCTAATAGAAGAATGTTGAGAATTAGTGAAGACAGGTTATAGGCACATGGGCGCTTATTATGTCACCTTTATTTTTGTGTGCGCTTGGAAACTTTCATAATAAGTAGTTTTAAAAAAGTTCCTGAAGTCAAGGTTTCCCCATGAAAGATAGAAAGTGATCCACCTTGTCCATGACAATGGATGTGGGAACTTTGGAGTCAGGTTCAGGCTGGCAACAAATGCTTCTCAGACCTGGTCCAGTTTAGAGAAGTGAAAGAGGTGGAGCCACACAAGAATCAAAGAGATGAGCTATATTTGCAGGAAGCAGTCTGCCTCTGTGGCCAGAACAAAGGAAGTAACTGGGCTAGAAGAATTCAACATATTTAGTGACAAGTAATCATAAAAGAACTATCAGGGCATTAATTCAAAAATGCCATAAAAAAAAGAAAATATAAATCAAAATTTGGCCAAAAGAAGAGGATATATATCACCAGAAAAATTTTGCCAAGGAGCAGATGAAATGAAATACTTAGCTGTGAACTTTTCAGAGGTGGGACAGTCAGAATCAAGGTAGAAATGAAAGAACTCAAGGGATGATGAGATGAGAAGAGACTAGTAGGATTCTGGAAAGGAGGAGATCCCATGAAATTGGAAGGAGTGCAAGGCAGAATGGCCACTTTAGAAAACACAAGAAGGGGTCAGAGGACAGAAATGATGAAGTTCAACAAAATGATATGGAAATTAAAAAACAGAGGTATAAAATAATAAAGAGAAAATGACAGATCAGGGAAAGGAGATCCAACACTTGCATAATTGGAGTCTCTGAGGACGGCAACCAAACGGTGAAATAGAACAAATAGACATTGAAGCATTTAATGGAAGTCACCAGCATTGTCAGAAGACCACCTGAATATACATACTATAAGGTCTGCTGGGTGTCAGGGAAAATCAACCCAGAATGGTCAACTCTGAGACTGATCCTAGTGTATGTTATTGGCCTTGAGATTTAAAGAATTTTTGGGGTAGTCATACTTTCTTCTTTCCCCAAATATTAAGTCATTTAAAATAGGAAATAATACAAGTTGGCTTCAGTTTCTCCACAATGACATTTCATACCCAAAGACAGTAAAGCACCATGTGTAAGAAAATCAAAGGGAAAGGGTGCCCCAGGATTTATATTCATCCCAGCTGCCACTCAGGCACAACAGCTATGGACACACAGCATGCATATTCAGGAACTGGGGATACAGGTCCCATGCCCCCATCTTGAAGAGCTCCAAGGGAATGAACTTAGTCAATTAGGAGATAACTGGGAAAACCAGAACCAAGGGACTGGTTGTGATCATATTTTACCTTAGACTTCCAATGAAAATAAATGGAAGGATTAGGGTAATATGATAGAATATAAATATACACAGTGAAAATGAGGAAGTGACAATACTGGCAAAAATTAGGCACAGGGATGTCTGAGTGGCTCAGTTGGTAAAGTGTCAGCCTTCAGCTCAGATCATGATCCCAGGGTTCTGGAATCGAGTCCTGCATTGGGCTTCTTGCTTAGCAGGGAGTCTGCTTCTCCCTTTCCCTCTACCTTTCCCCCTCTTCTCGTGCTGTTTCTCTCAAATAAGTAAATAAAATCTTTTAAAAAATTAAGCACAGAAGGAGGAAAGATGATGGGATACGGAGTAAGGACATGAATTGCCATATTATGGAATAGAGTTGACAGTATTTAAAATTGGCAAAACAAATAAGAGAAGTATAAGCAAATTATAAACAAATAGTACAGAGTTAATATTAAGGAAGACAATGCTGTCTAAAACTGAGTGAGGGAGAGGGAGTAGGAGGGAGATAAAATTTCATCATTTTATCATTGCTGTAGTAGAGAACTCTTCAATACTGTCCCTAAAGACATGCAGGACTTAGAGAATTACTCATTTATATAAATTTATAATAACATTAGAATATGAACTCAGCTCATCAGAAACACACACACATATACACACACACAGAGAAAACAGACCACACAGGCAAGGGTGTAAAACAAAATCGATGAAATTGGAAAATGTAACTATAAACATGTTCTGACTATAAATTTCACAGATCAAATGTATATAAATGTAAACCAGATCACACATATTTGTTATATCAATGCATGTCATATCACTCACTCATTAATTACAAAACTTAAATTCGATCTCAAAGCAAAATCTAACTCCAAAATAGGTTCATGAAGGTTGAAAATGAAAGATTGTAAAAATGTGTGCCTGGCAAATACAAATGAAAAGAAAGCAGACGTTACTATCTTCTTGTTAGATGAGAACAGATTTGGGTCCCCCAAATTATTTAAATGAGACAAAGAATGACACTTTATAGCATTAAACCTTGCAATTCTGGGAGATAACAGTTATGAGAATATCTATGTGCTGAATAATACCACATCAATATTTACAAAACAGAAATTACAGGAGATATAGGAAAGAAATAGCAGGTAGGGGGAGATTTTTTTCTCTCCTCTTGTTTAATGTCAGGGTCGAGGGAACACAAACTTAAGAAGATAGAGAAAAGCAGCATAGTTATTCACCTGACTGAACCCTGTAGCCTGACAACAGAAGCTACAGCCTTTGGCATCATTCCAGAGATGGACCATGTTAACAGGCCCTGAAGAGAACATTAATACAATTCAAAAAGTGGCCTACCAATGACCATATTTTTTTATTATAATGCCATGAAATGAGAACTTAATAACAAAGTAAAAAATCCCCAAAGTTCTCTCCTATCTAGACAATTAAAAAATCAAAACAAAACAAAACAAAAAAACCTCTCTTTTCACAGTTCTTGGCAAAAGAAAAAACATAACCCCAAATTGCAGGATAAAATGTTACATATTAGAACTTGCTAGTTATAGCTAAAGCAGCATTCAGAGGAAGGTTATAGCCTTAAAAGCTTGTCTTATAAAATGAAAGAATGAAAAACAAGCATCGAGCTCTTGGATCAAAGAATAAAAATAAAACTGTAATTGTGGCATGTCAAGAGGATGGATATGATAACATTAGAATCAAAACAGATGGGTCCATGCCAAGACAGTAGTAAGCAGAGACAATTTCATAACAATAAGCATTTTTCTTATCCGAATAGAGGGAGCAAAGTAAATAAAGCTTTAACTGGAGAAGTTACAAAGAGTAATGAAAAAGAAGTTACAAAGAAGAATGAAATAATAAAAATAAAAGCGGAAATGAGGAACTGGAGCAAATGGTAGAACTGACAAATGAAGGAACTGTCCTTTAAAATGATTAAATGATATAAACAGATCAAGAACATACTCAAAATGGTACCTATCAAATAGTAACCAAATAACTAGTCATTATTTTTGAGAATCCAAATGCAAGGCAATAATAATCTTTTCTTTGTATTTACTCATATTTTCTAATTTTTAATGACGAACCTGCCTCACTTGCATCATTAATTGTTTCTTGGAAGGGACAGAACCTGGGCTAGGCCTCAAAGAGGAATAATACTTAGCAGTATGAGATGGGAACTTGCCTGGTTCACCTTGGCTGTTAGTTTCAGGGTAACCAACATAGCATGTATATTAAGTTTTTAATATCACTCTTAGGCACATTTATCACCTATAATAGAAAACTGCTGCTTTAGTTAAGCCTAAGCAATTCCAAAGCATGCCTCTAATAAAGAGAGGTCAGCAGCTATTTGAGAGGAAGGGGATCAATACGTTGAGTTTGCAAATTTAAAGTGGTGCTCAGAAGGCATTCATAGCTCTGGGTTTGGTACCACGGTCACCCGGCCGTCCTGGACAGGGAGCATTTGTGGCTTGAAACACAGACCTATAAATTTTTCAGAGTTCTGTTTTGATCTTCAAGTAAAATGTCAGTTAACTTTTCATTTGTTTGTTTGATTTTATTCTTGTAAAAAAAAAATCACTAGCCATGTACGTGATGACTCCTAGAAACCTAAAATGTTGCATTCACCAGAAAACCATTCCCTAATGGTGCTGAACACACGTCTTGCCCTCTTCCCACCTCTCCTGTCCCTCTTGTCCCCCACCCTCCTCTCCTTTTCCTCTCCACACTTCACATCCTTTTAATCTCTGCCTGTGACCTTTCCTCCTCTGTCCTCTCTGTTCTTGGCTGCTCTCCTCTTCCCCTCTGCTACCTGTCTTTGTTCCTTTAATTTGTACATGGTCTTTCCCTTCCTTTTCTTCTCTGGGACTTTTTGTCCATTGTCACTTGAATACTGTCCTGTTTCCTCTTCCCCGGCTGGCCCTCTTCTTTCTCTTTCCTTCGTCCCCTTTTCTCATCCCCATGTGTGGCAGGTCTATGACACACAACTGGAGAACGTGGAGGCCTTTGAAGGCCTGTCTGACTTTTGCAACACCTTCAAGCTCTACCGGGGCAAGACTCAGGAGGAGACGGAGGACCCGTCTGTTATCGGGGAGTTTAAGGTACGTCCTTGAGGACATGAACCTCCTCCTCCCCCGGGAGGCCTGAAACTGTGAAGTGGCAGCTATCATAAGTGAAGGGGCTGGGAGCAGGGCTACTGTGGTAACCATGATAATGACCATGGTGTTGATGTTGGCACATGGTGACTGTGTGGGTGACGCCATCGATGTAGAATCTGATGGTGGTGAAGAGATGGCAGTAGGTTTGGTGGTCTCTGGCATGCTGACTCTGGCAGAGATGATGGCAAGGGTCATGATGGTGGTTGTGTTGATAATGATCATGAGTAAGTTGGCCCATCATTCTTTCCAGGGCCTCTTCAAAATCTACCCCCTCCCAGAAGACCCGGCTGTCCCCATGCCCCCGAGACAGTTCCACCAGCTGACTGCCCAGGGGCCTCAGGAGTGCCTGGTCCGCATCTATATCATCCGAGCATTTGGCCTGCAGCCCAAGGATCCCAATGGGAAGGTAACATTTCTGGAGCTCTCAGCTCTTCTGGAATGGCAGGCTGGGGCCCAAATGGGCTACGGGATCTGGACACAGCTCTCCCTCAGGGAGTTCACAGAAAGCCGCGGAAACCAGCCACACACACCCAGCACCGAGAGAGGCAACTGGATGTGGTTCGGGTAGGGGCCAAGTGCTCTAGGAGGTCAGAGAAGGCGGGGTCGTGCAAAGCTTGGCAATCATGAGGAAGGCTTGGCGGAAGGATAGGATTCTTTTTTTTTTTTTTTTTTTTTAAAGATTTTATTTATTTATCTGACAGACAGAGATCACAAGTAGGCAGAGAGGCAGGCAGAGAGAGAGGAGGGGAAGCAGGCTCCCTGCTGAGCAGAGAGCCCGATGCGGGGCTCGATCCCAGGACCCTGGGATCATGACCTTGGCTGAAGGCAGAGGCTTAACCCACTGAGGCACCCAGACGCCCCGGAGGGATAGGATTCTTAAGGATCGATGGAGTTCTGGTAGGCTAGGAGGGAGAAGAAATTCTCTGGTAGGCTAGGCGAGAGAAGAATATGGTTTTTTTAGGATGGGCCAAAAATCTTGGCAAGAGTTTATGAGAAGACTGTTTGGCACGAGGGTGAGGCACGAGAGGAAGTGACATGGAAGGTGTGGGCTGGGGTTGGACTTCCTCGGGCTTCAGCTGGTGGGGGCGCGGGCAGGAGAGAAGTGGCTCAGTAACTGTGTGTTGCCTAGCCATGCTAGAGCCTGAGGCAGAAGGGAGAAGCAGTAATTCTGATCCTATCCTTGGTTAAAATTAAACATTTTGTTCATCAGGGCCTGTTTGGTGTCAACTTCAATTTTTAAAATATTACATTAAAATTTGTTTATCTTCATTGACTGAGTTTTGGGGGCACTCCCTCAAACTTTGTGCCTGAGGCACACATGTACAAATTTTGTACCTCCTCACCTTACTCTAGTCCCCGGCTCTGAGGCAAAGTGGGAACTTGCCAGAGAGCAGGAGTCTGGAGCACTGAGGAGATGGGGGTGGGGGAGGGGCAGAGAAAAATTAGAAAGAGAGAAAGAGGAAGGAAGAGGGACAGGTGGGGTTGACTGGACTTCAGAGGGACTGGGCTGGGTTCTCTCTCATCCCCTGAGATGGGGGCAGGCCTAGCATGTGTCCTTGAGTCTGTGGGTGGAGGTCTGCTATCCTGTCCCTGGAGCCCTGCTTTTCAAGGTGAGAGGTCATAGCTGGCCTTGCCCTGCTGAGAAGTCAAAGGGCAGAACAGAGCCATTCCCAGCCCAGGCACCATTATGGCCTTCAAGATGTGGTATGGCCAACGGTCCATTCATACACTTCAATATTTCTTTATGCCTTGATTGACCCTGAGAAGTCTCTGGTCGCAGTTGCTCCTGGAGGCATCTGGGGAAGGCCAGCCTGGGCCAGGTTGGGTTGCTGAAGTCTGGCCATCTCTCTCCCTTCAATCTGTTGAAGCAGAGGTCCCAGAGAGGACCCTGGCTGGCTCAGTCACATATGTAATACAGGTTGTAGTGTTTCTGAGGATATGAGTCTTGCCCTCACCCACCTTGTCCCAGTGGGGCAGTGCTTCGGGAGTCCGGAGGACTCAGGTACACCATTTCTGCTGCTGGACCATGGCTAGAAGTCCAAGTCAGGGCCAACTGGTGTGGTGGTGTGTGGGACAGGGCCACTGGCCTGGCACCATGGCAGGATGACAGCTTCTCGATGGCTGGCCTCCTACCCCCACTGAAAGGCCGAGGACCAAAGAAGCCTTCAGAGATGTGTTGGGGAAGTGAATTCACTGAAGTCTTCCTGTGTCTTCCTTCAGTGTGACCCTTACGTCAAGATCTCCATAGGGAAGAAATCAGTGAGTGACCAGGATAACTACATTCCCTGTACCCTAGAGCCTGTGTTTGGAAAGTAAGTTGGGGACAGCTCGGGTCTGGGGGGTAGAGGTGCTAACCTGGGTAACCCCCAGCCTGGTGGGGGAGGGGTGGCAGCCTCCCGGAAGTGCCCGGTTCCTGAGGCAAAGCTGGAGTCCCTAACCTTGCACGTCCATTGGGCTGTAAGCTCGGCTAGCTTTTCACAGGATGCGGAAGGCTGGCTTCTGGCCAGAGCTCCTGCTTAATCTCATAAACAATTACCTCAAAGAACAGAAATCTCAGTGGAAACTCAGAGCCTGTATTTGTTAATTATTCCATTTTTTTGTTTGTTTGTTTGTTTTGGTATTTTTTTTAGATTAACTTTTACTTCAGAATAATTTTTGATCTACAGAACAGCTGCAAAGAAAGCACAATTCTCATATACCCTTCACACTCCCATTTCCCTCTTACCTACCCACGGTTCATTTTGTCAAAATGAAAACATCACTAGTGGCACATTACTATTTCCTACGCTCTAGGCTTTATTAGGATTTGGCCCCTTTTCCCAACTCATGTCTTTTTACCTTCAGGAGCTCTCCAGGATCCCTTGGATTTGGCCCCTTTTCCCAACTCATGTCTTTTTAGCTCCAGGAGCTCTCCAGGATCCCTTGTTGTTTGTGTTTAGTCATTGTCATCTTTCTTTGCTGTGTGTTAGTCTCTCGTGGGTACACAAAGGAAGAGAGTCAAATGCTTCTTGACATCTAAGAACAAGGGGAGGAAGAATCAGGACCCCCTGTGTGGGCAGAGCTCCCAGGCATCCTGAGTTGCCGGTGTCTGTAGAGTTGGTTGTGAGCACTGAGGCCTGTGGCGAGGAGCCGGTCAGCCTGGAGAATTGCCTGTGTCCTGCCAGTGATGAGCCCCCGATGAGCTGGGATGGGAGGGAAGGGCTGCAGGGAAGGTGGGGAAGGGGACCCTTTGGTGAGCACCGCTGGTTCATGGTGACCCGGCAGCAGACTGGGCCTGTCCAGGTGTGTGTGGCGGGTGGCGGTGTGTGTCAGGGCCCAGGGCAAGGTGGGGGAGTGAGTGCAGACACTCTTTCTTTGTATAACTCATGGGCTGACCAAGCCCAGCTCAGGGAACGTCAGGAGAGCACAGTTTCCTTTTTGTCTGCCTGTGTCCTGTAGACATTTCTTCCGTGGGGCTTCCCTCCCTCATTTCTTAAGTGCAAAGCATGGCAGACAGGTGCTTCCTTATAGATGGTCGGCTTTGTCCTAAGCTCAGTGTCAAGGTGCTACCCAGAGCTTTATTCATGTGTACTCGTGAACTGACAGGCTCTATCTAGGGGAGTCGCCCCCTTTCCCAGCCAGGTCCACTTTGGGTGTAGCTGTGTGCAGTGTGTGGATGTGTGTGTGAATGGACGGAGGGGGCTTTGCTTCTCTCCCTTTCCTGTCTCATGTCTCCCACCGATGTGCTGGATCACGCCTGGTCAGGACTAGGGGAGCCCCTGGGAGAGGAGAGCCCCGGGTGCTCTCTGCTCCTGTGTTTTCTGGGCTCTCTCCGGTGGCAGGTGTTTAAAGTGGATTTATTTTCTTGTGAGCGCTTTCCAGAAAGCCCCTTTGAGCCTGCCCATGAAGCTCCAGGGAAGAGGTGGATGCTGTGGCCCTTTTCTGGTGGCCCTTTCATGTGGGCCTCTCCACAGTCTCACTGCTGGAGGCCCAGGGCCCATGGGGTCAGATTCCAAGTGGCTCAGTGTGGCCTCATGGTGGCCCAGCCAAGACGGGAGCAAGGTCACCTCTCTCTCTCTCTTCCTCTCCATGGCCCTTTCTCCCTTTCTCTCGCTTGAGTAGGAGTCAGGGGCCAGGCTCCCACCTGCAGGGGACTATTTCAGGGGTAGAGGGGCTATCCCTCCACACTTGATCTTAGAGGGGGAGTGGGGGTCTCAGAGCACAGCAGGAGCTCCCTCCCAAGAAATCTCCACAAATCCTCCTTCCCACTCTGCAAGTAGGTGTAAAGCCTTAAGTGTCCCTGAAGTGCATCCCAGGTCACCCCCTTGGTCGATTCCAGTGCTCCGGCACCTTCATGCCTCTTACATCCTGGTGTCCTGGTAGAAGCTTTGGTTTTACCTTTCTGTTCCAATTCATTTGTTCATTCTGTGGTTCGTTAGGCAGGGAGATACTATATGCTCAGCCGAGATTATCTGGGAATGTCTGAAACACACAAGTGTATGTGCACACACACACAGACACACAAAGAAAAGTCCAGTAGTAGTAGGGCATGGGGATTAATACTTTAAGACAGACAGGGGACCCGAGGAGGGTGGGCTCCAGGGCCACTCTTGGAAGGGGAGGAGTGAGCCAGGGAAGGCTTTCAAGCCCCCTGCTCTTGTCCTCGTCTCCCTCCCTTGAGCACTCACCATGTCCAACAACATCAGGGAGTCTGCAGCACCCTGACCTCTGCCCTGGGTCCCCCTGCAGGATGTTCGAGCTGACTTGCACTCTGCCTCTGGAGAAGGACCTGAAGATCACGCTCTACGACTATGACCTCCTCTCCAAAGATGAAAAGATCGGGGAGACAGTCATTGACCTGGAAAATAGGCTGCTGTCCAAATTTGGGGCTCGCTGTGGACTCCCCCAGACCTACTGTGTGTAGGTGCATGGGGGATCGTTGCTCTTCCATCCCCCTGAGTCCTGAGCACTTGCTGTGTGCCCGACCTGTGCTCAGCACTTGATAGGTGTTCTCTCCTTCAACGCAACTAGGCTCTTGTCCCCACTGTACAGATGTGGAGACTGAGGCCCAGAGATGTTATGGTTTGTAATTGGTGGGATTCGGATTCGAACCTATTCATCTGACTCTAAGGACCTTGCCCTTCATCATGTTGTTATAACCCAGTTCTCCTTAAGACACCACCAATGAGGAAGGAGGGAAAGGAGAAGGGAGACAGATAATAGGTCACATGGCCCCCAGTGGAGCCTACGGGGCTCTGTGTCAAGTGAACTCATGTGTGGACAGTCCCTACTCCCTTCTTGCCAATTTGGGTCTCATCTGGGTCTGATTCTCCCAATGTGGAAACTGAGAATGTTTAGGTTCCAACTCAGTATGTATTTAAACAAGTCCTGTCATCTCTGGGCCTCAGTTTCCCTGTGGGTCAGGTGACACCCCCAGTCACAGCGAGTGAGGGCGCCCACTATAAAAGTGAAGGGTGGGGGGCTGCACAGGTGGGTACATGGGCTCCTGCAAACCCCTCGGCCCTGGTGGTGCCTGGAGGGTCTCTTCTTTGCCTTGTGTTTGGGCCTCAGCTCCGGACCCAACCAATGGAGGGACCAGCTCCGCCCGTCCCAGCTCCTCCAACTCTTCTGCCAGCAGCGCAGACTCAAGGCTCCCGTGTACCTCACGGACCGCGTGCTCTTTCAGGATAAAGAATATACCATTGAAGAAACAGGTGAGCAGCCATGCGACCCCAGAACCAGTGGGCTCTCCCTTGACCTCAGGGGTCAGGGGTGAGTATGAAGCCAAGGTCAGGGTCCTGGTTAGGTCAGCTTGCCTCTGGCTTTTTGGGGGGTCAGAGTTTAATTAGAATTTGGGGTCCAGATGACCTCTGAGAATGTTTTCTGCTTGAATTGCACTAGCTTTCCAGCTTGGCTTTCCAGGTATCTTCTGAGCACCTCTCCTTATCCTCCCACTCCCCAACTGGTGATTCCTAGGTCCTGTACCCAAAGCAACCACAGGGCAGGAAGGAAGCCCTGTGGTCTCCATCCTTGCCCCTGAACCTGCCCAGTGCTCCTACTGAGAATTCAGCAGCATGCATGCCCCCTGTGTGTCTCAGATGTCCACGGGCCTACACTGTCTCCCAGGAGCTGTTGGAGGTGCTTATAGGTCAGGCAGGGGACGTTGGGAGGGGGTGCTCACTTCCGGCTGGTCTCAAAGCTGTTTGATGTAAGAGCTGATGCCAAGGTTATGCAAGGGGATGGTGGCTCTGATTCCCCACCCCCAACCCTCTCGTCGTCCTTCTGCATTTCCAACTCTTTCTGCTGGTCTGTGAGCCACTGTAGCATGGGGACCAGGGTTCACGGTCATATGTTCATAAAAAACGAAAGCCTGAAGCTATTGATGGTGAGGTCTGGCATCTGCCTGTTTTTGCAGATGAAGCCATGGAGGCCAAGTGTGGCTAATGACCTGCCCAAAGTCATGCAGGTGGTTAGGGGCTGAACCAAACTCCTGGCCAGGGGTCCTGCTACAATATGCTGCTTCCTTTGTGCAACCTGCTAGAGTGGGCAGAGCAGGTTTGATAGATCAATGTGTGTGTGTACATGCACGAAAATCTGTACTCTTGAACTTGGGCACACCTGAGTGCACATACCTGTGTAAGTCCTTGTGCATTTGGACATACATGGATGCTCCTTGCCCGAGTGTTTCTGTCATGGGGGCTTCAGGTTCCTGTGGCCGCTGGTTGGCCAGGCTTGTCTGGGTCAGCACAAGCAGTGTCCTTGTCCACAGCAGCAGTCCTTGACCCACTCCGGGGCAGGTAGGAGCTGTTCCTGGGCCGCACAAGGCAGAAGGAAAGGGTGTTCATGGCCAGGCCCATGCTTTTCCTAAACAAGGGTGTCATCTCGGCTGCCCTCCTGACCAACGATGTCACTGCTCTGTGCTTCGTTTCTGTCATCTGTGAAATGGGCATGATCATAACACTTACCTTCCAGCTTCACTATGAGGATAGAACCTGTTAAGATTTATGAAGCCCAGTGCCTGGTTTCTGCTTTATAAATGTTTGCGGTGATTGTTATTATTTTAGCTGTTGCTCCTAATAGAGCAGATTGTGTGACCAGGAGAACAGTAGTACTAAAAGCACTTAGATTCCCATCTGGGAGTAGGGGTTGCTGAGGCTCAGAATTCGGAGCAGTCAGGGAGGGCTTCCTGGAAGGGGTGAGATTTGGTGGAAAAGAGGAAGAGCTTTGTGGAAGAGGCATGGTAGAAATGATGGCAATGACATATCTGGACTTTAAAGCTGGAGCTAATGGACTGTGAGACTTCCAGTGCAGAGAGTGAGACCTGCGGGTCAGAAGTATGTCTTGCTTGGGGGTGAGGGTGTGGGCAGGTAGAGCTTCCTGAGGCCTCTAGGCAGCCCTACCATCCCTTGCTCACTCAGCCCCAGCAACTTTTTAATCTTCTCTCTGGAGCAGAAGGTGGCAGGGTCCTGAACCCACACCTGGGCCCAGTGGAAGAGCGTCTGGCCTTGTACATCCTCCGGCAGCTGGGCCTTGTCCCCGAGCATGTGGAATCCCGGCCCCTGTACAGCCCCCTGCAGCCAGACATTGAGCAGGTAGGACATGGACCCTTGCGCCCCTAAGCCCTGACCCCCAGCTGGCCCTGCTCCAAGGACAACATGGATATCTCAGAGGCACCTGTGGGGAGCTCAGAATTTGGCCAGTCCCTCCTTGACATGTTTTCTCAGTCTGAGCAGTGATCAGTGTTGGTCTACAAGAGGACTCCTTGGTCCTGCCTTCCTGGGCATCCTGCAGCCCTCAGGACATGGGGAATGACCCCGAGCCACCTCCTCTATACCCGTGGATAGACCTCTGGCTTCCCATGAGGCATTCAGAAGGCTCACCGTTTCAGCCCGGCCTCAGGAGGCCCTCCTTCTATCCGTCAGCGACATCCAGATGGCTGGCATGGGTCTGGGCTGCGGTGAGGAATCCAGACAGGGCAACTGGAACCCTGTGACAGAATGGCAGAGCTGTCACTGAGAGGGGTCACCCGAAAGGCCAAGGGCATCCTCCAGGCAGAGGGAGGGTGAGCAGAGGGACAGCTGGCCCAGGACTGAGACCAGGAGGCTTCCTGGAGGAGGTGAGCTCAGGGCTGGGTTTTAGAGGAGGAGGAAAGTAAAGGCGATAGGCAGAGAAGGGCTGAAGCGGCAATGAAGGGGCCTTTGTAAACATGCAGGGTCCATGGTCTCTGCTGTTTGGAACTGAGCTCTTTTGCCCTTGGTGGGTGGCTGCCAGCTCCCCGGAGAGTCATAGCAGGTGTTGTGAACTTTCAGTCTCCAGCTACATGCCCTGGAGAAGTTACCTCAGTCCCTGTTCTTTCTGTGGGAGATGGGGACAGAGTAGCCAGCTTGCAGAGAGGGAGGGAGCCGAGGGGTGACAGTTGGAGTGCTTTCCTGTTGTGTGGAAATCCTCTGAAACTCCTCTGACTAAATGTGTTCTCTGACCCTCCCAAACCCTTGAGTGTGTCATTCCCTCAGTGGGAAATGCCCTTGTCCCCTTGTCCGCCTGGCACACTGAGACTCAGCTCAAATATCATCATCCCTGGGAGGTTTGCCCTAACCCCTACCTCCGGGCCTGAGTCATCAGCCTGTGGGGCGTGGGCTCATGGCTGCAGTCAGGCCCGTAGTCTTTAGGTACCTTCTCTCTAGGGCAGGGGGGCAGGGGGAGCCTCCCTGGGGCAGGGCCTTGGTGTTCCTCGTCCTGGGCCCCACTTGTGTGGCACAGAGCCGGGGGTTAGTAGCTGTTGGTGGAATGAAAGAAGTGGAGTGACAACGGGGTTATGTCTCCCCAGGGAAAGCTACAGATGTGGATCGACCTATTTCCCAAGGCCCTGGGGCGGCCTGGACCTCCCTTCAACATCACCCCACGGAGAGCCAGAAGGTGACTTTCCCCAGCCAGAGGCTGGGAGCTGAGTAGAGTGGCGGGAGGGTTGCCACTTGCTGTGGGTGGGACCCGGAGGTCACTCTTAAGGTGGCGTGTTGGGCTGCTCAGGCCACAGGGCATCACTCTCATGTGGGCCTGGCTAAGTGCCCAGCAGGCAAGCATTAGGGTCTGGTTGGGGGAACCGGCCTCTCAGCTTCTCAGCCAAGGATGGTCCACCCTTTGCTGAGACATTCATGTGGACTTGAGCCCTTCTTCTGCACAGGTTTTTCCTGCGGTGTATTATCTGGAACACAAAGGACGTGATCCTGGATGACCTCAGCATCACAGGGGAGAAGATGAGTGATATTTATGTGAAAGGGTAGGGAGGCATTGGCCTTCTCACCTGTCGCAGCCCCATGGTGTTGCCCCAGTCCTGCTGGGGTGGTGGAAAGAGGGAGCTCCAGCCGTAGGGAAGGGAGGGAACAAGAAAGGAAGGAGGGCTTTTGGTGAGTCCTTCTCCCACCGGATTTCTTCCCCCATAATCTTTGGGTTGAACTTAGAAGGTTTGAGGGTGTCCCTCAAGAAGGGAAGTTAGATGTTTTAAAATGAATGGCACATTTGGTATTTCATAGAGATTTCTGCGAATTGTTCTTGCTTTATCCTTTACTGAGTTCATTTACCTTCTTAATTCCTCATCTGCCTCAGTGGGGGGGATGCATCTTATGGAGGAGACCTTAATTAGATGTGTTCTCTAATCTGTTGTCTAGTTGGATGGTTGGCTTTGAAGAGCACAAGCAGAAAACAGATGTGCATTATCGGTCCCTGGGCGGCGAAGGCAACTTTAACTGGAGGTTCATTTTCCCCTTTGACTATCTGCCTGCAGAGCAAGTCTGCACCGTCTCTAAGAAGGTGAGTGCGTGCCATCCCCAGTGGCCTGCTCCCAGGGCTTTCTGTTGTGGGTGTCACCATCCTGCCATTGTCACCCCTCACCAGCACCCCTGGATGTTGGAATCCCCATGGCTGTAGCCCCGTTACCTGTCTCCCTGCCCCCACTTCTGCCACCTCTACCATGGCTGCCATCATTGGCACTGCTACCCCCCCAATCACCCCCACACTCGTGCCACAACCACCATCTATACTGGTCCAGCTCCTGAAACTACTGCCTTCCTCCTGACCCCAGATGAACCAAGTGGCAGGAAGGGTCACAGGGCAGAACGGGAAGAACGTTCCTAGGGATACCCAGCTTGGCTATGGAAGGGGCAGTGAGGTCAGTCCCCAGAGGGAGAGCTTCCCTGGGGGCTGGCCTCACCTGTGGATGGACTGTCCACAGGATTGGGGTTGCTCAGCTAAGTCCCTCCCATCATGTCTCTCCCCACATTTCTGTGTCTGGTGCCTGTGGTCACTGCCCAAGTTGGACACTTACTGGGTGCAGCTCAGGCTTTCCGGGCCGGAAGCCATTGCCCTCCTCCCTCCCTGACCTCACTGCAAGGTGCAGGCCCCTGGGGGACCTGGTGCATCAGCCAGAGGACAGAGTGGGGTCCTGGGACCTCAGCTCTCTGTGTCTCAGCAGCTCCTCATTGAGGTCTCATCTGGATGGTAAATTCTTTTCTTCTGCGATAGGCAGAGTCCAAGGCAGGCAGCCTCCCTCCTGGTGGTGTCGCACCTGCCCTTGGGGAGAGCCCGCAGAGCTCAGGGAGGCTCCAGAGCTGGGCTGGCTGGAGGCAGAGAGTACCTCCATTAGAGCTTTGATCCCCTGCATCCCACCCAGAACCCATCTGCCTCAAGGTGCTCTCTGCTAGACAAAGGGAATGCCTCTCTGGCATTTCAGTTCTGCTGGTCCGATTTCCTTCCTGAGGGGGCACAATGCTTCAAGCCACCAAGCTTCCGTGATGCCTGCTTCCCGAATGGTTGAGTGGCTTCAGGAAGGGAATATAGAACGTACTTTCTGGGCACTGCTGAGGTCTTCTTGGCTCTCTTTCCTCCATGCTTTCCTCATGACCCTTGCCCAGCCCAACACACAGGCTCCTCTGCATGTTAGAGAAACCGGAATGTTCCAGTGAACATTCTGAAACCATCAAACAAAAGAAAATAGGGTTAAATGAGGTTATGTGAATGCTTTCACCCAGGGATTGCTGCGTAGTGCATTGGAGAAGGCAGAATTTAACAACAGCCTTGGGTTCTGAGCAGTCGAGGAAAGCCTACGCTCTTTGTAGGTTTCATCTCCTTTGCCTTTGCTCAAGGTATTTGTCTATCACAAGTTGTTTCCATAACAAAGCCAATGTTGCATTTGTTGGGGGAAGGGTTCCAGATCAAACCCACACTGCCTTTCTTTGCTATGGGCAGAAGTGGGGTGAAGGCCGTGAACGGGCCCCCAAGGGCTCAGACATCCTGTCTCCGGTGCTTGGCCTGCCGGGCTAGGGGCTAGGTACTGAGGGGAAACTGAGGCTGAGAGATGCCCAGTGGCCTGCTTAAGTGGGAGGTGGGACTACCTCCTTCACTGTGACAGGTGGAGATGTGGGCGAGGAGGTCCAGGAAGCTCCGTTTTTTCTACAAAGCAGGAAAAGAGTATCTCCTGGCCCTGTGGCAGGTGACTTGAGACCAGCCGCTGTGCTGAGCAAGGGAGCGAAGGGGGAGAGGGCAGGAGAGAAAAGAACAGGGGGACGGAAAGAAAGCTAATTGTGATGCTAAGGTCTGCTGAGATGCTGGAAGGGCTGAGGGCCCAGCTGAATCTGCTGGGGAAGAATTTGAGGGGGTTCCATTCTGTCAGTGCAAGAGTCCCATCTCTCTGTCCTAGGCACTGGCAAGGAAGAAAAGAATCGGGCTGACCCACCGTGGCATAGCCCATGGGGCTGGGGCTAGCCCTGGAAGAAGGAGAAGCCCAGCAAGGCTGCCAGGTGGAGAGAAGGAAGAGGTGTCAGGGAGTCCAGAAGAGGTCCCCCTGGGGAGGGGGTCGGAATGGAATTCGGTGGGGAGACAGTAGCTGAAGGGAGGGGCGGAGCCTCCACCTCCCGTCTGGGCCTCTGAAGTCCACCAGGAGAGTGAGGGAGGGTCTGGCTGGACCAGGGAAGAGCCAGTGTGTCCCTCTGTGGGAGAAGGGGCCCAGGAGGCAGGTGGATCTGTACCCACAGTGGGGCACCAATGAGCTAGTCTGGGCTTCAAAGGCCCGATCCTGGGAGTGGGATGGTGTGGGGGTCCCTCACAGCATCTGGGCTCCCCAGTCCTGCCGCAGAGCCAGCCTTCTGCCGAGGGGTTCGGGGCCTCTGGCAGGCAGGCCCTCCAGGGACCCCATTAACCAGACGAGACTGTCATAAAGCACAAGGGTCTCCTTTCATCCGGCTGCTTTGAACCACCGCTGCTTGCCCCGGCCTGGCTCCCCACCTGGAGCCCAGCACACCCACTGGGGCCTGCCTGCGCGTCAGGCACCCACCCTGCAAATAAACAGCTAGTAAAAGGGCCCAGACCGGGAGCGTAATGAGCGCCTGGGACCTGGGGGGCCGTTCCCCAGGCTGGAGCCCCGGCCCAGCTGCTCCCACCAGGGGCCGTTTGAACCTCTGGCTCATTACTGAGCCCATAAACCAGGCCGGCCAGAGGAACGGAGGATGCTGGCGGCCTGTGCAGGCAGGCCCGCAGAGCTGGCCATAAAAGCCTCGCCAGAGAAGGGAGGCACCTGCAGGAGGGCTGGGGCCCGGAAGAGGGGAGGCACCAGACGGGGGCCAGCTGGGGGCCCGAGCCCCTTGCCAAATCAGGCAGTGGTCCAGGATGCAGTGGTGTGATTTGCAAGGTGCCTGTTCCTCACAGAATGGGGGTTTTGGTCTGGGAGCTCTGTGGGTCTATGGGATACCCGCACAGCCCCGGTTGGGCAGTGAGGCTGTGGGTACAGGGCACCCAGGGGGAGGCAACCCCTCTGTGACCAGCAGTTCTCCCAGACTCCCCATAGAGTCTGTCCCCCGAGACTGGGTCCAGGCCCCTGCAGTGACTGGGTACACTCAGGTTCTGGCCCCCGGTGTCTGCAGGATCGTCACAATGGTTCCCGTCCTTGCCACTCCCTCAGGAAAGCCTACAGCGAGAGGACAGGGAATAAGCATGAGTGGGAAAGCCACAGGGACAGTCCTTTGGGTTGAGTGTGGCTGGATTCAGGAGGGAACCCAGGTCTCAGCATGGTTTTCCTTCTCCTTCAGCCTCTACGAGCCTCTGGGGGACAAAGCCTGCAATAATGCTGGCCTAGGCAGAGTGGTCTTGGGGCGGGGGGTGGCGTAGGAAAAACAAAAGACTGGAGAACTTTCTAGCACTGGGGGCTTTTGATTTGCCCCAGGGCAAGTTCTCGGAAAGAAGGATGGGGTGGCTTGCTGTGGCCAGGGAGGAGCTGGGTGACTGTGGCCCAGTGTCAGCTCCTTAAAGCAGTGTGTCGGGGGGATCCTTCCAGTGATAGCTAGGGCATGGAGGCCCTCAGCTTCCCAGCCAGCCTACCCATTCCCCTGTAATAGCACAGGGGCAAAGCAGGATTTGGAGGTGAGAGCAGGACTCTGGATTACCTGGGTTTGAACCCCACTTCTCAGCAGTGTGACTCAGACAAGTTCCTTGCTCTGGTTTCCTCAGCTGTAAGGATAGCCTCTCCCTTATAGGTTGTTGGAAGGATAAATGAGCTCAGAGTGGCAAAAGGCTAGAACATAGGAAGTGCAGATTAATATTATTATTATTAGCTGTCAGACCTTGGGCAAATTCTTAACGTTTCCAAGTCTCTGCTTCATCATCTGTAAAATGGGAATGAAAGTTCTGCCTACCACACTGGGAGGCTTTAAGGAACCGTGTCATGTGAAGTCAGCCTGCATGGTTCCTCCCTGGGTCCTTGAACACTGTCCGCTGGCCTCTTAGCAATCTCCCCGCCAAGACCTGGCACTGGCAAGTCCCTAAGAGATATCCCATTCATTGCCTCCTCTGGGCAGCCTTCTAGGCTGGCAGGAACCACACTTTCTCTCTAATCTTGCTTTCCTCCTTCTTATTCTGGGCCAGGATGCTTTTTGGAGGCTGGACAAGACTGAGAGCAAAATCCCAGCCCGAGTGGTATTTCAGATCTGGGACAATGACAAGTTCTCCTTTGACGACTTTCTGGGTGAGCACCGTTTCCTGTCAGTACCATTCTGCACACTGGGAGTTGACCCAGAATGCCCTCCCCTCTGTGTGTGTGTGTGTGTGTGTGTGTGTGTGTGTGTGTGTGTGTGTTGTGCACGCGCATGTGCACGCACGTGCATGTGACATTCTTGGGAAGGCTGGAAGGAGGAATGGTCCTACTTTCTGTCCTCAGGGAGCTCAGGGTCATTGCTCCCTGGAGCTGAGGACAGTCTGGAACACAGAGGAGTGCCTGAGGGCCTGTCAGCAGGGGTGGCATGGAACCCAGGCTGCGTGGATGGTAGGAGTCAGGTACAGAAGAGAGGAAAGCGCAGGTCAAAGGCAGGGCAGGCATGAGCTGGCTGTCACCGACCCTCTGGCCTCACCCTTGACGGGATGCCCCCAGCTCTACACACCCCTTTCTAGACTCGGCAACCTGGCCCAGTAAGTGAGGAGCTCTTGTCAGTCCTTACACTTGTGCCCAAGTGATGAGTGAACAAGCCACCGTGGCTCCACCCTCTAGGCCCCCAGACAGGAATCCGGTGGGGGAGAAGTGTGCAGAAACCCGAGCTGGGAGCAGGGAGGGCTGGGTAGAGGATGTGGTAGAGATGGGGTGAGATGGGGGGCGAGGAGGATGGCTGTATGGAGCAGGCAGGTGGGACTGTGAGTAACAGCCCTGTCACAGCTCTAAGAGTTCCCTGCAAAGTGTGGTCTAGTCGTGCCAATGGATATTATTCAGCGACAGAAAGAAAGGAAGGAAGGATCCTTGCTATAAGCTGGAAGAACCTTGAAAACGTGCCAAGTGAAGGAAGCCAGTTGCAAAAGGACTAAGATTGTATGCTTCCATTCACACGAATTGTCCACAGCAGGCCAGTCCAGAGACAGAAAGTAGCCTGGCAGTTGCCAGGCGTAGGGAGGCGGGGAAGGAAAGTGACTGCTAATGGGCATGGGGCTTCTTTTAGGAGTGATGACAATGTTCTGGAGTTAGATAGAATGGGTGCTGGCACAGCCCTGAACATATTAAAAGCCACTCAGTTTTATACGTTAAAACGGTCAAATTGGTACGTTTTATGGGATGGGAGTTTTCATTCAATTAAAAGAAAGTGGACCTTGCGAGAAAGGCAATGTGGGGAGTCAGGAGTCCTGATTCTGGCCAACTCTGCTACTTGGGAGTAGGGTGGCTCTGGATGGATCACTGGAGCCCTTCTTGGCCAGCTTTGCAGAAAGGTGAGCTGGTCTTTGCAGAGTCCTTGGACCCCTGAAGGGGCACTCTGAGGAGCAGCTCCCGCAGGGGTGAGGAGGAAGGCCGCCTGCTCTTCTGTCTCCCTCCCCTTTGCCGCTCTCTGCCTGCTCCCCCACACTCAGCGGCCATCCCTGGAAAAGATTCAGGCTGTCGGAAATCATGACATCCCATTGGACTTTTATTTTTCTGATTCTCCTGCAACACATAATTCCTGTAGAAAATTGGAAAATACAGATCAACAATGCCTCACTTTGCTTATGAATTAAAATTTTACTAGCCAGAGATGACCTTCACTCCTATGTTCCCATATATGATTTTCTATCTATGCAAACACATATATGCTAGAAGTGTATTCACACACACACATATAATACTACATACGTCTATGGCATATATATAGCAAAAGGAGCTTTAATCACACATATGTTTTATATCCTGGTTTTGGGGGAAAACTTAGTTTCAAGCACATCCTTTCTGTTGGTAGTTACCTGCCCACATTTATATCTGCATCATCATACTTAATTCCTGCCTGTCGCTGGGCCCTATTCTGTCTAACTCAACTTCTCTTTGTGGGGCCTTAGCTCGTCTTTGGGTCTTCCGATGTGAGCGATACCCTTGGGCATACATCTCTAAACACTTTGTGTATATCTTTTTTTCCTGAACTGTAAGTAGATCTTTAGAGTCATTGTACATTTTTGTGGTTTTGGAACTATTTTGTTCAGTTGCTCTCTATAAAGGTTTTACATTTTCACATTTTCATTTTATTCCTACCTGTGCCCTTTTCATATCACTTTTGCTACCAGTGTATCTTTTTTTTTAAATTGCCTATCTGACACGTCATTTTAATTTTTGTTAGCATCTCTTCTTTACTTGTGAGGTAGAACTTGGAAAATATACTTATTTCCACATTATTGGTGGGATTTTATTTTCATGGTCTTGTTCATCTTGTTCATCTTTGATTTTTTTTCAAAGATTTTATTTATTTATTTGACAGAGATCACAATAGGCAGAGAGGCAGGCAGAGGGGGGAGCAGGCTCCCTGCTGAGCAGAGAGCCTGATGATGATGTGGGTCTCAATCCTAGCACCCTGAGATCATGACCTGCCAAAGGCAGAGGCTTAATCCCCTGAGGAACCCAGGTGCCCCGTCTTTGATTTTTGATTTTCAGAGCTCTTTGCATAGTAAGGACACATTATGAATAATTCCTCCCCTTTTTTCAACTGTTTTTTAATTTTTTTATAAGTCTTTTTTTGCTTACAGACTTAGCAGCTTTTTTTGGCATAATTCTGTCAACCTTTTCTTTATGAGGTGAGACTTCAGAAAGTTAATTTTAAAAAGAAAAACAAAGAAAGCTGCATATTTACTGAATGAGAAAATGGTTCAAAATAAAAACGGGCTCATCTTTTTTTTAAAAAATTAAAATAAAGCAATTAAAACTACTTTTAACTTCAGAAGGTTTCTTTTTTCTCCTTCATAATGTGTTTCTAATTATGTATTTTGCTTTTTAAAAATATTTATTACTTTAAAAAAACGTAATAGCTAAGATATATCAACTTGCCAATCCAAAGATTATATGATGTTTCCTTATTGTCTTTTATGAGATCATACTGGGATAATTTTCTGTATACACACACGCACGCGTGCACACACACACATGTGTGGTATCCTGATTTTTCTTAATGTTACATTAGACTGCATTTAAAATGGAAAATAAGCATTCATCCATATTGGAGGGACGGAGAGACACGTGGGCATGGATAGACCCATGAATGTTCACACAGAATTGAACAAATGGATGTATACAATAATAGCCCTATTCGTGGACAGATGTAGTTCTCAACAAATGGTGGCTATGAAGGGTCGGAGAGAGATCACAGCAGATTGGTAGGTGAAGGAATAAGTAGATGAGTGGAAAGAAAGAAAAATAGAAAAATAGATCCCACTGGTAGAGACTTACAGTAACTGAGCATTCCACACTGAAAAAAAAAAATCCAATCTCTTTTGCATGGTATTCAAAAATTTCTTTAATTTGGCTTCAGAAAACATTTTTTAGATTTATCTCTCTCACTTAATCCCTTCAGCAATTTATGCTCCAATCCCGTTGACTTCATGGTGTTGTTGTGATTGGATTAGGTGAAACCACATGAAATGCTGTTTTTAGAGGTCAGAGGTAGCTGAATACCATTGTCATATGGTTCAGTCATGTAGATGGGGCTATATAGGGAGATGATGGATAAAACAGCTGAGTAGATAAATAGTACAGGAAGATGGTTGCATGGAGAACTAGGTGGCAGATGAAAAAATGGCTAGATGAGCCACAGCGAGATACAACTTCACATTTACTAGGATGGCTCTAAAAAAAAAAAAAGTGGAAAATGGAAAACAACAAGTGCTGGAGAGGATGTGGAGAGATTGGAAGCCTCAGACATGCTGGTGTGAATGTAAAATGGTGCAGCTGCTATGGAAAACAGTTTGGCAGGTCCTCAGAAAACCCAACCCAGAAATTACTGGATGACCTAGCAATTCTATTCTCATACCCAAAAGAATTAAAAATTGAGACTGCGACATTCGCACACCAGTGTTCAGAGCAGCGCAATTCGCATGAGTCAGATGGTGGACGCAATTCAAGTGTCCCATCGACAAATGAATGGATAAATAAAATGTGGTCTGCCCATCCCATGCAGCAGTGTTCAGCTGTAAAAAGGAATGAAGCCCCAATACATACTTCAACATGGAGGAATCTGGAACCTGCTCTACGTCAAAGACGCCAGACACAAAAGGACAAATATTTTATGATGCCACCTAGTGAGCTACCTAGAACAGGCTGATTCATAGAGACAGAAAGGAGATTAGAGTATCTCAGGGGCTGAGAAGAGAGGGTGGGGGCATGGGGAGTTATTGCTTAATGACTACAACGTTTCTGTTGTGGGGGATGAAAAAGTTTTGGAAATAGACAGTGGTGATCGGTTGCATGGTGTTAATGTAATTAGCACCATTTGATTATGCATTTAAAAATGGTTAAAGTGACAAATTTTATGTTTTATCTATTCTGCCACAATAAAACCAATGTAAGAAATGGATGAATGGATGGATGGATGGAGATGATGGGTGAATGAATGGATTTGTATAACGGAAGCTGAAGTTGAATGCGTGGCAAGCTCCGCGAAGGGTAAACCAGTAAGAGTATATGACTGAGTGTATGGATTTGTGGAGAGTTGGATGGGCAGCTGTGCGGAACGAGAGGCGATGGGTGGAGACATGAAGAGTCTGTGGGACTGGACCTATGGCTAAGTCCAGAGATCTAAGCAGAGGAGGGGACAGTTTTTCATGAAACTGTCCAGCACCAGGGTAGCCCCAGGCTGGCAGTGACAGAGAAACCCACAGTCAAAAAACCCCTCTCTACTGTAGGCTCCTTGCAGCTGGATCTGAACCATATGCCCAAGCCTGCCAAGACCGCCGAGAAGTGCTCTTTGGACCAGCTGGATGACACTTTTCACCCGGAGTGGTTTGTGTCCCTTTTCGAACAGAAAACCGTGAAGGGCTGGTGGCCCTGCGTGGCAGACGAGGGCGAGAAGAAGATCCTGGCGGTATGTGGGCTCCCTCCAGCTTGGGGCAGGCACCTGACTAGCTTCTTCCATAGAGGTCCCTGGGCATGGACCTGGCGCCCTCCTTCTCTCTTACCCTACCTCTCCCTGTCTTCTGAGGCACTGTCATGGTTCTCTTCCAGTTCCCAGTTTTCCACTCCTTGAGGCTTCCATCCCAGGAAGCCCATTTATTTATTTATTTTAAAGATGTTTATTTATTAACTTGAGAAAGAGAGAGAGCACATGCACAAGCAGGTGAAGGGAGACAGAGGGAGAAGGAGAAGTGGGGCCAATGCCAGGCCTCCGGGATCATGATCTGAGCCAATTTAAGTGGAAAGATACCCCTAGCTTTTGCAGGCCCTGTGTCATTTATGCTCTGCTACTCGGCCTCAAGGGTTCTGTGTCCTGGGCTCCCCTCTGGGCCAGGCTTTCCACCTCCACGGTGGAAAACTGTCCTGATCTGAAGAGGAAGTGAATCCCGGACAGCTCCCTGAGAAACCTCAGGAGGCTGGCCAGTCCCTAACATGGACCTTGAAATAAAATACGCTAGTTGTAGAAGGATTTTAACACTTACTAAGAAATACTAGCACCTCAAAAGAAAAACCAGCAGAGGACATGCATAGATAATACATGAAAGAAGTACAAATGGCTGTTAAACATTTAAAAGGGTTCATTCCCCCTAGGAATTAAAGGAATCATTTTAAATGCGACAACATTTTTGCCTTTTCAATTAGACATTAAAAAACAACAACAACAACAACACCCTAGATGTGCATTGTTGGAGGACTCAGAGGCAGACCCCTCGTTTACGCCTGCTTGGGGGGCTCATGGTTTTACCATTTAGGGAAGCAATTTGGTAATATATAGCCAGCGATTTAGCAATATGCCCTTGGACTCTGTCATCCCACTTGTTAAAATCTCTCCTAAACAAATAAACAGACACAATTAAAAATGTAGGCTCTGGGGTGTTTTTCTGCAGCATTATTTATAACATCAAAGACTTGGAAACAACCTAAACGAACCCGAATAAGTGGTTTACTTAATAAATTACGCTCAGCCATCCCATAGAACGTTTTATAGCCCTTACAGAGCAAACTTTAAAGAATATGTAATTGTGTAGTGAAACATAGTATATTTCTAAGTGAAAGAAGCAAGCTCTAGAACGATACAGACACAAGTGAGATACTGCATATGGGAAAATAGCTCTAGTACATAAAAACAGAACAGTGCTCATTTCCACATAGTGGAGGTATGGCTCATGCTCTCTTTTTAGACATTTCTATAGCTTCTAAATGGAGCAGTCGTGCTCTTGTGATCAGACCAACCCTTTGTCTTTAAAAAATAATAACAAAGCAGCTCTTATGTCTGTTGGGGCCGGATTGCAGTCCAAGACACAAGGCAGAGCCTTTGAGCACCTGACCAGGTCCCCTCTGTCCCCTCAGGGCAAGCTGGAAATGACCTTGGAGATCGTAGCAGAGAGTGAACATGAGGAGCGGCCTGCTGGCCAGGGCCGGGATGAACCCAACATGAACCCCAAGCTCGAGGACCCAAGGTTAGTGCCCAGCCCTTGGCCCCTGCTGCCCAGTGGACTGGGAGGGGTGGTCCAGGAGGCATCCACTGAGCAGCCACCCAGAGGTCACGAGGCCCTACAGGGTTCAGAAGGGGATGTGATTTGTCCAAAGCCACATGGTAAGTTAGGGGCAGGTGACAGGCACCATGACGGGGAACACCCCTCAGCTAATTCGAGAAGCAGGGGCTGTTGGGTAGGTGTTGGTTGTGTGCCTCGCCTGTGGTCGTGGGGTATGGAATCTTCCTTGCTGGGTTGTTATGATCCCTATGTTATAGAGGAGGAAACAGTGTCAGCAAAGTTAAGTAAGGTCATTCCGCTGGGAAAGCGAAGATGGAATTCTCACGCCTGTTCTGATTAACCCTGGAGCCCAATCAAGGTTTTCACTTTGACCAAGCTGCCTTCCGTGGCTCACCGGTGGCATCCATGTGGCTTTGAAACGGCCTTCCAGCCTTAATTGGGCCATCCCTGAATCCCTGTCTTCCCTACCTCATAGACCCCTAAAGGATAGAGACCAGTCTAGCGGATGTCGAGGCATTGAGGGTAGGTACTGGAGACAGGAGGATGGCTGTGGGGGCAGCGGTGAGAACTGCGTTTGGTGGCTCCTTCCCCACAGCCCGGCTTGGGTCAGACACCACTTTATCATGGCAAGGTCCCCAGTGCCGTAGGGCTGGCAGAGCTGGGAGAGGTATCCCTGTCCAAGGATGCTGGGATCTGGGTGCAAAGACCAGAGAGACCCAGGACCCCAAGTGATGGGCACTCTGGTGTTAAAACAGCCATTACTGAGACATGTCACCCTGCTTGCTCTTTGAGTTGGCAGATGACCTAGGGGATTTGAGGTTCTTGGCTGTGAGTAAGACACCGTCAGCTTTCTGGTTTCACTTCCCACCATCCTTCCCTGGCCATGGAGCAGCCCTGTGCGTGTAGGCAGGCAGTTTGGCTTAGCTGGCCCCCTCCATGGCTCACCTCCTGTGGTGGCTCCTCGAGCCTCTGCCCAGCTCCCCCATCTCTAGTCTGTGATTAAGCTGGTGGCTGAGAACTGGGTCTTGGAGGGTGCCGAGGGTTGGCGGTCCCAAGAGGAAGAGGGCAGCACAGGCAAGGCTCACGCTGCGGCTGACTGGCAGAGGGCAAGGGAATTCAGAGGGAAAGGGCTGGAGGTTGTGGAGTGGGGGTGGGGGCAGGTCCTGGGGCCAGACACAGAGCGCCGGGGCAGTTTGGGGGCAAGATTTGGAGAAGGCAGCCCGGGTAGGGCATTCCCTGCTGATCCCTGGGGTCTTGCTTCCAGGCGCCCCGACACCTCCTTCCTCTGGTTCACGTCTCCATACAAGACCATGAAGTTCATCCTGTGGCGGCGGTTCCGGTGTGCCATCATCCTCTTCATCATTCTCTTCGTCCTGCTGCTCTTCGTGGGCATCTTCCTCTATTCCTTCCCGGTGAGTCGGCCTGATGGCAAGGTCCACACACCGTTTCAGAGCAGCATCTGGTCCAGTGAGGGACATGGAGCCCCTCATCTGGAGACTCCCAGTCTGGTAGAGACAAGGTCCAGCTCTATGGACGAAGTCCTGCCCTTCATCCGGGTATGGGGTGTGGGGCGTGTGTACTGAGAGTTTGCCTTCAATGGGGAGACATAGCAAGTCCTCAGCAAGTCCCCAGACTCTGGAATCAATGTTGGCAGAAGGTGACACCCCTTGGGCAGGGGTGACCAGGGGAACCTTCTTGAAGGAGTGTGTGGAAGTGGGTCTGGGAGGGGAGGGTAGGTTGGGATGGCAGAGCAGAGAGGAAGGCCCCCTTGTTTATAAGAATGGCATCTGCTGAGGTCCAGAGGAAGGGGGACCGTGGCTCTGGGTGAGGGTCTCAGTGTCTGCCTGAGGACCTTGATGGAATGTGTCCCACCTTCTGCAGTGGGGTGGGTATGGCGGAAAGTGTGGGACGGTAGGAGGTGGACCCAGGAACCTCTCACCAGGTGTGTAGGTGGCTCTGGTAGGAAGCCAGCTGATGCCCAGCAAGGAGCCATGGGGGTCGCTCTAACAAAGGATTCTGCACCCCCAACTCTACTAGGCCACTCCTGGGGAGGAGAAGCAGGGCCTCTGTTCCCTGTCTGTGCTTCCCCACCCTCCCAGCTCATCAGGGAGCAACAAGGCTCCAGCCCCCCAACCCACCATGTCTCTGGAACTTCAGACCTTGAAGTGTTCCCAGGCTGGGTCCTGATTTTTCTTTCCTTTTTTTTTTTTTTTTTTTTTTTAAGATTTTATTTATTTATTTGACAGACAGAGATCACAAGTAGGCAGAGAGGCAGGCAGAGAGAGAGAGAGGAAGGGAAGCAGGCTCGCTGCTGAGCAGAGAGCCAGATGAGGGGCTCGATCCCAGGACGCCAGGATCATGACCTGAGCTGAAGGCAGAGGCTTTAACCCACTGAGCCACCCAGGCACCCCTGGTTCCTGATTTTTAATGTTCTTTAAGTTTTTAAAAAACCTTTCTCATATACGAATTTCAAATTGATATAAAGGTAGAGAGAATGGCATGATCAACCCCATGTCACCAGATTCTTTTTTTTTTTCTTTAAAGATTTTATTTATTTATTTGACAGACAGAGATTACAAATAGGCAGAGAGGCAGGCAGAGAGAGAAGAGGAAGCAGGCTCCCTGCTGAGCAGAGAGCCCGATGTGGGGCTCGATCCCAGGACTCCGAGATCATGACCCGAGCCGAAGGCAGAGGCTTAACCCACTGAGCCACCCAGGCGCCCCTGTCACCAGATTCTAATGGCAAAGAAACGGAAACCCAGTGAAGAGAAGGGGCTGGCTCAGGGCTGCCCAGGAACCTGCCCAGCTCCTGGTCTTGGGTTCCTGCTGCCGTAGGCTTCAGTCCAGCTCAGCACCAGGCTGTGGTCAAGGGCATGGTCCCCATAGCGGGCAGTCCACTCTGGGAGTTACAGTTCCATGTCTGCGTCCTCTTTGCTTTGCGAATTCTCCAGGAGGAGGAGGAGGATAGAGAACTCTCTCCCACTGTGGTTGGTGAGACCTTACATGGGCAGCACGCATCTCCTACCAGGAAGACAGTTAAAACCCAAAGCCCTCCCCTTCAGTCCTTCATATCATGGACTGAGGAAGAGCAGGTGGGCAGGCGGGCCTGGCCGTCCAGGCCCCAGCTATGCTCTGGGCCATAAATGAGAAAGGAGGGTCTGGAGCTGGGATGGCTGATGTGTCCGGCTTCAGGCCAGGCCCTCTCCGCCAGCTGTAATCACCTGGAGCGCCATCTGAAACATGTTCTGGAAGGAGTCATGGCCGGTTGGCTGACTCTGGCTGTGGTCCAGGGGAGGGTCCAGGTTATAGGGCCCTACAAGAAATGCGCAGTTTGGGGGGGCCTTCTGGAAGCAAAGGAAGACAAAATCCCAAAATCACTGACACAGGCCCATGGAAGCTCACGAGTCATGTGACAGCCTCAGATCAGGACTTGGGCTCTCCTCCTCTCATTTTGGGTACATTGGGCTGCCACTCCATTCAGATGAGGGCTTCTCCCGAGTGTGTGTTTGGGAGGTGAGGGAGTGCTGTGAGCATGAGGGAGAGGGTGACGAGCTCTGCGTCACTGTGGAGCGTGGCTCCCTGGGAGGCAGAGCAAAGCGGTTCATGTGAACCAGGGACAGGGTACCGTTTGGGGCTCCATCCTGAGGCTCTGGCCAGGGGAGTTTAGGGAGAGGAGAGCTGGCTCAGATCCTTGCTTCACAAGGAGGCAGGTGGTCTGAAGGGCAGCAGCAGTGAGGCCAGGGAGCTGGTTTGAAATGCCGAGTCCTGGGCTGTGGAGGAGAAGCTGCTCGGGCCATGTTGAGCTCTGTGAGTCGGTGCAGGACGGAGCTCTGGGCTTGGAGTCAGACGTTGGCTCAGCTCTGGCTCTGCCAGGGACTTCCTCTGTGACCTTGGCAAGGCTCTCCTGTCCACAGGAGGAGGGAGCCGGGCTAGGACAGCTCTGACCTGCTGTGACTAGCACTGTGGTTAGGGGAGCTCTTTTGCCTTTCCTGGGGTGCTTTCCATCAGAGCCAAGGGGAGGGCAGGGGCCTGTCCCAAGTGTCACCACTGCCCATTCTGTGACTAACTCCTGCCTGTGGCCAGCGGGGCCCTGCCCTGCCAGGCACTTGGGTGGCAGGCCAGACCTTCAGGGACCCAGGGAAGGAGGGCTTGCTCCATGGCCAGGAGAGGGAGGGAAGATTTCCAGTTCCTGCCAGCCTGTGGTCCTTCCTCCTCTCTGGGGCTGCCTTAGCCCCAGGCCCCGTGAGTAGGGCCACAGTAGAGCCCTTTGTCCAACAGCCCTGCTCAGAGCCTCTCCCTTGTCTTGACCCCACCTGTGGCATCACTATCCTTGAGTCCTGCTGTAAATTGTCCTCTTTAAGCTACCAGCTCTGCCTTCCCTCTCCTGGAGCTGCCTGTGAGGGCCAGATCCTAGGTGAGGGGTCTAGGGCGAGAGGGACCGTAGAGGCCTGAGGCTATAGACCTTGTTTGTGTAGGTCTTTGCTACCACCTGGGCAAATCCTGCACCCCTCCAGCCGAGTCACCTGATCACTGGGTGGGTCCCAGACCCTCACCTGGCTTTTAGGCCTTGGGGGCTGAGGATCTGACAGAGAGGGGCCCAAAGTGAGGGCTGCTCCCCTCCAGTTGGCCTAACTTCCCACCCTCTTGGAAAGTGCCCTGGGAGGGGGACATGGAGGGCAGCCTGTCTGATTCCCCCCAGCACCCCCCTCCCCCAGGCCCGAGCCAGCCGGGAGCAGGGCCAGCGTGGGGAGGCAGGAGGCGATCTGGAGGGGAAGGAGCGGCGGCTTTGTTTCCAGAGTTGGCTTTCCCTGGGCCGGCGCTGGGGAACATACTGTCCCAATTAGGAGCCTTGTGTTGTGTTGTATGTGTTTTCATGGTTTTTGTGGGGGCAGGAGTGGGGAGGGGAGATTCCTGTCAGTCCTGCAGCTGGCAGGACTTAATCAGGGGTGACCCATCTCTGGGGCTGACATGCACGGTGGGTCATCCCCACACAGCCCACCCCTCAGCCCTCTCCTTATGTTGGCTGGATGGGAGTGTGGTGGCCAATGAGCCCATGTGGGTTCCCATGTGAGGGTGTATGGGAGGGGCTGGGGAGAATCATAACCATGCCTTTGGGCCACCTGTTTGATGGAGGAGACTAGGGCAGGCCTGCCCTTTGGCAGGTGGCTGGGGCATGGAAGTGAGCCTTGGGTTGGTGGGGGAGCAGTCAGAGCCATTCATGCAACCATGGCTCCAGGTTGGAGGGTACGAATAGAGCTTCAGGAGGGTGTGGGCGTGTGTGGTTGGCGAGAGCCCCAGGAAGAGGAGTGTTGAGCTGAGGGTGGTGTGGGAGGTGGTGGTGAGGGTAAGGTGTGGGCGGGTGGCTGAGTGGGTGAGCCTCCTTTCCCAGCTCTTGCCTCCCCCCCAACCCCACCCTGCTGCCCCCTGCCCAGCAGCTGTCATCACGTGTCCCTGCTTCTCCCCTCCCTCCAGAACTACGCTGCCATGAAGCTGGTGAAACCCTTCAGCTGAGAACTCTGCCCACAACTGGCCGCCTTCTCCATTGGGCTTAGCTGAGCTCCTCCGGACCTCCGGGCCTGACCCGCCTGCTGGGGTGTAAACAGACAGGCATGCGCTCCAAGAGTTGGTGACGTCGAGTCTTGGGATCACCCGCCTTTCATCATTTCTTTTGCCCCCAACCCAACCCTTTTTGGATCAGCCCATATGTATTTCAGTATAAAACAGTTTGAACCATGGGGCCGTGTTGGCTGTGTGTCCCTGTAGTACCTGAGTGAGGTGTGACTGTGTAGAAGACAGCTGTGTCTGGCTGCCTGGGCGGGGCGGGCGGGGGCAGAGAGTGGGGGGCCACCTCTAGCTCAGCATCCCAAATGGAACTTTATCCTTTGACAAGCCTGGTCGGGCTGAGTGGGCTTTGAGGCTTGGTGTCTGGTCTGCCTAAAGACCCAGCATGTTCTAGTTCTCCAGGACGTTCCCCTTCCCACTCCCCCTCCTCCCTTAGTCTTCTCCTCTTCCTTTCCCAGGCTGTGTTTGCTTAGGTGGGCGGTTACTATACCTTCTGCTTTCTTTGATCCTGCCCAGGAAGAGGGTCCACTTTATCCAAGGGGAGCACCGTGAAAGGGTTGGGCCAGAAACTCTCCAGGCAGGGAGGGCTGCTGGACTTTTGGCTGTGATATTATCCCCCACAATTTTAGGATTTCTTGTGACTCTCTTGCTCTGCTTCCTTACCCTGCTTAAAGATCTGGTCTGCACAAATACACCTTTTTCTCATGGTCTGAAGCTTAGCATGAGCTACGGGTCTGTCTTCTCCTGCAGAGATCAGGCTTAATCTACGGGGGCAGCAGGAACGTACTTAGAGAAAAAGCAAAGAGCATGAAAACATAGTGTTTCCAAAATAGAGGCCTCTGCTTCTCTCGCCCAAGGGGCTGGAACTCTGGAGCACAGCGCTGGCCGCCTTCTCTCCTGTTCCCCAGGAGGGCTTCTCCTATTTCCTGCTGTGAGCCTGCTCCCCTGGCTCAGGCCCCAAGGCCCCAGTGTGATCCTTCCAGGGCACTTGGCTCTTTGCTGCACTCTGGAACCGAGACTGAGGATCTGCCTTGTCTCACCAGATGGGCAGACTGGGGTAAATGGCACAGGGCTGATGTCCTGGACCCTTTTGGATGAACTATGCTTCAGAGAGTGATTCTCTTTTAGGAGAGGTTCAGGCTGGAAATGGCCCTCAATATCCAGCTGGGGAAGATCTGAAAGGCATACAGGAGTCATTCACTCATTAATTCATTCATGCTTTTCCTTCCTTCATTCATTAAAGAAGTGTGTGTGTGTGTGTGTGTGTGTGTGTGTGTGTGTACCAGGCAAAGTGCTAGGCTCTAGAGATACAATGTCGATTAAGTTGAATGTTGGTTTATAAAGATGGTTCCTACCTTCCCACATCTCACCACTGAGTCAGAGAGGAAGACAGACAGATCAGCGATTATAATGCACTGATGAGTGAGCAGGGGTTACAGGGTCAAGGGCAGAGAGTGGGAAAGGAAATGGAACAGAGTATGTGAAGACTCGCTGAAGCCAGAAATGAGTTCAAAGATCTATAAGGATTTTCATGTGGATCCCGAGCGGTGGTTCTCAGCCAGGGGCAGCTGTACCCCACAAGGCCTATTTGGCAGCCCCCAGAGACATCTTTGATTGTCCTGGCTGGAGAGTGGGGCGCGGGTGGGCTGAGGGTGCTCCTGGTATCTGGCAGCTGCTAAAATCCTTCAAGGTGGAGCAGCCCGCGCCTCTCCAAATAATTATCTAGTCCAAACTGCTGTTCCTGTTGCTGTTGAGAAATTCCAGAAGGAGAGAGTGGATTCTAGAGATACTGAAAATTAGACTTGATAGGGCTTGGGGGAGCAACTGGCACGGGCCGGGGGTGGGATGGAGTGCAGGAGGAGATACTTCCAACTGAGATAAAGCTCAGTTGTCTGGCTTTCTGACTGCTGGTACCGTTCATGAAGTCAGCTTTGGGCAAGAAAGTCCAGACACATTTAGTGCACAGTGACAATATCCTTCCTGCCCTCTGTGTCTCCCTGCTGTGATAGCGTCTCTTCTCCCTTCACAAAGTTCTAGAAAGCATCATCTGAGTTTGTGTCTCCCTGTCTACACTCACCCTCATTCCTCCACCCACTGTGGTCTGACTTTATGCCTGTGGCTCACTCCTCTCCCTTCCTCCTTGCTGAAAGAATCCTGGTGCTGTTCCGCTTTCCCCAGGGCCCAGTGCTCTGGGAGAAGCTCCGCCCCCTGCCTTAGGGGGAGGGGTCTTCTTAGATCAAACCTATCGCAGTGCCGCCATTCCCCTTGCCAGTGATTGGTTTAGGGACATGCAGGTGACTTGTTTATGACCAGTGAGACCTGAGGAGAAGGTGGTGGTGGTAGTGGTGGTTATGGGAGTTGGGGGGTGAAGCAGCTGGGAAAGTTTCTAGGAAACTTTATGCTCCATGACAGAGGACATGCAAAGAGGCACATCTTCATCTTCCGCCTTTGGATCATTTTTGTGGAAAAATGTAATGACCGGCACTATGGCAGGCATCTTGTGACCACGAGGGGACCAGCGTGAGGAAGTAAGCCAGCACACAGAGGATGGCAAGGACCTGGTTCTCCATGAAGCTGTTGAGAAAGGACCCACTCTGGAACTGCCCCAACTCTTCGCCGTCTTGTTACATAGGGTCATAAATTCCTTGTTGTTGAAGCCATCTTTGATTGTGTAGTGTGCTACCCACAGCTTGTGGCGTGCTCGCTGGCAAATTTCGTGGTCTGCTGAACACTCTTTTACTGCACTGCCAATAACCAGGGCTCCCCCATGCAGGCACCACATCTAAGACGTCATACATTTATTATTTATTATAACAATTTTCCTACAGATGGCAGTAAAGTGTTTTGTTCTAATAAAATCAGTGTGTTACAATAGTTTTCTCATAGATGTCAACTACCTTAGGGAAGGGGCACCTTTTTCTCATTCACACTGGGGCCCCCTTGAGCCCCGGTTGCTGAAGCTGTGACCATTTAGCCTTCTAGCCTCTCAGTGCAGCCGGCAGCACCAAATGTTCCTCTGCTTCATGACATGCTTGTCGTGGGCTTCCACGACATCGCTGTGGTCCGCTCCTCCTCCTCTCTTTCTAGCCATCCTCTGTTGGTCTACAGTGCTCCCCAGGCTCTTGCCCCTGGCCACCTGCTCTTCTCCCACTGCACACCTCCTGGGCAACCTCATGGGTCCCTGTGGCTTCAATGGTCCTACATCTCACCCCCTTTCTGCCTCGTGCTGTAGCCACTGTCATCCACCATCTTCCCCACGTGGCCTCTCCTGAGGGTAACTCATGGATACCGCAAGTTGGAGACCTCCCACTCACCATCTCCATACTCCAACCCACAAAAACAGCTCCTGCTCCGTTGTTCCCTCCACATGCTTGGTCCCTGGTGCTGGGCCTGTGTGAGGCATCCTTGAATCTTACTTCTTCCTTCCCCCTTAGCCAAGACATCCCCAAATCCCAGATTCTGGCTCTCAAATCTCTTTGAATTCAGTGACCTCTCTTCCCATTCCCACCACCTCCTTTTGTGGTCGGGCCACCAGGACTGGCACCGTAGAAACCCAAGCATGGTTCCTTCGGTCCTCTTCCTCTCTGCTCCGTGACCCACTGTGCACAAGCAGTGGAACTGAACCCGGCCTGTTGTCCTCCATCCTCAGGAGGGCGGGCAACCATCCTGGCACAGGGCTCCCCCAGAGACCACGCCTTGCTTGCCTGTCTTGTGTCATTTGCCGCCTTTCCCTCTGCTCTGCAGAGCTGAGCCATGTGCAGACCAGGCCTCTGCCCTTCACTCTGGTCTCTGCGTGGCCCTTCCTCTGGCGTGCGTCCCCTGACAGGCTCTGGGGCGCAGCCACCACAGAAAACCGGGCAAGGGATTGGATTCTCTCGGCCTCCCTCACCCTTAGTCTGGGCCTCCAGGGCTGAACTCCCCTCACAGTCCTAAATGAGAAGCCTGCTTCCTTTGCAGAAGGGACCTTACTGAGCTTTTTATGGAAAGTTCTCTTTAAATAGCCAGGCTCTCGGAGTCATTTCAAAATCGATTTTTATGTTCTGACGTTCAGTTAGTTCTCAACGTTGGAGAACCGTTCTTGTTGCAAGGTGGAGAATGACTCTCATCTGTTAAAAAATGGTTCAGTAAAACTTGATAAGCCCTCTGTATCCAGAATGCTCGGCTTCCTGCCTTTATTTTTCTCTGAGGGTGTTTTGGAGAGAGGTGTTCTGTGTACCTGTGTGCACACATGTGTGTGTGTGTTCATGCACACATACACACGCACACACCGTTTTCTGCTCCTTTCCCCGGGCTGGACAGCCCAGGAAGGGTGACGGGGAGGTTGGACAGACAGGAAGAGCTGTAAGCACAGTCCTGGCCTGCTCCGGGGCCCACGCCCCCCCCTCCCCATTTGCCTCCACCTCCAGGGAACCCAAACGTGTGTCAATCCCTTCTCCACGTGTTTCATAAATGTAGGATTATGGGATTTCCAGAGGAGGCAGGTGGGCACCCCCTGACAGGGACACAGGGATAGCCCAGGAAACGTTTCCTGCTTGCAGAGGAGAACCAGGGAAGAGCCAAGTTCAGCCTGCCTGACATGTGGGTCCTTACGTGGCGGCTGAGCTGAGGGGACAAGCGGGGGCTTCCCGCTCCCTCTTTTTCCGCTCCCTGCCGTGCCTTCCCTTCCTCGGGGACAACCCGCTGCAGTTCTTATTCCCTGTGGCTTGGCCCGGTGTGAGTTTCATACCGTTTTCTCTGCCTTTGTTTTGGTCTCAGTTTTCCATGGTGTGTGTGTGTGTGTGTGTAAAAGACAGACAACAGATGAGACAGATGTAGGGAGAGACAGATCCATGGTGAGGCCAGAGGCAGAGACAGACGAGCCAAAAGACTGTGGCAGTGGGGACAGGAAAGAGACCTGCCCCTCACCCAGTTGCTAGAGCATGTCCTCAGCTGGCTTGTCATTCCACCAGGGGCCAGAGCCACTCCTTCTGCCCTACCACTGGATCCCAGGCTTATTTGTTGGAAAACAGAAAGGGAGGAAGAGAGAGACAAGCACCCTGTGTTGGTCCTTTCCAGTCAAATTGGGGAAGCCCCATGTCCCATTTCTCTCATAATCCAGTAGTTCATTGTGGATTCCATAGGTAACCCTGGGCCCATGTCCTTTCACTCTACAGGGCTGGCTTGTGTGTGTTTGGGGATGCTGGAGTTGGGAACACTGGTTGGTTCTCCATGTTTCCATGATCAGCCTGGGACTGGAGTCTGGCTGCCCCTTCCTCCTGCAGACACTGGGGATCTCTAGGGGGCCCCTCGGGAGCTCACCTGTGCCCCTACCCCAGCCTCCTGGGTCCACTCCATCCCTCTGCTGGCTCAGGCCTATGTAGGAAACTCTTCCCTTTACTGCTGGCTTCAGCAGAGATGTTCTGGGATCTTTTCAAAAAGAACTTGACCAAGAACCAAGGGTGAGATAAAAGCCCAAAGTCCACCAAGAAATCACTCGCATTTATGATGCATAATGTTGCTATGTTTATTTCTTTGTAATCTACATTTTCCTCTCCTTTTCCAAAATGGAGCCCTTTTACTACCCAGGCTCACGACCCAGAGAACAGGAAGAAGTTGTCAAGAGACCCTTTAGCATAGGGAAGGTAGAAGGATAATACTGTGTGAAACCCCAGGAGGGCACCCCTTTTGGGTCTCCCTGGAAATGGGAATGCAGAGAGGTCTGTCCTGTGAGCCCTCTCACTGAAGAGACCCAAACTCACCTGGAAGACATAGTCTGGGAACAGGGCTTTGAGGACCAAAAGGCTTCTTCTGTCTGTGAAAGGATTCCCAGTCTGATACATTCCTGGTCAAAAGAGATTTTACTACAGTGTGGCTTTTACTATTTTTAAAAAATTTTTAAGTTTTTATTTACATTTCCAGTTAGTTACTGTACAGGGTAATATTAGTTTCAGGTGTACAATATAATGACTTAGCACTTCCATACAGCCCTGGTGCTCGTCACAACCAGTGCCCTCCTTCATCCCCATTGCCAGAGTGGGCTTTTAGAACCAGGCACATGGCCGTTCAAACCCTTTCTCCCCCACTTAGCCCTGTGACCTTGGACACGTCATTTTACCCCAGGCCCCTATTTTCTCATCTGAAACATGGAACCATGGAAACCTTTCCCTCCCCGGGCATGGCAGGGACTACCCGAGATGATGCCTAGTGCCTGACACAGAGCGAGTGCTCCGTTTATTTTGAAAAGGAGCTCTGGGGTGACCTGGGTGCTGGGTAGGAGGGAGAGCATCCAAGAAGAAGACATGGCAGGTGAGAGAGGGCTCCCCTCTCTGGGGGGCTCCTCCAGTGTGGGGGTGATGGTGACCCCATTTCTCTGCCCAGGGCCCGGGGAGGGGGGATTGGGGTTGCTGCTATCAGAATGAGGGCAGGGAGTGGGAGAAGACATGTGGCATCCATCACACCATCCTGTCTCGGCCACCATGTCCAGGCTTTCCTTTCATAGCCAAGCAGCATGGCCTCTGTTACTCTACTAGGGCTTTGGGTGAGCTGGCAGAGAGTTGCCCACAAATGGCCAGACTGGGCATGCTTGCAGACGTGCACTCTAGAGCATTCCCTCTGCCCCATATGGACCCATTCCAGCAGAAAGCTGCATCCATGATGCTCAGACCCACCCAGGAAGCCCAGCGCTCTCAGACGAAGTCACGAACGCAGGCTCACGCACACTCCCAGTGTGCACTCAGGGCACACATGCTTTCTCTCCATGTGTGTGTGTGTTTCACATCGTCAGCCAGAATGCTCTGGAAATCTAAGCAGAAAGGAGCGTGTGAATGTGGCCATCATCAGGGATAAATTAATCCCAGACATGTAAAGGGTTTTCTTTTTTCATTCTCAGCCCTACTGCAAATTCAATTATGACTTTCTGCCAGCTACTGAAATGAGGGGACAAGTAAGTACGTGGCTGAGCCTGGAAAATGGGGCAGGGCAGGGGACCCTTCTTGATCCACACCCTCATTTCCCTTCCCTGTTGTCCCGGATCCAGGAAAGAGTTGCCGTCATTCCTGGATCCCCAACACGAACAGAACCTTGGGGCAGCAGCAAGGTGCCATCTAAGAATGGAGCCCCAGCGGAAATCGAGCTGCCCTCAGAGCTGAACTAGGAAATGACTGCATGCGGGACCAGAGCATAGGCTGGCAAAGGTTCCCCGATGAGGTGACCTGTCCCAGGGCCTGGCAAGCCTTCAGGGAGCGCATGCTCACCCATCTAGGGAGAAAAGTGTGAGTCTCAGATAACCTGCCTTTGCTATATCTAGGGAAGAGAGACGTGGTGAGGCAGCCCCATGGCCAGGCTTTCTGGTCCCCAAGGCTATGAAGCATTGACTTTATCCTTCTCCCTTGCCCTTCCCGGGCAAACCTCTGACGCATTTCATGTGTAGAAGGTGCCCCTGGGACCCAAGTCATCCACGGGATACTTCTACACTGGCATTTTAGTTTACATGCCCCTTTCTGAGCTCCATTAATGGGGGTCTGCTCCTTGGAGCTGGACCCACTTCCCTCGGACCCACACCGTCAGGGGCTTAGCTGGCCAGCATGGCTGGAGGTAGGGGAGCCCAGGAATGTCCCTCGAGAAGCCTCCTGGGGCGGGGGGAAATGTGAACAGCATTGAGGAGACCCTTCCTTTGGGGAGATCCTTTCTTCGGGGTGTGGGACATTTGGGACTTCTTGTCTGCACCATGCTAGGAATGAAGCGCCTCCTTTCTCAGACTGAGGGGTGATCCTCTGTGACGGTGGGCTTCTCCTCTTACTCTTCTAGAGATAAGCGGCAGGTAGGGGAATTGAATTACTCTCGAGGATTGCAGGGATGTGAGGAATTGGGGGTGTTAGATTCCATGAGAATTCCTGAAGAAGGTCAGGTGAGGCTGGTTTCGAAAGAGGATGGGCGAACTGGGGGAGACTGGATTTTCCATAAATTGTGTGCGAGTGGGTAGTAAGGGGATTTGAGGCTGGGAGGGAGCAGGGAGGTAGGAATGGTCTCATGGCCCTGAGCTGAGCTTTGCCCTCGCCCCTCCCCCACCAGAGGTGGGGGCTCTGTCTGTCCCTCCCCTGGGGGCTTCTGGGGCCTCTTACATAACCCAGGCCTGGCCAGGGAGAGCTGGATTTTCACAGTCAGGATCAGGCTGCCAGAAGAATGAGAAAAATGGGCCTGAGGGAACACCTCCACTACAGAGAAAGAAGGAGGAGGCTGGGGAGGGAGGCCAGGCAGCCAAAGATGTGTGTTTATGTATGTGGTGTGTGTGTGTGTGTGTGTGTGTGTGTGTGACAGAGACAGAGGGAGAGGGAAGGCTGACTGTGTCAACTCCCGGTCAGTCAGTGTCAGACTTAGGAGCCGGGGTCCCTGCCCCAAGGACCGCTGGGTGGGGAGGCTGCCCTCCGTATTCAGTCAGACTGACTCGGATGCCTGGGACTCACCTCCCACCTGGCCAGGCTCTCAGGCCTGCTGTACCGAGGATGGGCTCTTTTCCACAGCAGCTCTTCTCTCCTGTTCCCAGTGGGGTGCGGAAGCCAAAGCTTTTCCCTGACCTCCAGAGTCGGCTCAGCTCAGGGGTGAGGATGAAGCTGGAAGCTGGGCTGAGGGGTAGCCCTTGGCTACTGAGAGCCAGCTGCAAGTCAGCTGATACACAAGGCACATTGTCACCTTTGATCCTCACCTGTGAGAAGTAGCTATTTTGAGCCCCATTTTAGAGACCAGCAAACCGAGACTCAGGCCACAGGGCTGCTGTGAAAGGCAAGTCTGGCCATGTTGACTCAGAGTGCTCGCTCTTTCAGTGCTCCCTCCTCTGCCCCCTGCAGGCCTAGGCCCTCCCTTGCCAAACCCCAGTCTCATAGCTCACAGCTGGTGACTTTCAGCCCCGACCCAGAGCCTGGCCCCCAGTGGGGTCGCCACAGGAATCAAGGAGGGATGATGTTCGATGTTCGATATTTAGGGAGGTAACTTCAGCACTGCGAAGTCCGCCCAGGCACTTCTCTAATCTCAGAACTCTTGCCCTGGTAAAAGCTCCCAGTAAATAAACAACTGCAAGTAGTAAGAAGGGAATGTGAGAAGGAAAAATAAAGCAGGGGGAGGAAATAAAAGTGACAATGGATGGGGAATGGCCTTTTTCCATAGAGTCTGGGGAGAAGCCCTCTGAAAATATTGACATCAGAGTAAAACCTGATTGAAGTGAGAGAGTGAGTCATGCAAAACCTGAGTGAGAGCGTTCCAGGCAGAGCGTACAGCAAGTGCAAAGGCCCTGAGGCCGGAAGGACTTTGGATTGCCCATCTGGTCAGACTGTTCACTGCTTGGGAGTTGCCTAACATCTCTTATATAGCTCATCTTCAGCTCTTCTGGACCAGGGAAAGCAGTGTCTCAGCAAGTATCATCCAGTTCATTCCTATCCCTCCCTGTGTTGCCCTTGCCAGGAATGAAGTGGGTGCCCTCACCCACTCTAGGCTAGGCTAAGTGTGGCACAGAGCCTCCTTGGCTGTCTTCTTTCCCATGCTTGACCACTTGGGGAAATGCTTCCAGTGTTCACACTCCTCACTGCCCACGCTAACCCTTGCTGGGGATTCGGGCAACACGCTATTTCCAGATGGGCAAGGGTGACTATTTATTTTCTTTTTAAAAATAGCTTTTATTGGTTTTTGTCTTATTACAAAAGTATTATATGTTCATTATAGAAATTTGAGAAAACAGCCAGCAACAGGAAGAGTATAAAAGAGCCACTAATCCCATTACTCAGAAAGAACCACTGTTGGCACATAGGTATTTCTAGAATTTTCCATGTGAGTGTGAAATATATGTTAGGATTTTTAAAGAATATGATCTCACTATACACTGTGGCTTGCAACCACGGTGCTGTGACTCTCCATCCACATCACTGAGTGTGCCCTTACAACATGGTTTCTGGCTCCATAATAGTCTGTCATTTGGATAAGCCATAGCCTACTTAGCCAGGTCCCTATTGATGAACTTTTAGGTAGTTTCCTTTTTTTTCTCTTTTCTTTTGGAACATCTTGTCCACAGGCCTTTTTACGGGCCATTCTGGGAGGCTATTTCCAAGGCCTTGAGCTATGAAGTGGGGTAAGATACCTCTGGATGCCAGAGGTCAGGACAGGGGACTGGGCTGTGCGGGTGGGTCCCTGCTTCCTTCTTTAGGACAGGGACCCCTTCTTTAGGACAGCTGCAAAGCTGAATCACTGGGAAGACTGAAGAGAGAGGATTTACTGGAAAAACGAGGTTTTCCCTACAGCTGTCCACAAACAGTGCTGCTTATGGAAGAAGGCGATTTCTGGGCTTCCAGGCTGCCTACAAAGCCCTGTGGTGGGTAGGGGTGGGGTGGAGAGGGCTGGTAGGGGAAATGAATACACAGGACTGGGAGCTCAGGATCACCTGCCCTGAGGGGAAAGTGTGAGAGTCTGTAGGCTGCTGTTTCTCCAGAGAGCTCTGCAGAAATGTTGTGAGGTGCGGAGTAGCGGCGGGAGGAGGGGGAGTTGACGGGGGGGGGGGGGGGGGGGGGGGGGGGGGGGGCCCCCCCCCCCGGGGGGGGGGGGGGGGGTGGCAGGTGAGGAGGACCCCCGCCTCCGGGGACGGGAGTGTAGGTACAGTCTGGACGAGGAAGCCCGTCTGAGCATCACCAGCTGTGACAGATCTCCCTTGTCTCCTTCATGAGGCTGCCTCTGATTTTTCCACGGGGGCAGGCTCAGAGTCCTTGCTTTCATGCCTTGTGTCTCCCTCCGGGGCCCTCACCACCCCTGGCTGACCGTCCCTGTGGTTATTCGGGTGAGCCTGAACTTGCCGCTCACCTCTCTGGCTTCCCTCTCCACCAGCTGTGCAGCCTGGGGCAGTTCTGTTCCCCCTTCAGATGTGGAATCATCACAGCTCTTCTTGGAGGGCTACCCTGAGGTCCAGAGGACAGGAACAGAGAATGTGGCACATGTTAGAAGCTCCTTGTTTAAATATTTTACATTTCCTTCTCCTACCTTAAGCTAAGCCGTTCAGGGGATGTACGATGTCTTCTCCACCTTTGTGCTCCCCCCAGCCCCACCCCGGCCCGGTGGTGGCCTCCACAGACCTTACGACGAGGTGCACAACCCTTCACCGGTGGAGGAGGAGAGAATATTTACAATATCAAAACTACTCGTCTTTCCCAGTATGTCACGTTCAGGTCCATCCTGGACTCCTCTTAGGCGTCTTAGGTGACGCCAAGTAAAGAGGTGTCCCAAGGGAAGGGGCTTGGGAACATCACCTTGTTCATCGGTATCTGGTGTATTCGCTTTCCGAGGGAGCCTGGTTAAGAGGATTCGCAATCACATGCGGGGGATTTCACTAAACCAGCCCTCATGGAGATAGACACGGGGTTTGGAAAGGCTCCTGCCGTGAAACAGTGATGGGAGATGAACAGTATGATCAGAGGAGGCGGAGAGCAGGGTGAGGGTAAGCTAAGAAGGCAAAGCGGGAATGCCGGGCAGAGAGGACACACGCATCTCCTACTCCAGCAAGAGCTCCTCGGACAAATAAAAAAAGAAACACTTACTTAGGTCCGCCAAGAAGTCAGAGATCCAAACTGAGATGTCACAAGGACGAGGTGATGGCGCATGCTGAAATCAGGGCTTACACCCATTACCTCTGCCCAACCTGGTTATGAGCACAGAGTGGGCCTTGAGAAGTGAGCTCATGGCCGTCATGCTAGATGTAATTTATGGAGAGAGAAATGCTTTGGGGGTGCACACTCTCCACGGATGGGCGTTTGCTGCTGAGGGGCCCTGAGACAGCCGCCCCATGGCCTCCAGTACCAGGCCTGGCACACAGCGGGGCTCTGGAAGTTTCTGTGGGGCTGACCTGTTCTTTGTGCACGTGTGTGTGTCCCTAAGAGGTTTGTATGACTGCGTAAGTGTTCTGCTCACCTCTCTTACTTAGAGTCCTCTCCCCTCCTCCTCCTGCCCCTTCCCCCAGCTTTTCCTCTCATTTATCCTCTCCTGCCAGTGGGTGCCCCTGTCTGACCCTCATTAACTCAAAGTGTAAAAACCATTTGTCTACAACCCCCTCTCCCCCCCACCCCCACCCCCAGCTGGTGGCTGGGGCCAGCGCCTTCTTTCCTCCCATCGGCTGTCTGCACTCAGACCTCTGTGGTTTATGAGCTAGATCCGAATCTGCTGGGCCCCATGCCCCTGGAACAGGCAGGACTTGTTAGGGGACAGACTGTGGTCTGCTCAGAAGACCTATAAAGACTGAGCGATGCCCCTGGGGGAGCCCAGATCTCCCCCTCGTTCCTTAGAGGGTTTGCCTGAGGAGGTTTCACAAGTTGTAGACTGCACACCTCCAGGGGCCCTGTCCTTAAGGACAACACTATAGATGGCCCCCCACGGGCCCCCTCCCAGGGCTGTATGGGACACAAGCAATGAGGCCGTGTGAGGACCTTCTTTTTGATTCTCTCCTTTCCAGTCCTGCCCGAGCCTCCAGGGAAGTTTCTGCCCTGGGACCTCTGCCCCCAACTTTCTCACCTGGAAGGGGTGACAGGGAGGAAGGGAACTCTACAGAAATGTTTGCTACCCTGTCAAAGAGGTGATGGATCAGGAAGAGCAGCTGAGGAGTAAAGCTGGGGGCCTGTGTGTGACAGACTGTCCTTAAATGAAAGGGGAGCCTGCCCACAGTGGAACACAGGGCTCCTGCATGCTGTTGGGGTTCTCCCCTCGGCAGGAGGCCCGTGTCCTCCTTTGGCTCTGTCTCAGCAGGCTTCCCTAGGGGCTGGTTCCTGCCTTCTTTGGGGTATCCCAGCTGGGGAGGCGGAGGTGAGCAGAGCAGGGGTGGGAGGGTGCCTGTCCTCTCCCAGGCTGGCAGGGGCCCAGAGGAATCCAGGATTTAGAAGTGGATCCAGGGTTTGTGGCTGGGAGCCCAGCCTGGCCCTGCAGGAGAAGGCCTTTGAGCTTTCATTACTCAGGGGGGAGCCCCAAATTGTCTTGACGAGCGTGGTTAGGTTTATGTAACGTAAACACCTCAGCAGACAGTGTCTCCCTGGTAGGGAGGACAGGTGTGGGCTTTGCGTGGGGGCTGCCAGAGGCAGGCGGTAGGGACTAGCTGGCCTCCCTTTGGGGCTGGGTAGGGGCCACCCAAGCGGGGTGCCAGGCTGGTGCAGTCTGAAATGCCCCACCAGGGCTTCACTCCCTGGCTTCGGCAACCACACCTCTTGGTTCCTTATTTAAAGGCTAACCCACACTCCACTTCCAACTGAGGGAAAGTGAGCAGGTGGCCCCTTTGGGGTAAGTTAGCCAAGACTTTCTCTTCCTCCACTACCCTTACCAGGTTAGATGGGTCAGAACATCCTCAGGGACCTGGTGGGGGGCGGGTGGCGAGTGGTGGTCCTGAATTGGGGGTTGGTGTAGGAGGTGGGGGCTGGGCTCCATGAGACTCTGGCTCTGTTCCAGGCCGGTGTGTCACAGGGCAAGGACCTGAGTGAGTGTTGGGAGAGAACTGCAGATAGATGCAGTGACCTGCTGGACCTCTCTTAGGGAGGCCACCTTGCTCCCTGGCCCAGCACAACCCTGACCTGATGCTGCTCGGGTAGGCTGCCTGGGTGGCCCTCTGCTGCCATGGGCTGCCCTCCCCCCTTCCCTCATGACTGTCCCAGCCCAGGCCCTCACTGGCCCTTGTGGTGGCTGCTCTGGGACTCACTCAAAGCCACCACTGACCTGCCTCCCCACCCGCCTGGGTAAAAATAGATGTTTCCACCACGGCCACCTCCGCAGCCTCAACTTTCTCCTACTTGAGCCCTTGCCAGTGCTCACTCAGTGAGTAGAGCATGACTTGCAGGGCTGAACCTGGCGTCAGGGCCCTGCTGAGAATCCCTGGCTGTTCCTGAATGCCCCATTGTTCCTGGAGGTGACCCTGTGCTTCCCTCCTCCAGGCCTGGAGCCTGCATCGCTTACCTCCACGTTGCTTCCCATTCCCTTTGGCTTGGTGCCAGTCTGGCCTTAGCTTCTCAGCTCCCTGCCCTCCCAGAGGAGGTATGGTCCTCTCCTCACAGGTCCAGCCCTATGGACGTGTGACCTGTGCACAGGGCCCTGTGCTGAGAAGGGCCTTGCCTTTGACTTCATGTTCTCCTGTCACTGCCTGAAATTCTTAATACTTTTTGAACAAGGGGCCCTGCATTTTTATTTTATACTAGGTCCTGTGAATTAGGTAGCCAGGTCTGCACCACTGAGACTCAGTAGTCTGTTGGGGGAGACACAGGTCAAATGGGAGAGGCACATCCCCTCCCTTAGGGATCTGACAGATTGGAGGAAGAGGCATATACCATCCAAAAGGCAGACCAGGCCAATGTGGGAGATACAATACTTGCTCTCAGGGAGCCTCAGGCCACTAGCCCCTGAGCTTGAAGAGACCTAAGATTAATGGAGAAGGCAGTGCCCTTTGTGGGCACATATTCCGAAGGGGGAGGCAGAGCCTCCACAGTCAAATGGTATAGGCAGATTCCCTGTCCATGGAGACCCTTAGAACCTCTGGCAAAGTCTACAGAGACGTGGGTGCCAAGGCCAGTCGCAGCTGAGGCTCAAGGGCATTCTGGTGGGCATGTGGGGTCTGACTGAGAATAAGGCATGGGAGCCCAGGGCAGGCGCTGATTCTTATGGGAGCTGTGGAAGGGGAAGGACTTGGGCCTGGGTCCTGGCGGGACAGGAGGGGAGAGGAAAGAGAGGAAGGCAGTGTGATGACATGGGGCATGCTGCAAGCTGGCTGCTGGGGGCCAGGGCTGTCCTAGGAGGGTTGGAAGGATTTTGCCAAAGACTTCAGGCGAACAGCAGAGCTTGGCTGTTTCTGAAGATGGCAGCCCCAGAGCAGTGTGAACAGCAGTGTTCTCCATGCTGGGGGTGAGGTGAGGAGTACAGTGGAGGCCGGGACAGGACCTCCCCAGCAAGCCCCAGAGGCCTAGAACCCCTGAACCCCTAGGATCCACTGAATTTCCTGGGGAGTGTGCTCACTGGGCTACTGTAGGGGTGAGGGGTGAGGGTGCTCACTGGGCTACTGTAGGAGGAGGAACAATAATTAGCGACTGGGCACAGGCCTACCTGCCTCGCAGGTCCCAGGGAAAGCAAGTTAATGGCAGTAGCGCTGCCCCAGCTCCATGAACTCCAAGGGATAATCATAGAACACAAGAAGGAAATCCCTATGAGGGGAGGCTTCCTGGTGGAGGTGGCCCAGGGGAGTTGACTTTTGGAGCTCTAAGAATGCCTCTGCCAGTCCCCCAATCTCCGGGTTTACCATGACCTCCATGGGGAGCCCACATGAAGAGAAGTCGTTCCGGTTTCCCCTCACCTCCTGAGCTGCTGACCTGCTCATGGGAAGACACAAATGGCAGAGAGGGTAAGCCCTGGGATCAAGGTGAGGTCAGTGTTTGGCCTTGGAGACCACCCCCCTCACTGAGAACCTGGCTGGAGGATGCTGGCTTGTCTCTTACAGCTTCTTCGGCCTGGCAATGGCAGCCAGGCTTGGTGGGGGGAGTTTCTTGTGAGGTTCCCACCAAGCAGGATCCTGGGAAACCCCAGCCTGGCCTCTGAGGAGCACATGAAATCCCATCTGGGGCTGCGTCCATAGCACTGCTCTGCCCCTCAATAGTCTACTGGCCAGCCGTTGCCCCAGTGAAGTCTGTGAGAGGCCTTCCTGGAGGGAGACTTGGTGACTGGAATTGCAAAGCAGACCCTGTATGGGAGCTTCTTAGCGCACCGTCAGGTCCTACCATGCAAGGGAGACAGCAGCACCCCTGCTCCCCGTGCAGCCTGCCCTCCACCCAACCCTCCGAGGCCAGAGGCAGCAAAGAAGTGGCCCACACCTGCACAACCAAGCAGGGGGAGAGAAAACACAGGATTTCAGGGCCTGGCTCTGCAGGTGCCCGTTGGTCTGAGCGCCAACCCTGCATTCACGTCATCACTCATCAGCAGGCGCTCATGCAGTGTGCGCCGAGCACAGAAGCTTGCGTAAGGAGGGCAGACAAATGAGGTCTTGCTGCCTTGGCCGTCAGGGTAACAGATAGATCTGCACAGGAGAGTGCCCCTGTGACCCACAGGGCTGCTTTGGTCCAATGGGGGCCGGGGTGCTATAGCCCTTTGCCTCTTAGAGGGTGGGGGATCTCTGGGAAGACTTTAGGGGGAAAGACTTCTCCCCAGGGCTTGTGGGATGGGAAGATGGGGGGGGGGCAAGAATTGAAGCTGAGGGCTGAAGAGACTTGGGTTGGTCAGGGGACCTCAGCATCCAGCTCTCCTCTAGGACTCCCCCCCGCCCCCCAGACTGTGGGGCTGACCTCTGCTTGACCTCCCCTCTCACCTCTAGATGGCTGTTTCCCCAGGTGCCTCCAGAGGAAGTATCCCCCTTACCTCCCCAGACTCCCACCTTCTCCTCCCCTCCTTGTCACCTCCACTCCAGAAAGAAGCCTTCACTTTCCCCACCTGCCTCTCTCCTCTCAGCCTCCCGCATCTGTTGGGGAAATTGGGCCATTTGAAGAATAAAGGAGAAGGCAGGAGGGAGGAAACTCCTGTCTGAGGGCCCAGCCCACAGCTGGGGTGAAAACCTGTTCCTTGTTAACACCCTGAGTTGGGACCAAAATGGGGGAGGGTGTCGTGCCTCCTCCGTCCTCCCGCAGGGACCGGGAGGTGAAATGCATGCTGGGAGATGTTAGCCGAACTTATTGGGAGCAGATGCGAAGGGATGGCGGGAGGGGCAGGGATGTGAAAGGAAGAGGGTCAGCCTGGGCGTGAGGGTTGGTGGGATTATTCGTGAAAAAGGACTGGGACATGTCACCCAGACTTCTGGGGTCCTGAGCCAATTCTTTAGACTTTAGAAATGTCTCCCCCATGGAAAGTCCTTTGGTCTAGACTGACGGGAATTCCAGATTTAGGGTACCCAGACACCTTCATGAAGAACAGAGGCAAGGACCATGTGTCCCAGTAGAAGCCTCAGCATGTGGACCTTGGGGACCTTCTCTTGAGCACCTCAGGGCACTAGCAGGGGTGGGGTGAAGGGCGGGGACGTATGTCAAGATGTGGACAGTGTACAAGGGAGCTGGGATCTGCTGTGGGTGGTGGGTATTGAACGTGGGGGTGGGGAGGCTCTCAAGGACATTGAGGATTGGTGAGTAGCGTTCATAGTGTTGATGGTGATAGTGACAGTGATATTGGTGACTGTAGTTGTGACAGTGCTGATAAGCAGTGTGATGGTGGTGATGAGGTAATAATGGTGGGGACCGATGGCCTCAGCTTTGCCGCACCGGGATGCCCACATTTTGGGGGTGGTGTGGGCTCTCAGGTTGGTGAATCTTCCTTGGCTTTCTCTTCATCTGGATCCTGCTCCCTCATCTCCAGTACCAGAAGCACTTGGGACCTAGCTGGGCAGAGTTCTGGGCTTCCCCCCTAACCTTCCCTTCCCCTAGTCCTCCAACCGATTTGCTCTGCAGAGAGCAGTGATGTGGTGTCAATGTCCCTGGTCCCTTGGGAATCCAAGCAGCTCAGGTTCTAGAGGAACCGGTGGGGTGACTCTTCAGCCCAGCACTCCTCCCACTTAACCCAGGCCTAGGCAGGCCCCTGGCCTACACTTCCTGTGCCACATGGCTTGGGACCAGATTCCTCCTCCAATGTTTTAATTAGATCCTGAGCTCATTAGCTGCCCAAATGCTTTCCAGACACCCCACAGCTGCTCAAGCCCTCCCCACACCTGCCCATCCAGCTGGGCCTCCCCCACACCTGGAAGACATTGAGGTCTCCAGCCAGGGCTCCAACTCCAGCCCCTCCTTGTGGCCTTGAACAGCCAGGACCAGGAGACGAGAAGCCGCCTGTTCAACTGTGGGAGGACGGTGGGCAGGGGGCGGGTCACAGGAGGGGCTCCGGAAGGGAAGCCTGGGGAATGAGTTGTGGTCACAGCTCCCAACACAGGGAAGTAGAGGAGGAAGTGGGGGATACTGCCTCTTGTCTGTCACGGCCAAGGGGAGCCAGGTCTCCAGTCCTCTTCTGCCTCACCACGCAGAGGTCCTAACTGCTCCTGACCCAGACAGTTTGCCTTCTGGATGTGTGTTGTGGCTAAGAAGGGTGCGAAGGAGGCAGATAGCTCAGAAAGGGGATGGTGGGAAGCTGGACTTTGAACGCAGCAGAACTTCCTGCAGGATTTGCCAGCCCGAATTGTCATGCAGTGAGTGACAGGAAGAGGGTTATATCCAAGGTCGTGGAAAAGGACCCAGGCTTGAACTCAGCTTGTCCCTAGTAGCCGTCCCCCTTCCTAGTCCACTATTTGCACGAACCACCCAGAATCAAGTGAGTGAATTCATGTAATCTTTGCTGACCTATAGCACGTGTGAGGAGTTGGGCACGTTTGTAAGAACTTTGCAGATACGTATTCACTTCATCTCACCATAACTCTGTGGGCGAGGTCCTGTCTGTTCCCACCTAACAGATGAGAGCCAGAGAAGTCGAACAGCCTCCTTAAGGTCACACAGGTTCTAAGAGGCTGGTGGAGACAGGATTCTGATGCCAACTTCTATTCTCAGTCTTCATGTCCTGCTGCCTCTCTAGAATGTACCATGAGTGGTGTTTCCTGGACTGAGGCAGTGGCAGCCCTATTTCAGATGTCCTCCCAGTAACCCAAAGCTGCTGGAATTCCTGCCACCGTGGGGAAGATAGGAGATCTATCCTGGCTGTGTGGTTAGGGACAGGCAATTTAGTTTATGTCTTCCGGACTCAGTTTCCACGGTGTAAACTGGGAGAAGCCTCCTTAGCTCTTAGAAGAGAGCTAAGGAGGATAAAGTAGGGGGCTTCAGAGCTTCCCCCATGCTTCTCTGTCACCACAGTGATCCCTGCCTTGTGGCCAGAAGTGTCAGCTACAGCTCAGTATCTCTCCTTCCCCAACCCAGCCCATCCCTAGGATGATGGTTTTTTAAAGATGTAGATCCCGTTCACTGAATGGATGTATGAGGGCCCCGATATGTGAAAGTCGGTGAAAGCTGAGCTGAACTGGTCCAAGTCTGGTTTGGATGGGAATGACAGGGAGGGGGCAAATGGAGGATGGCGGCCCCCAGCACTCCTCTGTCCTCTAAGGCATGCTGAAGAGCCCTAGATCTCCCCAGACATCAGAGTCATTGTCCTGAAGGGTCAGTTGCCATATTTTGGGGACCAAGTTAATGCCCTGGTTTGTGCCCCAGCCCGTTCCTCTAGAGTCTGCCTTAGAACTCTCTCCCTCTTCATGTGGTGATGATGCCGGGCTGAATGACTGAATGAGTTGGTCTGGAAAGATGCGTGGAAATCAAAGCTATGAGCTAGGGTTCACTCACATGTGGAGAACAGAGCAGGGGAACAGAGAAAGAGAGAGCCTCTCTGCCCAACAGCCGTCTGTGCTGTGTGTGTGTGTGTGTGTGTGTGTGTGTGTGTGCATTTAGTACCTTAAATGGTTTTTCCATCCACCCTCCACCCCTCAATGTCAGTTTCCCTGGCAGGAGGCTAGGAGGAGCTGACTGCCAGGACCAGCTCTAAATGTCAAGGCCTGGAAAAATCCAGCCATCCCCCAAGGCCCTACATTCCTACACCAGGCAACAAGATCATGGGGGCAGGCATGGGAGGTGAATGACAAAGTTACCACCCACCCCCATCCTTCCATGTTCCACCTCTGCAGGGTCACTCTGCTGTTAGTCTGGCTCCTGGGCCTCCCGTATCCAGGTTCCTTCTCAGCCATCCCACACACCTAGCCCAACTAAGACCATGTCATGCCCTGCTGCTCAAGAACCTACTCTGGCTCTCTATTGCCCAGCCAGGAAGATATATCTGGTCCTCACTAGAATTCCTGCCATCAGTGAGTCTCACCAATTTTGATCCTGGTTACTTCCAACGTGGCTACTCTGTGCCCCGTTCTAGAATCACCTTTTCTAGGAAACCTTTGATCGACACCCATTTTTCTTACCACCCTGTCTGTGCTTAGGGAGACAGATCCCTCTTTATTTTAAGTGGGGCTATCATGCCATGTTCAGTCAACTACAGCTGCTGGATCATGGGGGAACTGTCTTCAGAGTCAGCCACAGTGAGACTGAAGTTCATGTGTCCAGTCCTGCCCAGCTGTGTGACTTTGGGCCACTCATTTCATGCTTGTGGACTTTCATTTCCTAACCTCCAAACTGGCATCTCAGTCCCTCTCCCATCTACAGGAACTTATAAGTCTCTTAGAAGATCAAGGGTTTGAAAAGCACAAGTCTAATCTGCTTTCCTAAAGCGAGTTCCATGGCATGCTTTTAAATAATATTAGCTTCCTTGGGCTCCCACACAATACCAACAACAACACAATTTTTCTCCCAGTTCTGGAGGCTAGAAGTTAAAGATCAAGGTGCTATTAGTGTTAGTTTTTGGGGAGACCTCTCTTCCTGGCTTGCAAATGGCGGCCTTCTCCCTGTGACCTCAAATGGCCAAGAGCTCTGGTGTCTCTTCCTCTGCTTGTAAAAATATCAGTCATACCAGATTAGGACCCCACTCTGAGGACCTTGTATAACCTTATCTCCAAATGCAGTCATATCAGAGGCTTCAACATACGAATTTTGAAGGGATGCAGTTCAGTTCAGAACATGAGATTAAAGAGAAAAAGAGTTCCATGGTTGTGTATGTGTGAAAAAGGATGAGTTCAAGCAAATTAAATAGGGTCCCATCTTCCACTGTGAACAAAAATGCTCCAAGTGAGGCTGGAGGAGAGAACGTGCTGTTTCTCAAACCTGTTTGAACTTCATGCTCATTTCTGGTTGATCCTCTTGAGCTAGTGTTTTATAGAGTTCTATGTGGGACCCACTGCCATAATAATTGCCTACAGGCAAAGTCAGCGTTACTGTTCCAGATGGAACAGTAACAAGGCAGCTCCTGCTGATTAATGCTGGAATTCCAATGAGTAATCCCAGTGTGACATGTCAACCTTGCCTGCTAGTGTACTGAGTGAGGTCCCCAAACCACAGTTTCGTTTCTTTTCTCCTTTTCTCTCCCTCCTTCCATTTTTGTGTGAGGCCCAGCTAATGCTGACTGGCAGATGTGCCCTCACTGGGCTCCTAGATCACAGCAGTTCAGCCTGGGGCCCTGGAGAGCAGTTCTTTGCCAGCCTATACCATCATGTCTTTGCTACATTTCAGTTGCAGCTTGGCCTGGAGACTCAGTGACAGACAACCTTCTGTGGAGGTACCCTTCATCTTCCTTCACCTTGCATGCGTGATCCCTAAGCCCCTTTGCTGGAAATTTGGTGCTGACCAGGAAGTTGTGATCCAGGGATTTTTTTCTTCTGGGTCTGAGGACCAGCAGCATTATATCCCTTGGCAGGTTATTAGAAATGCAGGGTCTCAGGTTCCATTGCCGTCTGATTGAACTAGAATCTGCATTTAGCAAGCTCCCAGGTGTATATCGGAAGTACTAGTCTGGAACAGTGGTTTTCAGAACCATAGGATATGACCCATAGTACATTGTGGAAACAGTGTTCTGGGTTGCAATCAGCATTTTAAAAATAAGAGTAGAATTGAAAATATAGCATGCATTGATTTAATAAGGGCAAGTATTTGGGGAGAATCTTTACATGTTCTCGGTTGCAGCATAAAAGCATGTCACTATCAAAAGTTTGAAGGTATCAGTCTAGGAGCACTCAGGGTCATGAGACAGGGGACTGGTTGTGGTGACTTATGCCTGGCCCTGCCCACCCCTCCCTACCTGGCCTCTCCCCAGTTGTCCTGGATGCCTAAGGGTTTCCCGTCACCGACCACACACACCTTGTCACCCACACCCTGTGGCCCAATGCCAGGGCTTTGGGATGTGTTGGGGGAGAGCTGGAACCAAGACAAGTGACTTTTAAAGTAGGTCCTTCTCTAGGTTTCTTTTTCCTCAGCTCCTTCTCCCCCTTCCTTTTCCAGCTCCTTGCCCCCATTCCTCCTCCTCCCTCTCCTGTTCCAAGCTGGAAGGCAAAGCCAAGTCCAGCTCATCAGAGACAGGAATCTCTTTGCGTCTACACTGTAGATTTCTCCTTCCCAAGGCCCCTCACCCCATGCCGAGGAGTCAAAATAACCTGGCTGACCCCGCGCCGGCAGGGCCATTCCTACCTCTGGCAGTCGGCCACCAGCCCCATGTCTGCCAGAAAATTTATCTGATCTTTGAACTTAGCACTCCCCTGGAGATAAACCTGGGCGGCTGCTAAAGGCATCAGCACGGACTTACAGTCGGAGAGTTGGGGCATGTGGAGGTGAGCAGGGTGGGGAGAGGGCAAGCGGCCTGGAGCAGAGTGACTGCGAGGCAGAGGGACCGCCTGCAGCCCTTTCTTCCTCCCCTCACCTTCAGCTCCTGGCTTGTGGCCAAATGGAATGCCTGAACACGTAGCCGGGGCTCTTCCCTTTGGAATTCCTCCCTCCTGCTCCTCATTAGCACTACTGTAGATGGCATAGGGTGATCACGTGTTCCCATTCGCCAGGATTCATACCTGTTGTCTGGGTATAATCATTAAGAGTGTCCCCTTTCACTCTTAAGAGTGTTGCAATTAAACTGTCACTATATATAAGGAAGCCAAACTAAAGAAAACCTTGCCAAAGGTCATAAAGCTAATAAGCACTTCAGCCAGGACTTGACCCAAAACACAATCTCCTCCCAGAACGCCTCACAGCCCTCCCAGAATGGCTCACGCCCCTTCCAGGATGCCGCATGCGCCTTCCCCGAAGCCTCACACCCCTCCCAGGAGGCCTCACTCCTCTCCCACGATGCCTCACACCCCTTCCAGGATGCCGCACGCGCCTTCCACGATGCCTCACGCCCCTCCCATGATGTCGCGTGCGCCTTCCACCGATTCCTTACGCCCCTCCCAGAATGCCTCACGCCCCTCCTACAACGCCTCACAGCCCTTTCAGAGGGCCTTACTTTCTGGTTCTCCCTCTACCTGGGGGGAAGGGTAGTGTATATCAGAGTGTGAGCCTGTGTGCTGGTCTCCTAAACTCCTGACAGGCCTTGAGAGACAGGTGAAGTCACTTCCCTCTCTAATAATCTTTCCCAGCTCTAGGGTGCACCAGAACCTGGAGAAGTTTCTGCAGCCTCAGATTTTGGTGCATGGGTGGCCAGGCTGAGACGGAGGTTGAAGCCTTACTCAGGGGCATGGGATCTTTTTGCAGGGTGCTTTTTGTTTTTTTCCCCTCTCTTGCTCAGAAATCTGGAAAATGTGAACTTCCTGGGAGTGGAAGACAGGCTCGCTCTTCCTGTTCTCTGGAAAGGTGAGTATGAAATATGAAGCAAGGCAGGTGAATCTGGGAGTTAGTGGTGGAGTGGGAAAGCAGGAGCTAATGCTTTGCATGCTGATGGGCTTAGGGCATGAAGCTTGGGGCTTGGGGCCCCAGGGGCAGGATTTTGGGATAGAAGGACAACATTAGCTACAAGTGCTGTGTGCTAGCAGTAACTGCCCCATGAACCTGGGACATGGTGTTGGGATAACAACTTTGAGGCACAAGGCCACCACCAAAGGCTCCTGATATCCTTGTTTTTCCGGGCCACCCATAGGCACTGACCTGCTGACAGGTTTCTGGCTCTATCAAGGGTACTGGCCACAGACTCTGGAGGTCTGGGACATTGTCCCACTGGACCCAAGCCCTGAGGGTCTGCTGGGAATTTGCCATATCTAGTCTAAGGACTGTGCAGGAGACACAGGTGAGGGCGTGGTACAGGGTGCCTCCCCCAAGAAGCAAACTGCTGGTCAGGGATGGAAGAGCAACATATTCTCAAACACACGCACACACACAGACATAACTAATATGGACCACATTCACAATACCCACATAACCCATGCACACCCGGACTCATACCAAAAACGGGTATACTCACTCATCCTTATCTATGTATGCATATACACATACATGTGTACAGGTACAAACACACAGTCACACACACATTCATACACACATGCATATGGATACATATGCATAGCTGATATCGATAAATATGCAAAGAAGGTACTCACGTGTGTGCAGGAATGGGGACTGGTCCCCTGTCTTGAGAAAGGGGATGTGCAGAGCTCTGAGAACAGAGGCTGTGAATGGAGACTGCCCCGGTTCTTAAGGAGTCGGGGCTCAGGAATATAGGAAAGAGTGGGTGACTATTGGATCTTTTGGCGTGGGAAGGTAGCACGACCAAGGCAGCCACTCTCAAGCAGGTTCTCACTCCATTGTCCACACTCTCAGTGTCCCAAGGGATGAACTTGTTGTCCCTTCTGCCCCTTAGCCCTCTCCTCCTGACTCACTGGAGGAAAGAGAACAGATTACTTACAAAAAGAAACCTAAACCAGATTGGCACCAGACTTCTCCCTGGCAATGATGTACACAAGGAGGCAGTGAAATCTCATTTAAATGATTCCAAACTGGTCTCTATTGAATTGTGTTGGGGGAAGCAAGGGGAAGGTGCTATGTCTAGTTGGAGTTGGAAGGTTGAAGAGAAAAGTTCTTCAGTGATCCTTTTAGAGGACTCTTCCCGTCAGGATCATGTGGGTCAAAGACCTTTGAAAACCTCAGTGGAGCATTCAGACCAGCCTCCTCAGGCAGGTGGAGCTGGATATAGTAGGATTAGAGTTAGCAGAAGAGATGAAGGACTGCTTGGTGGGGAACTCCAGGGCACAGGTCCAGAGGCCAAGCAAGCTGGTATGTCTGACAACTATTTGGCCCTTTCAAATGCTCCAGAAGGTGCTTCTGAGTCATCTTTTCTGAGAGCAGTCGCTCAGGACCTGCTTGCTGCAGGTGGCCCTGTGTTTGCACAGGATAGACCTTCCTGCTCAAGAGCAGGAAGCCCACAAAGCTGTCACTCAAGTGTAGCTAGACTGGTGCACCTTTGGGCCCATGAGGCTATGCTATGATTTGGTGCATTCCACTAATCCTGTTTCAAGGTCAGAGGTTAGTCTGTGGTCAGGGTCAGGGTCAGTTTTGTAGCTAGGGTCAGGATTAGTCTTTGGACAGGGTCAGTTTTGTGGCCAGTGTCAGAGGTTGGTCTTGGCTAGGATTAGAATCAGTCTGAGTCAGTGTCAGGGTTGGTCTGTGGCCATGGTTGTGGTCAGTCTGAGGTCACGTTGATGTGGCCAGAATTAGGTCTGAGCATGACTGGAAAGCAGTTCATCTTCAGTGTAATTGATGTGGATGACAACGACATCGCAAAGCCGTGGATGATGAAAGGTTGCCCAGCCCCTCCTCCAATGGAGACACATGCAATGTCTTGACATTTACAGCTTTGAGTTCTGAAGTCCTTCGTGAGGCCTGGGGTTGGGGGAGCAGCGGATCTGCCAGGCCATGTGTCCCTACAGCTGGAAGGCCCCAGCTCACAACTGAAGGGGCTCTTGCACATGGCTGCAGTCTGGGGGGTCCTGTGGGAACCATGGCAGATGGTGGCCCTGACTGGAGTTTGGCATCTGGAGGCCAGGCTTTGGCATGGAATGTGGCCCATGGCAAGGGCTCTTCAGATGTGCATGGCTGTGTGTGGGCCTTCAGCATGGCTGGGTGACAGCCCTCATCCCATCCAGGCCCATTCTTCATCCCCTAAAATAACCAGTGTGCTCGACGCTGCTCCTCTGCCCAAGAGAATGGTTCCTTTGCCCTGATCTCATGCTTCTTTCATTGTGTTGTTCCCTAAAATGCTCATTCCAGAAGGAGAAGCAGGGAAAGGAAAGGGCTTGGAAGGCTGGGAAAAGTATGGGCACCTCCGCTCTGGGTCAGCCCAGTGTCAGAACAAGTTTGCAGGGAAAGGGGTGGCTTGACGGGAGGGCTGCAATCCTGGGATGCTCAGATGCAGGTCACTCCAGTGGCATCACTTGAGACCCTGCTGTGCTCTAGACCCTGGCCTGGGCTCTGCAGGGAAATTAAGAGATGAACTAGATTCTCTTGTCTTGAGTCTTCACATAAAGGGCTAGAGAAATGGATCCATTTACTGTATGCAAACAGATAGCAAATGCTAGACTTGTTCCCCTGCTCAGTGGTCCTCAACCCAAGCTGCACACTAGAATCATCCGAGGAGCTTTTTAAAAATAGGGATGTGTGCACTTTCCTCTAGATGAGTTGTAGCCTGAATGGAGGGAAGTTCAGGACCAGGTAGGAGCCTGGGTCTCTGCTAGGCCCCATGAGCAGAGGCTTCCTTAAAGAAAATCGGAAATGGTGGTGAATCTGATGCTGATGGACGGCGGAAGCAAGAGCAGGAATAATCACAGCTATTCTTTGAATCCATGCCTCATGTCCCCAGATGCTCACAACAATGGTGCTGGGTTTCAAACATGGCTGCCACATTCTTTGACATCCTTTCTAATAAGAGGTGGAGTCTCTGTTCCCCTTGCACCCGGGCTTTGGGACAGCTTGGTCAACAGAAAGTGGTAGAAGTAACCCTCGGTGAGTTTCTGGGGCCAGGTCTTAAGAACCTGGTGTCTTTCACTTCCTAACCTTTGGGACATTTGCTTTTGAAGTGAGGGAGCCAGACAGCCACATGGAGAGGTCACACACAGGTGATCTGACCAACCGTTCCAGCAGAGGAGGTCCTGGCTGATAGCTGCCACCCACCACCAGAGAGGTGAGTGAGCTGGGCTTCAGACAGTTTCTTCCCTTGGGTGACTCACTCCTGGCCTCGAGCCACCTCACATGACACTTGGAGGAGCAGAGATAACCCGTCCCCACTGCTTGTGGCTCCAAAGCAGATTTATGAGTGAAATAAATGACAGATGATATGTTAAGCCAGGAGCTAGAAAACTTCCTCTGTCAAGGACGTGATAGTAAATAGTTTGGGCTCTGTGGGCCCTCAGGTCTCTGTTGCAATGACTCACCTCTGTCATCCTGCAAAAGCAGCCACAGGTAGCCTGTGAATAAATGGGCGTGGCTGGGTTCTAATAAAACTTTATGTACACTGAAGTTTGAATTTTGGATGATTTAAAGATATTGTGAAATAGTACTCTTTTAATATTTTTTTCAACTTTTTAAAAACCTAAGAAACTGTTCTAAGCCCATGGGCTGTACAAACCCAGAGAGTGGCCCAGAGTTTGCTGACCTCTGTTTTAAGTCGTTAGGGTTGAGGCGGTGTGTCCCGCTCCCAGAGATAACCAGAGCAACTCAGCCGCGTCGATGATTTTGTGAAATTTATGTGAAATCAAGGTATAAGGCATTAAGAAACTCCTTTGGGTCCACAGCTATAGTAACTGTGAACTTAGCTCATCGATGCTTAGCTCATTTACAAGAGGTCAGGTGGGTTGAAATGGTGAGATGAGAACGAAAAAGCTCAGAGAAGCGAGCTGTGTGCTGTTTGCCAACCCTGTTCAGGGAAGAGAGGCTCAGGAAATGGGCTGGGGGCACCTACTTGCAGAATTGAATTATTTTTTTGAACTTCCCTAGAGCAAAGTAAAATTTCCCTCCAAACGATTTCATAACTCTTTCTGAGTTCCACATTCACCAAGCCATTTTCTGGGTAAGACTTTGCCTTCTCCCGTAGTAACAGTTGTTACAGTTAACATTTATTGCATGCTTAGTGTATGCCAGACACTGTTTTAATCTCTTTGCATGTATTAACTCATGAAATATTCACAATAATTTGTTACTATCTCAGATTTGTAGTGAGAGAGTGTAAGCTCAGAGAGCTTAAGTGAGAAGAGAGAGCTAGGATTTGAACTCAGGCAGCCTGGCTCCTGACCTCTTGTCCTTAACTCTACTTCACCACTCTGTTCCCCACCCTGACCTTGGGAAAGGGGATCCTGGAGTGGAGGGAGGGTGCATTCTAGGCTCTAGGAAGGGATAGTCCCTGCTGCAGAAGAACAAATTGGCATCTGGTTTACACTCCGGCTTGGGTAAATTGAGTTAATGCAAGACTGTGTTGAGTTCACTGAGTCTCTTCAGCCCCTGAGGACTGGAAAGGCCAAGTCTTCCTCCTGGAGCAGGAGGCCCTGCAACCTGGCTGGAGCTGGCAGGGCAGCTGGTAGGGAGGGCAGACAGGCAGCTTGCTGCCCCTGTGGTTACTGCCACAGGTCAGCAACCTGGTCATCCTGGTTCTTATTTTACTTGATATCTCAGCAGCATACAACTTTATTCTCATACATTTTTAAAAAATCACATTCTCTTAGCCTTTTCAATCTTTACATCTGCAGAGATGTCTACTTTCTCCTCTTGTTGTTGGTATTGTCTTCTCTCATTTCATCTCTCTTGCTTTCTTTCTCTTGATCATACTCATTAGTGGTTTATTGATTGTATTAGTTCTTTCAAGGACTCTCCTTTTCTCTTTGTTGAACCTCTTTATTATATATTTGTTTTCTATTTCATCATTTTCTGCCTTTATTTTTAATATTTCCTTTTATTATTTTCGGGTTAATTTTGGTGTTGTTCTAACTTAGCTCATTGATGCTTAGCTCATTATTTTTCGGCCTTTTGAAAAATATCTACCGTAAGGCCATAAATTTCCCTCTTTCTGCTTTGGTTACATCACAGACTTCCATATAAAATATTTTCATTATTGTACAATTGAAAATATTTCCTAGTTTCCCTATGATTTATTTTTAACACTGGGTGTTTTAAAATTTCTAAACATAAGAGGATTTTTCTGTTTTCTTTTTGTTACACTTTTCTTGTTTGATTGCACTGGGGCTAGGGAGCATGCTCAATGAGTTCATTCTTTCACATTTTTTGAGATTGGTCTTGGAACCAAGTACATGGTCTGTTTATAGAAACCTCCTAAGTATGGTTGAACAAAAAATGTATCTTCTGCATCTGTTGAGTCCTGTTTCCTACATAGGTACATTAGGTAAAATTTGTTAATCCTGTTTTTCAAAATTTCTATGCCCTTACTGATATATTTTTTTCCTTTTATTATGTCAGTGACTAACAGAATATCTTAAAATCTCCTACCATGATTGTAGACTTGTCACCTTTTATTGAAGTCCTGATAATTTTTATGTTTTATTCTTTTGAGGCTCTGTTATTAGGTGCATAAAATTTAAATTAGTTACACATTTCTGATGAACTAAATCTGTTATGATTGTGAAGGAATTACTTTATCTTTAGTAATACCTTTTCCTGAAAATCTCTTGTCTGAAATTACACAGCTATTTTAGCTGTTCTTTGGTAAGGAGCTCCATGGCAGAGAATCTTAGGTTTTTGATATGTAACGTAAATACATTAAATTGTATTGTTAAGTTATCTTTTTACATAGTATAATAGTGAAAAAAAACAGACTAAAGTATGATCCCAGTTATATAACATTTCACAGTGTGAGTTGCTTTGAACTCACCCAGTGATGCATATTTGGTTGGTGGTTCCAGTGGGGAGGCTGTGTTTATTTTATGACCTCTCAGTGATGGCTTTTCTCATCTTCTCTTTCTTTTCCTTCTTTTCTTCCTTTCTTTCTTTTCTCCCCAAATCTGTTCTGTGTCAAGTCAGCTCTGCACAGTCCTGGGAGGCATGTGCGTGTGTGTGTGCGTGCGTGCATGTGTGCGCGCGTGTGTGTATGTGCGTGCATGTTGAGCATGTGCACATGCCTAATCCTCTGACCTCATCTTTCCCAAGCTTCTCACACTACATCCTGGTCACACTGGTCTTCCTTTTTTTTCCTCTTAGGCTTCAAGCTCTTCCCCACTCAGAGCCTTAGTGTTCGATCCTCTCCTCTGGAAATGGCTTCAAAGAAGACCCGACCTAAGGTAGGCCCTTTTGCCCAATCACTCTTTATTATTTATCTTTTTTTGTTGTTTTCATAGCACTTATCACTGCCTAAAATGATCTTGTGTTTGTTTTCATGTTGATTTCACATTGCCCTCATGCCACTGGAAGGTAAACCTTTGTGAGCAGAGAACTTGGTGCATCCCCATTGCCTAGCAAAGAACTTCATGTGTGTTAGAAACTTGTTGCATCACTGTTGAGTGAATGAGTGAGTGAATGTTTTACTTTTTTTCTCTCTGTCTCTCCTTTTCACATCAAGTATTCACCATGTCTTATGGTTTCCGTTTCCTAAATATGTCTTGGGATTGCTCACCTCTCTCCACCTCCTTTTAGTGCCTGTGTTCAGGCTACTGTCGCTGCTCAGCTGGACATCTGCAAGTGCCTCCTAACTGGTCTGCCCACATCCCGCCAGGCCCCCTCCCATCTGCTCTCCGTGACCAAAGGATTCTTCTCACATATAAATTGATCAGGTCAACCCCTGCTTAAAACCCTTCAGGGCTCCCTGTTGCCTTCAGGCAGAGTCCAGGGCACGATCTGGCCCCCACTCCGTCTTCTACACTTGTCCTGCTCCTCCTTTCTCTCCCCTTCTCCTTCTAAGCACAAGCTCTTCTGACCTTCTTCCATATCTTTAGATGGCCTTCCTTCCTCTCACTCAGGCCTTTTATACCCAGGCTTGCTCTCTAGAATCCCTTGCCCCTGTGCTTTCCTGGCTTTCAGAGGTCTTCCCAATCCCTATCTACCACTGGCAGGGCTTGCAGCAGCCCTCCATCAGTGTTTTCCGTGTACCTGGTTTGAGCAGCCACCAGTGGGCTCCTGGCTCTCTTTCCCCCTGCTGCCCTTGGTAACTAGCATACCACCTGGTGCATGGTAACTCTTGGGGCATCTTTGTGGAGTGAAGGGCCAGTGCCCCACACTGGGACTCATGTGGCCCAGCCCCTTCCCCCACAGTGTTGCAGATCCTTGACAGCCACAGCCTGGGGAGGCTGCCAGGTGGCTCTGTGCACACACCTTGCCGAGTTGTGTTGACTACCTGTATCTGGCTGTCAGGGACAGTGAGGGGAGGTCTGGGCTTTTTCACCTTCTCACAAGACCACAGCTAAGAGGGATTCCCCAAGTTGGAAGGCTGTTTAAGGTGGTGGTGGGGGGGGTGGCAAGCACTGTGTGCTAAGTGTGGATCATACTCTTGACAGAGAGAAACTGCTGGACATTGTGGGATTTGGGGCCAAGGCAGTGATGCTTCAGAACCTGTAGCACAGTATTGGGGACGGGGATGTTCTCTTCATTTCTCCATGAGACCTGATGTATCAGACCCTCACCCAGGGAGGATCAGAAGAAAAGCAGTACTTTGATATTCTGCAGACTGGCTGACTTTGAGAGCTTAGGGACACCTGGGCATGGAGGGGGTTCCCAAGGGATAGTGGCATCAGGGTGAGACTTCTTCAGATGGCTTATGGTAAGCAGACAGATGAGGAGACTGATCCCTAACTGTGAGTGAGCCCTTGCATGGGATGTCCTGGGAATGCCGGGGATGTCTCTGCATAGGCAGGAGGGCCTCAGACCTGGAGTGGTTCATCTTATTTATTACTGTCTATAAATCCTGAAGAGGGACCACACAGAGTTTCCAAAATTTAGAACTCAGAACCAAGATTGTGCTTCAAAGGAGCAACTGGAGGATCCTGAGAGGAGACGGTTAAGAACAAAAACGTTTGTCAAGGGTGTTGGCTCAAGCAGCACCTTGGCTCATCTTGAGGCCAGCTGGTCCTGAGGGAGGAAGGGCCCATGGCTTCTTTCTCTGGGCTCCTTTTTGGGTCAGGTGCCTATTGCTTACTTCAGAGATTCCTCAGGATTCTGAACTCCAGAATTTTCCATGTCTCTCACTTCCATTTCTGCCCTGGCCTGAGTCTTCTTGGAGAAGAGACCTCAGCATAAGTCCTTCTGGAACTGGAAGATGCATGGAGTCTTGACGAGCTGATTTGGGGAATGAGATATCCTTTGTTATCTGCCTCAGGGCACAGCTGTGCTTCCCTGATCAGACTGGTGATTCCAGAAGATGCCATCAGAGGCAATTTTCTTGGTCCTCAGTTTGTTTGCAGACTTCGCCAAAGCCATGGGCTCCATCGCCATCAAGATCCCTCCAGCTCCTCCCTTCAAGTCTCTGGCTCTCATTTCCTTTGGGAAAAGGAGATCCAAGCCAATTTGGGAAATGCTCCCTGCAGAGGAGGCTGGCACCATGTCCAGATCGGCAAGGCTATATTTAACTGCTATATTTGCAGTTCCACTCACTTGTCCCAACCCCAAGCCCCGCCTGCCATCCCTTTCCCCCCCTCAGAAGCCTGTCCTGCACCATCGGGGCCCTGTGTCGCCCCTGCTCACCCTGCTCCAGCTGTGCAATTGTGGTCTGGGCCACAGGCTATTTTTTGCTTGGTGCCAAAGATTATTCAGTTATCAGGAATGTGTGTTTAAGTGGCCGTCTCCGGAACGTGGATTATAAATAGGAACTTGGGGTCAAGGCCTGGGCCCCTGTGTCCTCCTTCTCTTTGTCCCAGTTCCTGTCCTGGCTCCTGGATTTTACTTGGGGTGAACACCAGGAGGCTGTGGCGAGGTTGTCTGGGGAAAGGACCATGGGCTGGAAGGCCAGAGGTCCAGGACTGACAGCATCCTGACAGGCAAGTCACCCAACCTCTTGAGACTTGCTTTCTCCATCTGGGAAATGAGGAAACTCAGACCCACTTGTCAAACAGCGAACACATAGTGGATCTCTGTCAGTCTATGGAGGGAAATTCACGTTAGACAGATGGGTATCTGGGAGGGAAAAATATCAACCATGGAAAGCCAGTTTTTTGTTTTGTTTTGTTTTTGTTTTGTTTTGTTTTTTTTTTTGCAGGGAAGATGGGGGGTATTAAAAAGAAAAGAATAAGCAAGAAATAGTCTTGGGAATAAACATGTAAAAGTGGAAGGGAGAGAGATCCAGAGTTGTTGTTAGGGAGCCCCCAGTCTGATGGTAGAGGCTGGGCCCACTCTCAGTGCTGGCACAGAGTGGCCTATACAGAATGGAGTGAGCACGTTTGAGCACAGGTACTTGAGATGAGGCTAAATCTCTCTCTGACAGAGTGAAGGGTGATTCTCGAGATGCCGGTTCTCTTAGACAATAGGTCCAGGCCAGAGGCCCTAGTCTAGGCAGTTTGGCTGGTGAGTGTGAGGGTACCTGGTCAAGAAGGCTAGACTACTTCTTGGTGACCAGTGGCCCCTTCTGTCCTGTGGAGAGCTGTCCTCTATGACCTGGTCCAGGAAGATTTGGCTCCACTTCACCCCACCCAGGGAGATTTGGGGAAAGGACAAACCTCCACTAAAATATGGGGCTAGGACCAGTGTGTCCATGCTGCTCCCCTGGGTTCCTCATCAGGCTCCTGCCTATGAAGAAGGGTGTCAGCAAGGGAAGGACACAAATGTCATCACTTACCTCAGCTTTTCTGTCTGAAATGACAGAAATAATGCACAACCTATCTCCTTGTCATTATTTGTTATGAGAAAGATCAAAAAGGATATTGTTACAGAAAATGGTCATGGTTATTCTGAGCAGAAGGGTACTGGCTGACTTGAGAGGGGCCAGCCTCCTGGACTCTAGTGCCCACACTTTGGGCCTCAGTCTTCCCTGTGTGTGTAGTTCTTTCATCTGCCCTGCTTTCTCAGTGCTCTCTCCCACCCTTCTCCTCCCTGAGGCATGGAGAGCCCTTCTCCCCTCATTCCAGCTTTCTGGACCCAGCAGGCACTTAGCTCTTTCTCCTTTGGGTGGGGCCAACACCCTTCCTATATTTTGTTAGCAGGCTGGGGCTGCATTGGCAGGTATGGCATGGCACCTGCAGCTTTAGCCTTCATTCTGGAGTCATTGATGCACACAAAAGTCTCTTCCTTCTGATCTTGTTTGTGCATTGAATGTCCACTATAACTGGAGTTGGGTTTTTTTAGTACCTTGGTAAGACTTTTCATTTAAGTTCACAAGTGAGAAAACAAAATCCTTTAGCAAAATCCTTTTACATGTTGGTTTTTAAAAGAAAGTAGCCATGAGGAATGAGATATATCCAAATGGAGGTGGAGCTTGGGCAGGGGGCTGCCCCCCATCCCCGGCTGATTCAGAAGGCTCTGCAGTGTGAGGAGGGTAGGTGAATGGCCAGGCTAGGCACTGACCAGGATGGAGCTCTGGGGATGGCAAGCACATGGAGGGTCTTCACTACAGGCTCTTACAGAGCCCCTGATGTTTTATTGTCAAGGACTTCCTTTGCCTTTACTTCTGGGGACTCTTCTAGCTTTTTTTGACCATGCTGAGGATTCTAGGGGACCTTAGTCCAGTTCACAGGCAAGAGTAGATGACATCTGAAGGAATTTTCCAAGAGGCCCTCATATGCAGTATTGAGGGGTGGTAATCAAGAGATAAAGAGGGAGTCAGAGGGAAGGGGCATGCTTGGCTTATTCAGGTCCCCAAGCCTCACCTGGCCCCCTACCCCTGACTGCTCTTCGGCTGGCTTATGTGACAGTTTCAGGGGTGGGAATGTGGACTTGTACTAGGCCACCACCAAGATCCAGTCACACTGAGTACTGAATCAAGAGGGAAACTTGAATGTTTTTATCTGAGGGCATAGCTGCCACCTCCTTTTTCTATGACAAGGTGAGGATGATCCCCAGCTCTGCAACTTCTTCAGCCTTTGGCCCAGTAGCCCCTACAGGAAAGAACCCATTTCCTTCCCTCTTTCAAGGTGAGTGCGGCCCTTGCTCCTTGGCTGGTGGTGCTCACTTGGGGCTTTGTTTTCATTATCATACCCCTTGTCTCATTTTATCTTCTCTTTCCCCTTCAGTCCAGGCTGGCAGTGTTTCTGTTGGTATGACATCCTCTGGAGCCTCACTTAAGTAACCCAGACCTTCTTCCCCTTCCTGTCAGACTTACATCTTGAACCCTACTGGCTTCAACTGCCTCCTGTTTTGGATAATAGGGCTTCTGTCCTCACCACAGGGGGTCTGGTGTAGAGACCCCTCTTCTCAAGAGAAGCAGGACTCTAACCCCAGGGCCAGCACTGGGGCAAGGAGAAGTGGTGTTGGCCAGCACATCGGCAGCCTGGAGTCTCTGGAAGGCAGGGCCAAGATTCTAGACCTGGACCATATTGCCGTGGGCAAGTCCACCCCTTTCAGACAGAGGCAGGACCAGGGCACTGGGCTATTACTCTTCACAACAGCAATCTGAGGTGGACGTTATATTCTGGTGGAGGGATGAGGAACCAGAAGGCCCAGAGAAGAACAGAGGGTTACCTGAGTTCACACAGCCAGGAAAAGACAGACAAAGGACTAAAAACAAGGTGTCGCTGCTTGCCCCTCAGGACTCCTTACTGTAGAGGTATGAGGTGACCTGCAGACAGGTTACTACCTCCAGTCCCAGTACCATCGTTAGGCTTGGGCACAAATGGCCCTGTGCCTTGGGGTTCTTCCCTGGAGATATTTGAGGTTCCCTTCTGTGGTTAAAACTGACCAGAGTTGGCAGTGCCCTCTGGGTGGGGCATCCTGAGCTTGGATGGAGCCTTAGATGGTCCCCAACCCCTCTTTCTCTTCCTTCAAGTTCCCTCCAACCTTCTATCCCACGTGTAGGGCTGGCCAGATGCTCCCAGAAGTAATGAGACTAATGCCTATGCAGTCCTCCTGAGCCCACATGGACATACTCGATTCCAGGCAGGCAGTCTGGCCAGTGGGTTGCTCCCCTGGCTGGTGAGGTATATTTGACATGAGATCACATGGGACAGGGCTTTCAGAATGGGGCTGACACACTGATTTTTGACCTACTCAAATGGTTTACATAGACAGGAACCTGGCAAAAACTTTTTTTCCTGGGGTCCCATACACCTTAGGGATGGCTCTGCCATTCCCCTAACATTAAGCCATCCTGCTGTATTATTGCTTATTTCATTTTTTTAAATTGTTTTTTGTTTTTATTTAAGTTATATTTAGTTAACAGTGTAATATTAGTTTCAGGTATATAGTTTAGTGATTCAACACTTTCATACAATACCCAGTGCTTATCACAAGTGCATTCCTTTTTTTAAAAAATTTTTTATTTTTTTCAATGTAACAGTATTCATGTATTATTGCTTATTTCATTAATTGATTTTTCCCTTTGTTGCCCTGAAACCTCTTTAAAAAGACCTACACCAAGGGAGTGTTCCCAAATTCCCTTTATTACCCCCTCCTCACCATGTTTCACAATCCTTAGATTTTAAAATTGGATCCAGATCTAACTTCCAGGCCTTAAGTCTTCAGCTCAAACAATCTCCCTTTGTCCTGGCCTCTGCGGACAGTGCTCGGCCCCACCCGACCCTTAGCCTTCTTGCAAAAAAGCAGGAGGCCCTCTCACACCCTGGGATTTCCAGGAGCCCTAAGATGTAATAAAGCCTGTCAGAGATCATATGGCTGTCCAAAGAGGTTTAGGATTGTCAGTTTGTACTTCCATCCTGAAATTGGGTGCTCTGGGTAGTCAGTGGAGAATGTGGCCAGAGAGCCTAAGGGGCAGGCATCATTTGTGCCTGGCACCTGCTCCTCTTCCCTCTTTTTTCAAGCTTCTTCTCAGGGTCCTGACCCCCTGTGCCTCCTTCTGATGCATGCTCTGGCTTTTGCTCCCCAGTGAAACTGGGATGAGGGCTTGGAATGGAACAACCATGGTCTGGGGAGTGATTGTCCCTTGGCAGAGAGAGGCAAATGGACCATCCCTCATCCCGGGAGGTCAATGCTGTGAACCATGTTTCCTTCCCAGCAGCATCTGCCCATGGGCCCCTCTCTGAGCCTCTTTGTCTCTCTCTTCTCAGTGGGGCTGTCAAAAGCTGAGCCTCACAGGTTGTGACTAATCACTAGCAGATTTTTTTTTTCCATCCAAGAAGAAGAAAAAGCTGAAGGAGATGAAGAAAAACCCCAACAGTGAATAACTCGGAAGAGTTTCCAACATGTGGGTGTTTTTCTGGGACCAAAGATCAGGAAGATTCCAAATGTAAACAATCCCAAAATAACTCAGCTCTCTCAACCCCAGGCATTCCCAGGACTGGATGTCCACACTCCCTCCCTCTCCCCCTGGGAACTCAAGGTCAGGGAGAGGTGGCAGGCTTGGGCACTGTGAAGAGTTGCTTGAGTGAAGCCTTCAGGCAGGGCATAGGCTCTGTGAGCCTGGAATCGAATTTTCTTCATCAGGTAATAGTCTTTTTGAGAGAGGAACTTCTTTCTGCCAGATCAGGTCTCCCTGGGATCAGGGACCATGACTATGGCTCTCTTTGCTCAGAGTCATAACCCATTGTGCTTAAACCAAGCTCCTGAGATTTCTTGCCAGCGTAGTGTAATGGAAAGAATATGGACTTTGAAGTCACACAGGGTTGGAATCTTGGCTCCACAACTTATTAATTGTGTGGCCTTGAGTATGTTATTTAGCATCTGGGATCTGGGAATCTCAGTTTCCTCCTTGTAAAACTGGGGCAATGATTCTTACCAGAGGAAATAGTCTGACTAATGTGCCTAGTAGGATGCCTGTTACCTAGAAAGGGCTCAGTGAGTGTTCCCTTCCCGCCCCCTCTTCCCGTGTAGGTGGCTTAAGCTGGAGAAACAAGTAGGTTCTCTACTACTCCTCTCTTTGTCTAAAGAAGGATTCTACATGTTCAAATGTAGAAATCAGTCCTTCCCCACATAGCTGAAAATCACTAGTGCAACTTATATGGAAGAATATATTCAATATATAGTTAAGAAAACGTTCTAGAGGTCATAGTGCTGGTGGAGATGGTGGAAGTCTTGGTGAAGATTATGGAAGCAGTGACAGTGAAGTTGATGGTAGTCAAGGTGATGAGATGATGGTGGAAGGAGGGGTGGTGATGTCAGAAATGATGGTAGTGATGAACGCCTTGGAATAGATGATGGAGAAGGTGGTGAAGGTGATGTTGGGGGCAGTGGTGGAGATGGTGGTACAGGCTACACCGAAGAAGAGGTGAGGGGAGTGGCAGGAATGAGACTAAGTGATAGTGATGGTGGTTATAAAGGCTGTGGTAGAGGTGATGATGTCTGTGTTGTTTGGGATGATTGTTCCACTTTATTTAGAGTCATGGTGAGTTAGGGGATCAAGACTACCTTCAACAGTTGTCCACTCCTGAAGAAAGGCACAGAGGGAGCAGGCAAAGCAAGGTAGAAGAATGCTTTATGATTAAGTGTTACATTGGCCCTAAACTCCAATAGAAAACATTAGACTTCTTAATCATTGCTGATTGAACACACATGTTTATCTTGGCTACTTCCAGAAGCCCCACTAACATGTCATTAATGGATTTTTCTTTGAAGCATAAACCCACAGTGAAAAAGAGAATGGGAGAGGGAACAGGAGCAGAAAAGAGAAGTTGAGAATCTGGAAATTAGAAGGCGTATAGATGAGTGGTACCTGACTTAGCAGACCACAGAAAGCTGAAACTCAAGCCCACGAGGTTGTGGGGGTAGATGGCAGGAACCAATAGGTAGCAAAATATTTTTAGCCATAGGTTCCAAGAAAAGTCTGGAAATTGGAGGCACCAGTTACTTCTGAAGGCAGGGGTTCAGAATGCGGGTGGAAAATAGGAGGATTGGTTATAAGTTTTTTAAGAAAGCAGTAGAAAGCTCCCCATTCCAGATTTTCTACTCTATCCTAGGCGTCCAGGTAACCATCCCCTTCCATGCTGGCAGAAGACAGAAGATTTATGCTCAGAGATGCTGAATGTAAAAGGTTCTGGACTTAGGTAGACCAGGCACAGCTGGGGGAGGGGGGAGAGGAGTCATTCTGAAAATAGAGATTAAAGATAAACCTGTTTTCTGAAAGGTTAAGTTCTCAGCTCTCTTCCTCATCAATCCCCAGAACACTGGAAGCCAAGGTAATACCACATAGGCAAGGTATTTGAGGGAAGTTTCCTGGGGAAACTGATTTTCCCAAGTTTTCTCCAAGGTTTGGTATTTGATCTCCTCATGAAACTGTGAGTGCCAATCAATTACCCTTTGGTAAAGCCCAGATGTCAACAACTTTCTCTCTCCTTCCACTGCTTCCAATCAGAACTGCAGTGCCTCACGCATCAATATGAGTGGACAGCTAAGAATTACTTGGTATTTTTAAGAAGGCCTTCACATGAAAGGAAGACATCCAAACTAAGAGGGAAAAGGAATATAGAAAAAAACAGTGAAGAAGAAAAGCATGGAAACTATGATTAACATTTTTAGAATGATAAAAGAATGTTATGTCTTCTTTAAGTGAGAACTAGAGGTGATTTTTTTTAAAAGGAGAAGAAAGAAAATTCTTGAACATGCAAATATAACATTCATATCTGATTAAAAGTCAAAGGAAGAGTTGGCAAAGTCAGGAAAAAGTCTCAAAAAGTATAACAAAAAATTTTTTTTTTGTGGAAATTGACAGAAAAGGTTATATGGTCAGTCTCAGAGCAGCATATCAAAATGTAGGTCCTACAGAGAAATAAAATTTAAAAAGGAGGAAAATTTCCTAGAACTGCAAATAAATTTACAGATCAAAATATTTCTATGAATATATGGCAAACTGAATTTAAAAACAAAACAATTCATCCTAAGTCACATTGCAGTGAAATCTGAGAACACTGAAATGAAAACTTTTAAAGTTTCCAGCATGGGGAAGGAAGTTTATTTACAAATTACTGTGAATTAGAATCACAGATCTCTACACCTACCATGTAAATAGAAGAAAATGAACAATGCTTCTAAATCCTGAGGAAAATGATTTTCACAGAGTTCTGTACCCAGGAAAACTAGCAATTGAGTATGGTAATAAAAATAAGGATACGTTTGGACATGAATGGACTTAAAAATTTAAGCAGTATACTCCTAAGCAGTATTTTCCAGGAGGATTTTGGGGAGAGTTATCCACCTTACTTAAGAAGTAAACCAAGGAAGAGAAAGGAGACAAAGTATTCTGTAATCAGGGTAGAGACAAGGGAATTTTGAGAATGATGGTGAAGAAAAGTGTTAGGATGACAGTCAAGTAAAATATGTAGAAAATAGTCCACATTAGCCATGAGGATGCAGGACTCCAAGAGGGAGGTCGCCAAGAAGAAAATGAAACTGATGGTAATGTCCATTCAAAGGGAATTTTTAGTTCCTACAGAAAGTTCAGAGATGAATTAGTAAATGATACATGGAAAAATTAAGCAAATAGCAAAGCAAGGTAATTATTTCCAAGGGAAACCAAACAGTTGTAAAATAAAAGTGGTTTAATTGTGAATGATAATAATGCAAATCCTTAATATGACTACTGAATATCAATGTGTGTGTGTGTGTGTGTGTGTGTGTGTGTTTTAGAGAGAGAGAAGGATATGGTGTAAGACAGCTGAATCCTCATCTTCCTTAGTAGGTCAATAGATAAAACCTAATACTGAACAATATAAAAAATATCAGTATTACCATGTCAATTAGAAATAATCAAGTAAATACTAGAGGAAAGAGTTAAAATATTCAAAGTGCTTGCCTCAGGAAAGGAGGACTCAAAAGTGAGCAGAAGTCTTATGGTTTTCATTAGAAACCTTGTAGAACATTTTACTTTCAAAAATATGTACATGTATTACTTTGATTAAGAAAATAAAGATTTAAATAGAATATAAAAATGAGAACTCTAGTGAGCCATGCTAGATTATGTGGGGAACTTCTTGACCAAATAAGTCAGTCCAAATGGCTCAGAACCAAAATCAGCTGAAAGACCTGTTCCATCTACTGCCTCTAGGTCCAAACCCAAGTCTTGGATGTGTCCACATTCACCAGAAAGCCACAAAAGGGAGTGCAAGAAACACAGAAACATCTTGCATTTGCTCCATTTCTCAAGCCTTTCCAGGACCATGTGGCTGCCACATGGAAGAGAGAGAGAGAAATGGGAAGAAAAGGTTCAAGCCAAAAATAAGGAGAGATGATTGGGCCTTCTCCCTGGGGGAGCAGGCCCTAGCCCTCATACTGCACCCATGTGGGCTGGATGTTCAGTCTGGCACTCTGTCTCCCTAACTAGCACAGTGCACCATAAGATATTCTTAGACCTGAGTAGCTATTGCAATGTTCCTTGAGGGTAGAACAAAGAGGGAGGAGAGAACTGTGGGTAACTTCTAGAATCCAATAGTGATGGTAGCAGTGGAGCTGAAAGTGATAGTGTGTTGATGGAGCTGATAGAGGTGAGGAAGTGGCAATGACATTGGGAATTTATAATGAGCACAGTAGAGGGAGTGACTGGAAGAATGATAGATATAGAGATGGGGCTATAGAGATGGAAGGGATATTGATGATGGTATTGGAAGTTATCATGCAAATAATTCTAGTGGGTTGATGAAAGTGATTGTATTCATGATGATAGAGGTATAGTGGCTGTGAAGATGAGATGTTAGAGGTGGGGATATTAGCAATGATAGTGGAGGTGATATGGTGGTAACAGTGGCATGGTGAGAGACATGGTATTAGTGGAGTTGATGGCAGTAGTGGGAGGCAAACAAGGGGAAGTAATAGTAAGGTGGATGGCATTGATAATTATAGTAATGGAAGTGAAGTGATAGCGGTAGTACTTGGAGGTGGTGAAGGTGGGAATGATGGGAGTGATTGTGACATTGATATTAGAAGTAGTAGTGGTGGGAATGTTGGTGGTGCGATGGATTTCATAGCGTTGTGGATGTTGGAGTCGTTAAGGCCAAGATGGGGTGGTATTGACAATGGAGGCAATGATACTGGACTTGGCAGTGACAAACACAATATTACAAATATAAGAATATTTATTAAAATCATGAGACAGATACATATGTAGGGTATTTAAAGACAACAGTCTGAATAGTCTGGGTTATGCTGTAGTAACAAAAAGCTCCTTTGGGAGTTTATATGGCAAAGTTTAATTCTCATGCTGTATGTTAGAAGGTGGTTCTGTTTCCATAGTCACCTATGGACTGTGCTGATGGAGGATCCAAGTCTATAGGCTTTTAGGGTCACTGTGGCAGTAAGAAGACAATGTGATGAGTCATGTATTGTCTCTGTATTGGTCAGCTTGGGCTAGGTAATGCAAAACCCCCAAATTTCTGTAGCTTTCAACAATAGAATTTCTCATTCACATTCTATGTGCATTACTCAGAAATGACACATATTTTCTCCGCCTATGTTTTCTTGGCTGAAGTGAGATTAAGCTCAAAAGAAGAAAGGAAGTGCAATCTTCTCAGGTACCTGAAAAGACAGGAGCTAGAATATTTCTGTACTCTTTAATGACAGGCACTGTTTGCTTGTTGGGTTCAGGAGGGAGTAGGACAGTGTAGGTATCATGGAAGGCTGCTATGGCCATAGAAGAAAGACTTGGTCAATGTGGAGGGGCTTATGGAAAGGGGAAAACAATTTAGAGGGAGGAGACACCAGGAGCCGGAGGCAGGACAAATTATGGCAAAGTTCACAAATGTGCTTGCCATCACTCCTCAGTTCCCCTGGTATTTCTGGCTTCCCAGAAATCCAACAGATTCTTGGAAAGTTTTTTTGGAGCACAAGACTCGTAGGAAAAAGCAGAAGAAGACAAGGATGGAAAGGTCAGCTTGAGCCATAGCATGGAGGGCTTTGAATGCCATGCCGAGATATTTTACAACATAAACCACAGATAAAATGCTACATAGCCAGATAATCTTCACCCTCTTGTACATTAACTCTCTTCAAACTGGGAAACCCACTGGTGATAACCCTGCCATCTTCAACATGTAGCTTCCAGTACTCTGGGTGTTAACATCCTGCTCCTCAGGATGGGAAAGAACAAGGAGTGGGGTCGTGGGAGAATTTTATGGGCCAAGCCAGAAAATGGTGTACATTGCTTCTGCTAAAGTATCATTGGATTTAACTTAGTCGTGTGTGTGCACATAACAGCAAGAGAGGCTGGCAAGTGTAGTCCAGAAGTTTGCTCAAACAGGAGAGATGAAGTTTTGGAGGGCAGTGAATGTTCTCTTCACAACAGCTCTCCTCAGATCCTTAAAGGACTTGAAAGTGAATGAGGGCCCAAACTTCTGAGTATTGCTTCAGAGAAGAGGAAGAGATAGGGAGGTGGATGTTGGCTCAATGAATGGAAGACTTCTTTGACCATTTTAGCGTAAACATGGACTGTCAGGATTGGGAGGTACCTGGTGTGGCCCAGTCTTCACCTGGGCTTGAGACTTACTTGTAAGAAGTCTGTTTAGAAACCTCTAGGGATGGAGCCCTCTCCATGTGTGAGGTGGCCTATTTCATTTCCGGAGTTCTGATGGCTGCAAGTATTGGCCATAATGCAAAGGCATGTATTTGTACTTCTTGTGTCCATCCCCACCTACGTACCTTAACACCTGGCTGGCTCTTAGTTTTAATTGATGGACACCTCACCCCACAGATTTCTTCATATTCCTAAGTACAGGGCCACAGATGTGACAGCTTTTACTTATATTCTGGGGGTGATGTTTTAGAGGTTTTATCTCTGCAAGTGCAGCCCAGGTAGGAGCTTAAAGAGTGACCTCTAGCCTTTGTGTTCTGAAAAGCCCACTCTCACCTCTGCTGCTCATCCTATTAACTGTATTTCTCTGGCAGGCCCAGCCTGGCCCTCATCTATTGCCAAGTTCCAACCCTCTCCCCATTCCCGGGCACCATTTCCTATATCCTTGCATTCTCTCCAGAATCTGTCAAATTATTGTTTTTGGTATGCTGAGAAAATGAGTTCCCTTCGTGTCCCAGCTCTTTTCCCTGAGGCCAGCTTTGCAAACCCTGTGATTCTTCAAGACACTCTGCTTCACACGAAGGTATCTATTTGCAAGAGACATTATATCATTCCCATAGGAGGCAAGATCGGTGCAATTAGTCAGGTGTTAGATGACTTTGGTTCTTTTCTTCCGCTATTCAGCCATCCCTCCATCCATTCATTCAGCACCTTATTTATTGATCACCTACTATCTGCTGGGCACAGGTAAAATGCCTAACAGATTAAGGACTCAGTTACTAGTAGCTCATTTCCTTCCCTCCCTTCCCTTAGAAAATTATCCCTGCAGGGGAAATGATGCCACCAAGAGCCCTTTAGTTCTAGATGGGGAGAGCTGTACAGCTATGGGATCAGCTTCCCCTGAGTTTAGGGCCCTGTCTCCCTCAGGCTCTCGCAGTGGAGACAATGACCTAAAGAGGGGTTGCACCTGAGTGTTTGACCTCCAAGGTCACTTTTGGCCTATAACATCTGTGACTGACAACAGCAATAACCCTGAAAGTCAGATGTCATCTGTGTAGACAGGAAATCTAGTCTTTGTAGGTGGTAACCTCACAGGGCTTCTGGGTAGTCCTCCAGGGATGTCTGAGCCAATCTTGCAGGTGCCAGACCTGGCCAGCGTGTCGCTGTCTCTTCTGTAGTCTCACTGATGGTCTCATTTACTGCAGTGTGTCTCATTGTATCCTGACCTCAAGAGATGCAATGGACTGGCTTCCTCCTGTTGCCTCCCCTTGGGCAGCGGCATGCTCTTGTTTAGATTAGAATCTGCCATGCCGGACTGTTCTGCAGGGATCTGGCTCCCAGAGTGCCAACGGTCAGATGACTAGGGCACCCCCATTCTCCGTGTAGGGAAACTTCTGGACAGCCATTTTTCCCCAGCTATAGAGACAGTGTGCAGGTGTGTACCACTCCCAAGAGCATCACTCACATGAAGGGGCACCCTGTTCTTACAGGCTGCAGCGTGAATGGTGGCATCTGTGGTTGTATGGTATAGCAGCCACAAAGTCAAGTCCACTTTATTTGCATCAGAAATGTGCTTTCCTTGAGTGCAGAGTGTTGTAAGCTTCCAAAGCCCAGATCTGTGCTTTCACTTGGCAATTCCATTTCATGTAGGGGAAACTGAGGAAGATAGACTGGCTTCCCCAGGGTCGCACAGCTACCCAGTGGTCAAGCAGGAGCTGGGCCTGGTGTTGTGCTCTGACTCTCAGCACAGTGCTCCAACTGCTGCATCATGTGGCAGCTCCATGCCTCCTGCCCGATGTGCCCAGCCCCACCAGTCTCCTGCCACCCTGACTGCCTCCTCTGCTCTGTTTCCTATTCCTTTTGGGTTCAGGACCCTCATTTTCATAGCAAGTATATGGCAATAGCATGCGCTGATGGGAAAGGACAGCTGTGCCATCTCTCCAGGTAACACAGATGCATTTTTTTTAGGGACCTTATCATTAGGGCCTCCTTGGTCCCTTAAAATAGAGGTGGGAAGGAAGGTAGCTTTGGCTCTTTTCCTGTATCTGGCCTAGGATGAAGCAGAGGAGGCAGGAGTAGTGCTGGGGTGGAGGGAAATACTGCTGGCCCCCTACATCCTACCTTGGGTCCCAGTCCCCTTCTTGTCCTCTGCTCCTGTCTGTTAGATGCTCCTGACATCCAGAAATCTGAGATGCCTGGAAAAGAGGGGAAGAGGCGGCAAGCAGCGATGAGCTCATCCTCACTGGCCGGCGCCGGGTGCCCCTGCGGGACCCTTTTTCCATGGCGGGGTCCAGGCTCCTCGGGTGGCGATGACTTCAGGGCTAGAGATTCCCCACTGGCTGCCCCGGGGGATGGACACTGGCTTGTAGTGCATTCCAGCCATGCTCCCCTCAGCTCTGGCGACGTGAGAACCAGAAACCTCGACCCTCTGTCTCCCCGCTACTCTCCAGGGGAACCTCAGGCCCAGCATGTCCCCAACCATCTATTTGGCACCTCCTCCTGACCCAGACCTTTCCAGTCCCCACTCTTCCTGTTCCAGCGATGGAAAGCCCAGGACCAAGAGATGGGTCCCTCCTTCTTCTTCCCCTTAGCCTAGCTTTCCCTTCTGTCTTCCTCTTCTCCCCGTCAAGTCCCCAGTCTGCCCCTGAGCCCTTGGTTCTTTTTGCCCAGTGTACATAAGCTTGGACAGAGCCAGTGTCCCCAACATTGGACAATGATGGTCCCATGAAAGCTGCCTAAGAGAAGCAGGTGTGGGTGGCCCCTGGATCCACCCAGGCCTGCTGCTGATGGCACTTTGTGGGAACTTTGTTTCTTCTTGCCAAACCTGTCATGAAACACCATCCAACACTTGTCCAAACTTGCCTCCTGACTAGTCACTAGAAGTCACTGATTCTCCCACCCCAACCATTGCCTTCATAATTCTTTCCATTCTCTTGGTCTCCTTGATGATCTAGGGATATTTTGTGGGACCTGTGGATTGGGGTGTCCCTACCTAGGAATGATACCGCCTGTGTCCATGCCAGAAGACTATGCTCTAGCTCAGGACTCGAAAGCATTCCCATGACTATAGGGCTTCCCTGTATCCTTTTCCTCACTCCCCCCCCCCCGCCATCTACTAGCACAGCGTGCCTCTTACCATTGTCTGTACACTGTTGGTGATCCAGCCCACAGCCCGTCTGTTCAGCTCCCACCCTCAGCCTGCCTTCCTGGAGCTGTTTGCACTTGCTTCTCTCTTCCACTTCCATCGCCTCAGCCTGTTCCCCTCAGAGCCCTCCCCTGCACTGAGTCCATGCTCAGCATGGTCATCAGGGACCCCATTGCCAGGTCAATTCTCTGACCTCATTCCTTTGACCTCTGTGGTAGCCCATTGTATTGACCAGCCTCCTCCCTGGCCTTTCTGCTACCCTCTGAACCAATGGACCCCAAGATACCAAGATACAGTGGCTGAAGCAAGATGGAAATCCATTTCTCTCTCGAGAAGCCTGGGGGCATGGCCGGTGAGGCAGCTCAATGGCGTTAAGGGTCCGGCTCCTTTGTGCTCTGCAATCTTCTGTATGCCGCTTTGGTTTCTTGGCCCTGGGTGGCTGTTCCTGATCCTGTCGTCTGTGGGAAAGGGGCGACGAGATGGGGAAGATATGCAGTTCCCCTTCGGAGGCAGATCTCTGAAATTGTAGTGTCCCTTCAGCTCTGTCCCACTGGTCAGAAGGCAGCATGTGGCCACACCTTGCTGGGGACTGTGCTGTTGAGCCAGGCAGAAATTCCATTGCCAGGTAAGGAGGAGAGAACAGATATTGAACAGCTACCTCTGATGGCTCTTTCTTACTATTTTCCCTGGGCAGTTCTCCTCTATCTGCCCCTGAAATGTTGGTGCTCTCTTGTCTGGCCTGCTCTCCTCCCTCTCTGTGTGTTCTCTGCTGGGCGCCGAAAGCAGCCATGGATTCAAACCCCGAAGTAAGGTGTTACTTTGGGAAATAACCTTGCCAAAGTAAGGTGTTCTGCCGCCTCTGTCTTTGCACAGAAGTACCTCCTGACCCTGCACCCACACTTCTACCACACAACTGGGCAATTCCTTTTGGAGGCCCCACTAATACCTCAAAATTAATAGGTCTCCAAACCCAACTCATTATTTTCTTCCCAAATCTCCTTTTCCCTATGGGGCTGTTACTCCTGTGTGTGGCACCATCCTTCCGGCCCCAGGCTGTCTCCATCTGTTCCCATGTAATCCATCCCTCAACTTCCCTCACAGCCATCCCTGCCTCAGCCCAGGTGTCTTCTCTTTCCTCCTGACCTTATAGTTGCCTGCTAGCTGTCTCTGTGGCTCCTGTTTGCATCTGCCTCCCCAGGTATACAGAGCAGCCACACCACGTAAAATGTGTACCCTCTGCTTATACACCTTCCATGGCTCCCCACTGCCTGCGGAGTGTACCCCATCTGGCTGCTGCTTTTTCTTCCAGCCCACACCCTGCTTCTTCCTATTCCTGCTTTGCCATTCCAAGTGGTTTCATGAGCTCTGAGAACTGCACCTCCTGTTTCTTGGTCTGTGTTTCTCACCCATCCCTCTCTCTCCATCTGCCCAACAAGGCAGATACCTGCTTAGCCCTCAGAACTTGGCCTAAGTGTTGACCCCTCTGGGAGGCCCCTTCTCACCTACTCCCATGCCTTTTGGGAGCTGTAAGATGTAACTCCAGCCCTTGGCCTCTATGGCACAGGCTCTGTCTGTGTCAGAGCAGAACTATAATGCTCCATTTCTGTAACCCTTCCACCAAGGGCCCTCTGAGGGCAGGAATGCACTTTCCTTTTCTCTGGACACAGCATCAGGCACAAGGCCTAGAAAATAACAAGCATCCAGAAAGTGTTTCTTTTTTTTTTTTTTTAAGATTATTTATTTATTTATTTGACAGACAGAGATCACAAGTAGGCAGAGAGAGAGAGAGAGAGAGAGGGAAGCAGGCTCCCTGTGGAGCAGAAAGCCCGATGCGGGGCTCGATCCCAGGACCCTGAAATCATGACCTGAGCCGAAGGCAGCGGCTCAACCCACTGAGCCACCCAGGCGCCCCCAGAAAGTGTTTCTTAAATGAAAAATTGATCATGTCACCCTGGCTCACAAAACATCAGTGGCTCCTCACTGACTATATTATAAAGTCTAAGCCCTTTTCCAAGGCATTCAGGCCTCATATGATGGGACTGTTGGAGTTTTCAGGCTCACTGTCGAGTCCATCATCCAGACACACCATTTCTTATCATATCTGTTTACTCTTAGACTCCTGCATCTTTTGTCCCTTGCTTCTCCCAACCTGGAGTGCATTTTCTCCTCTCTTCCCTGATTGCACACCTACCCAACCTTTAAAACTCACTTCTGCGGTACATTCTTTGGTCTGCCCAACTCAGTCACACAGTCCTCACTCCAGATTCCTGCTGCGCATGCTGCGTAATGGTTCTGTATTGCCGCTGTCCATAGGGTGCTGTGGCCGGCTGTGCAATTAATACCCCACACCCCTCCTTCCATCTGGAGTCTCCTCCTCTCTCTGCTGTTCCCATCAGCACATGGTTGAAAAGAGGGGACTGCCTGACTGCCTGGGTGTTTGGCAGCCCTACCTTTGTGGTCACTGTTGGGTCTTGGCTGAGCTGGATCAATTGTAGCTCCTTACCCTTCTGGTTCTAGTTCATTGGTCTAAGACCAATCACTTCACTCAATTCAGGCTACTCACAGTCATTCCCTGATATGTCTTTTAAAAACAAAAACTGAGGTGGGGTGATGGGGTGCTGATGGGGTGCCTGGGTAGCTCAGTTGGTTAAGCATCTGCCTTTGGCTCCAGTCATGATCCCAGGAATTAAGCCATGGCATCAGGCTCCCTGCTCAGTGGGAAGTCTGCTTCTCCCACTTCTCTTTCTACCCCTCCCCCATCTCATGCTTGCTCTCATTTGCTCTATCTCTCAAATAAATAAATAAAATCTTAAAAAAAATAAAAACTGAGAAAGAGGATGGGGTGGACATAGTATGGTGTAAAACTTAGAAGCTGTTAGAGGCCATGTCTTCTTTGTATTATGGAAACCACTGTGCAGTAAGAGAAGGAAACTAACACACAGAGAGGCATAGAGATATATATGGTGAGAGAGAGGCAGAGAGAGAGGAGAGAGAAGCAGAGAAGCAGGCCTAGAGGACCTTGAAGGATTCCTGAAGCCCATTTGCATTCTTGCTTTTACAATGACTTGGTTGGATTCTTTGAGTAAATAATATCCATCTTTCCCTTAATCTGGTTCAAGTTGCAACCAAGATTCCTGACTGATACATATACCTATTTGGTTTTGCTTATTAGTCCTGTAGCTATCTGAGTGCAAATGCAACCCCTCCCATGTCTGTCTTTGTGTTTGTAGAGGGCGCAGCCACCCTATTGGGTGCCATCCATCCCCCAAGATGGCAGAGTCCCTTCTCAGGCCTATGACCCTAGACCAGGGCTGGTCCATCTTTGCTAATTCATGAGTAATGAATTGCTAGTTCGTGACTAAATTCTCCCACACAGGGTGACTGGGTTACTGCCTGACCGTGGCTTTTTTCCCATTTTAGACTGTGTAAACCCATCAACAATCAGCAAATTAGTAGTTTGTGATCCAGGGTCTCTTGTGGTTTGTTTATGGCTGCCACTTTCCCCAGGGCTGAGGAGTCCTTTCCACAGGTGTTTCTTCAGCCTGGGCTTAATTTATTCCTTTTCTCTTCCCTCTGTCACCCAGGCTAATTCTTGCTTTTGTTTATAATTGAGTTAAGTAAACTGACCTCCATCTTCTCCAGCAGAAGCCTCCATGCCTCCATGGCCCATTAATGCTGCTGTGGTGTGACTGGACATCAGCCAGGCTGTAGGACACCAAACATCTGGATACTGAGAAGGCTTCAAGGGCTGCTGCCGAAGGACAGTGTCAGGGCTGGGGGAAAGGGACATGACAGCAAATTTTCATCACCAGTGACCCGAGACTTGGTCTGGCACTCACACCAAACCCTTCCTGATGTGAAGTAGTGAGGTCAGCTTGGGTGTACATTCTGAGCTGTAGGCCATGCCTGGAGGGGAGCAAGATGTCTCCCTGGGAAGAGACCGTGGAACACATCTGTGGAAGAAGCAATGGCCAAATGGTTATGGATGAACAGAGGAGGCTGTGACGGGGGAGTGGAAGACAGTCCTCAGCCGGGTGCTACTGTGATGGGCAGTCACTGGCCTCTTCCGGCGCATCTGCCTGCAGGGGACCTGGAGCTGCAGGGATGGAGTCCAGCACTCTTCTAGAGCCCACTCCAACCAGGGACCCATAAATATTGGTCTGGTTTTGGTACAAAGACCAGCCCCAAGCACATCAGCGGGGTGTTTTCAGCTGGGAGGAGCAGACATATTCTTTCACTCTGGCTCTCATGTGGTCCAGCACATGGGGAGCTGTCTGGGTGGGGGCTACCAACCAGAGCTTGGCTGCCCCCCAGCCCCTTGCCCTAAGCCCTGACGTCACAGCCCAGACATCTGGCTGTCAGATCTGATTGAGCTCATGCCTGGAGAGAGCTGGCAGGCCAGGAGGCCTAACTCCACACACATCCATGCCCACCCAGCCAGGATCTGCCTTCCCCTGGGGCAAAGCACTAACCACTTGGAGACTTGCTATCCTCATATGTGGAACGGGGATCATGATAACACCTACCTGGAAGGCTTTTCATAAGCATTAATGAAAATGATGAGCTGAATGTCATCAACATACAGGACCTGGCAGATCGTAAACACCCAACTAGTGATAAGCACTACAGTAATGTATAACAAGATGCTCCTCTTACTCTCTGGGACAGTAATGTCCTGTGTGATATTAGGCAAGCCACTCTTTCTGAGTCTCAGTTTCTTTACCTGTAAAGTGAGAGTACTTCCATCAAGCTTCCTTTTCTAATCCAAAGTTTCACTTTCTGTGAAATGAGGATATTTTCATATTTATTTAATGGGGGGAATAGAAAGAAAAAGGCTCAAATGACATATAGTCAATATGATAAAGCTTTGAAAAATATGAAGAACTGTTTTAACTCAAGAGAGGATAATGATAATGAGCAATAATGTAAGTGCTAATTAATGCTAGTAGTTTCCCAATATGCTTTATTTGCTTGCTAAAGGGTTGAAGGGGAGAATTTCCAGGGTATGTGTTTGGGAGGAAGACTGGCAGAGTGGTTCTGGGCAGAATGTAAATTATGCAGGGATGTGGCTGAATTGGAGACATTCAGCCCACTCTTGGGATATCTCCAACTCATTAGGTGTGTGGTTTGGATAAACCCTCCAAGTGGTTCTGAAGCTCTTGACTCCTACCTCATCCCCCTTCTTGGGTATTCCTCACGTTAGCTCAAAGCTTTGAGGCTCATTTAAATTCAGTGCCCCAAGGATCCCATTCATAACTATTCTCAGATACTCATGCCTATGTGTGATTGGAATTCCTGTAAGGGAAGAGTCTGGTCTAAGAAGGCTGTAGACTTGGAGTTGGTGTATAAGGGGAGAGCTCCACAGAAGGGAAGACTGCAGGCGAGCGCTCCCTTGGCCAGTGGTCCATACCTTACATATCTTACATACCTTACATCTCTACCTTTGTACTGGCAGAGATAGTCCAGCTGCTGTGTTCTCAAGAGCTAGCACAGGGTCTAAATTAGGGTATCTTGGCATCTTTAATCCCATATTTCCCTCCCTGTCCTCTGTTGATCTGCTCCTCTCTTAGAAGGAATTGTTACTATTTTTTGTGTATCTCCATGACTCAAGCATAGTGTGGTAAACTTTATTTTCTATAGCTTGTATTGTGAGAACAATACACATTTCATAGAATATTATGAAGTCAGTTACTTGTCTGAGGTTGGGATCCCCTAGAAGTAGTACTAAGAAAAGGATATGAATGCAAGTGACCTCAGAAAGCTCCGAGAGAGTGCAGAAATGAGAAAGTGAATGGAAGGAGCAGATAAAGATTGAGTAGCAATTGGTATGGGAAACTGGGGCATAATCTCACTGAGTTGTCCCAGACAAGGGGAAGGAAGTGGAGGTATCTAAGCACCATCACCCCATCTTTGGCTGAGGATGGACTCCAGGAGCACTAAGCCTCCATCAGCTCTGGCTTGTCCTGAGCACAGGCAAACACGGGGCCTAGTGGGTAGTCTTCAGTCTGGAGGTGACACTGAAGACTATTGCAGAGAACCAAGAGAGCATGCTGAAATATGCCTTTACAAATGAGGTACATCTCTCACTCTTGCCCTCAAACTCACCGAGACTCTTATGTGAAATTCCCATCAGATCTCTAGGCTGGGATCTCTAGACTAGTGCACTATGACACAGTTTTGGACAATGCCATGGTTTGTCATTATGAGATGAATAAAAAAAAAAAAAATCTCTTGATCCCCCTGTTGGAAGACGCTGCATGTGTCTCATTTTTCTGCATGTCTTACCAGCCCAGACTCAGGCTTCCTTTGTTCTTGGCTGCCTTTTCAAGGTTGCTTATGTCGTTAATGGTCCAGGAAGACAGAAGTGTCTCCCTGTGGAGCAGAGAGCAGCTTTGTATACTGTCCAGAACAGTAAAGAAAAAATCTACTTCTGGGTCAAAATTAGGCAAACTTACTGCCTATTATAAAGGATTCAGGCTCCCTAATCTCAGAGATCTTCTGTAATGCAAACCATGGTGCGGCACTCACCTGGCCTCTTTGCCTAACCCTGTAGCAAGTAGGGTTCCTGGGACTGGCACAAATGCTGATGCTCCAGATACTGTTCTCACTGTGAGTAATAGAGTTTTTTGTCTCTGACCCAGAGTCTCATGTCTCAGCCAGCGTCCATGAAATTACTGGCAGGCAAGCTTTCTAGCTTGCGAGAAGTGTACAAATCTTGCTCCTGCTGCAGCTCTTGACGTCTCTCCTACTGGTCCCCCAAATCAATTGCTTGGTCATCATGTAAGTGATGTAAAGAGACTTGAGACCTTCTGCTCAGGAGCTCAAAAATCTATTTGGGCAAATAAGACAAATGAATAGGAAGTAAAAAAAAAAATCTATAACATAGTCTGATCACTAATAGCATAGAGTGCTTGAATAGGGGCTTTGTGGAAGGGGGTTTGGAAGGAGAGAGAAGAGCTGGAGCAAAGCAGGGAGGCTGGAACTGCAGGCCAGTGCTGTCCACACCTTGTGTAGGTGAGGGTCAGCCCCAGCACAGAGTTCATCGGAGTGCCAGCTAACGAGTGCCCACTGAGTTTGGAGGGTGATGGAGAGCCCTGGAAGCCCTTATGTCCCGCTGCCCTGCCTGTGTCTCCCAGGCACCACCCTTATCTTCTCTGGGACTCACTGTTCTGACACCTTCATTTCCATTGGCTCACTGTGTCCAAGGTGCCTTGGGGAAATCCCCACAGAGTACATGGCACTTTTGTGAGGCACAGAGTTGTTTGTGTGGCCCAGAAGCCGTGGTGGGGACTGAGTCCTGAGTTCTTAGAGCCCTCATCTGCACTCCTGGGCAGCAGCCAAAGACCACCAGAAATGTCCAACAGGCAGATTTATAGCCAAACGAGGAAGAGCATCCCCATGAAGATACCTACACAGTCGTTTCAACAGGAGAATTTACAAGCATCCGTCCTCCTTCCCTTGCTACTGAGTGGAAAAATACACTGGGCCCAGAGCCGTGAGCTCCTTGCCAAGGCTTGTGACTCATCCCTAAGTCATAAATAACGGGTCCCTTATGACAAAGCAGAGAAGGGAGCCGGGCCCAGGGCCACGTATTTATTAGAAAAGAGAGTAGAACCATTAGTCGGGGGGCTTGGTTTCCAGAAAACTCAAACCACACCGTGTTAGAGAAGGTCAGGAGGCACTTCCACAGGAATTCAGACCTGACTTTTTTTTTTTTTCCTCTATAATCTCAACCTGTCATCTGGGCTGGAGCCCCGTGGTGCCTCCACCAGAGGCATCCCTTGGCCACACCAGTCCCGTGGATGAAGACAAGGCTTCACCACATCCCAGGCCCTGCTGGGTGCCTCCTGACAATGACGAGTGGAGGAAGGGCCACATGTCCTGGTGACTACCACACCTCCTGGGACCTCCATTTTGGAAGGCTTCCCAGGTGGCCATCACAATGAGGTGGGAGGGGAGCTGTAGGGGCTGTGCAGGCTGTAGGACTGGCTCGGGCGTGTGGCGGGCATGGTCTAGGGGCAAAGGGAAAGAGAAGGAAAGGTTCGCTTCTCTCTGGAACGTACTCCCTGGGACTCTCTTCCTGTCTCTGTGTCTCTCTCTGTCTGTGGGTATATAGGACTAAAAACCCAAAGGGTAATGGATGCAGACAGGGAGGAACAATAAATCATTTGCAGCCTGTCAATGAAACCTTTAACGTTTGAAGGAAATACAGGCATGTGTGATTCGGGAAAGCTGAACTTGTCATCTTCCCCCAAACCCTCTCCTGTGTGTTCAGCACACCTCCCGAGCTGCTCAGGTTGGAAAATGGGGGTGTCCAGGATGATACCCCACGTCCCCCTGTACCTGCTAAGGGCAGCACCATCCTTACCTGATGGCTTTCTTCCAACTTACGGCTAAAATCCATGCCCTTCAGTGTCATTCTGAGGCCTGGTGCTAGTGCACCATTGAGGCTGTTTGACCTTGTTCTTGTTCACCTGCCTGATCCCTGCTCCCTCACCACAGCCCAGGGCCAGCACCTCCGTCCACATGCTGATTCTTTAGAGCCACCTTGGCCAGGTGCACACCAGCCTCCTGAAACCGCGGTAGCCCGTGACTGCTGCTGCCCATCTGTGTCCCCAGCTTGGCCACACACACCTCCGGGCAGAGATTATCTTCCCTAACCCTCCGTGTCTGCATAGCCCCTGTTGTTCCACTGCAGCCAGGGAGAACTCAAGGAGTGAACGATGAATGGCCAAAGAGATGAATGGAGTGGTGAATCAACCCTGTCTTTATGACAGCCCTTGGCACACACAGGAATGTGTGCTGAGTCTGCTTCCCTTCTCTGAACTGTGCCCTATTTTCATTGCCACCTTCTGGCCTCCAAAGCCAAGGGCCTTAACTAACAACTGGCCTTGACTGCAGATGACTAACAGAAGCTCCATGCGTGGGTTAGCTCTTTGATCTTTGCTACCTTGGCTATTAGGGAGACGGCACTCTTCTACTCAGAGTGACACTGGGCATTTCGGGCAGCACGTAAGGGCCACGGGTCTCTTTTAATGTGGATTTACAGGGCCCTGGTTTTGGGTTACTGTGGTTGGAAAGGCATTCCCCTACTGTGTTTCCGTGCACACTACAATCAGACTGTGAGCATTAAAACACAATGGAATCTGAGAAGCCTTGTAGGAACCTTCTGGACCAACCAGTGCATTCACCATACAGATGAAACCCTCAGCGACAAGGCTTTGGTCCACAGTCTTTGGTGTTGGTGGGAGGAGTGGCTCTGGAACCCCAGGGGTTGTCAGGGAACTCACTGCCCCAGGCAGTTGACTCAGAGTCCTCATCTTGCCCCTGCCCTCTTCATCAGGTCCTGAGACCAACCCCTCCCCCGGGCTGGGCGACTCCTCCAGAGCCTTCCAGGCCCTTGGCACATTTCTTAGCTGCTGTGCTGGTTTCCAGGTTCGCTTGTTTCTGTTCTGCCTCCCATCAAGCCCCTGGTGCTCAGGCTCTATGGAGAGCATGAGAAGGCTTCAACCTTGCAGATGACGAATTTGGGTCTCAGGTCTTAGAATCAAGTTCTGGGGATAGATTTAAGGTAGAGGGCCATCAGAGCACCTTCCTGATCCTGTCCTAGCATCTGGCATGCTCAGCCAGGGCTGAGAAAGGGCCTGCTGCGGAGTTACAACAGGCCCATCCATCTCAGTGGGACCACTGGGCACTCGCTGACTAGGGAGAACACTCCCAGCCACAGGCCAGGGATGAGAGAAACAAGTGTGAAGCAACACACAGCAACCCTGGGGCTTGAGTCTCGAGTTCTTACCACCCAAGTGTCTCCAGAGTCAGGGGAACATTTGGGGAGCACTCTCTGGAGGGGGATAAACTCTGGGAAGTGTCAGGGCAGAGATAGCATGGGAAAAGAAGGATGGGGCCAGAAGGATGCCCTCTTCTCTGAGGACTTTGGTTAGTGCTGGGGCAGGAGTAGCCCTGTGCCTTGCAGCCCTGTGGTAGGTGGCTAGGAAAGGTGGGGAGTCCGAGTCAGCCTAGAGGGGTCATTCAGGCTGGTGCCCTGGCTGGAGCCCCCAGCCTCACCTGTCCTAGCCTCTGCGGGGGACATTACCTCCCTGCCGACAGGCTTCCCTGCACACTTCCCAGCCAGCTCTCCTTCTACCTGGTGGCCCTTGCCCCATCAAACCACGTCTCTGGAGAGACAGAAAGTCTCCCAATGAGCAGGGGGAGCTGAATTCCTGGAGTCCCTCCTGAGCCCAGTGGGAATCTTCTTCATGTGTGGGGGAATGAGAACAAAGAGACAGGCTTCTAAAGGGCCTGGAGTCAGCAGGGGTGTGCTCAAGCTTTATCTAGAAGGATGAAGGTGGCTGATTACACTGCCCGTATGCAGGAGGCCTCCTGGGGAGCTCTCCAGCTTGGAGAGAAGTCAGTATTCTTGGGCTCTTTTATTGCCCACCGTCACCCTTGGCTCCCACCCTTCACCTCCGCAGCTCTGGAATCATCTGCATGTTCTAGGTTCCGGCCCAAGGTCTTTTATCTGCTCAGAGGGCTCTTTCTACCAACTTCCTAACCTTGTCTCAGGCTTCTTGCCCTGGATAATTCCTAGTCAGTCTTCCAGAGCCCCTTCAGATACCAGGCACATGATTAGCCTCCGTTAAACAAAACTCCAAGCCCTAATCCAGGATGGGGGGCTGCAGGGACAGAGAGGTCTGAATTCAGGCTTGGTTCTCGTCGCAGATAATTTTCATCTGATTTTCTTGTGATCTTGGGCAAATGTCTCCCGGTGTCTGGTCTCAACTTCTTCATCTGTCAATGAGGCGGCTAAGTTGGCTGAGCCGTGAGCCTTCCAGCTCTAACACACACCCTGGGTGGCAGCGAGGCCAAGGTCCCGGCCCCGTGCTCTCCCTGCTGGCCTGCCTCACCCTCCCCAGCTGGGAGGAACATCCTGAACAGCGTTAAGAATAATAAACATGGGCTGATAAACATCAATAGGCCCACCCGGTGCCAAAAGGGAAAGAGGGAAGACTGTGCTTTGCTGGCTGGAGCCTCCCTGGACCAAGGAGCTGCTGCCAGCTCCTTAATCATCTGGAGACAGCCGGCCGGCTCCCCCAGCCCCGCCCCAGGCCCAGGGCAGGCAGAGGCCAGGCCAGGCCCTGGGGGAACCCGCCACTGGGTCCTTAGCTACAGGCTGGTTATAGATGGCCCCCTGACCCCTGTGCCAGGCCCTCTTGCTGGACAGAGGTCACCACTCTGCCTGAAACCTGCAGTGGTTCCCCACGGCCCAGGTGACACAGCCTACATGCTCCAGCCGGGGCATGGAAGGACCCTCATGCAGGCTGTCTCTCCGGCCTCATGGCTTACCTGGTCACAGACTAGATCCTCGAAGGGCATCTTGCCATTTTCCAGAAATGCCAAGCTCTTATTCTTTTGAGATTTCTCACAGACTGCTCCCTGCTGCCCTGGCAGAATCCTACTTTGACACTCCATTTAGGCCCGGGTTTAGAGTTAGTATTTTTAGCCAAAGAGGCTCTGTATTCTAATTATTTGGTGCATGACCCAGCTCTCTTACAGACCATGAACTGTTAAGAGAGGAGCGCTGTCATGGAGGAGTAAGGCAGGCTGTCACCTGGAGCCCTCAGCATCACCTGCCTTGGGTTCTAGAGGGACATCACCAGGAGCCAGGCATCACTTTGCCATGTGCTCTGAGGCAAATCACTTAACCTCTCCGTGCCTCAGTTTCCAGTAAGATAAGATGGCATGAAAGTTTGCTGCTGGGCTTACATGGAGACACATCTGGAGCCCTCAGCAGAGGCTGAGGCCCAGCCGTGCCCTCCAAGGTAGCTCTTATCATTTAGGTTGGTGCACTATGCACTACCAGTGCTTGACACGAAGTAGACAGCCACAGGTCGGGGATGACTGCGTGACTGTCTGCTTCATGGCTATAGAAAGGACCAGAGACCTGGCTCCTGCTTCCAGTCCTGATCTGCTGTTATTATGCAATGGATTTCTGCTGAGGGCCTGGCTGTGGTGGCCAGTGGTGTGGCTTATAGGACAGGTACCCACTGAGGGCAGGAGCTGCATTTTTTCTCCCCACCAGGACAGGGCAGTCATTTCACGTGGAGCCTGTGAGTTTTGGTGAACTGGGGGACTTCTGGTTGCCTAGGTCTCTCCAGGGGTGCTGAGGAACTCAGTGGTTGGTGGCTCTGGGTGCTGAGTCATGTAACTCTTGGAGTTAGTGGTGGCTGGGGGAGGGAGGGTGACCAAGGCAGGAAGTGGGCTGCTATGTCCAGGGCGGGCTGCCTCTATGACCTCCTGGGCCTCCGGGGCTCTTCCCAGAGTTAGTGACCTGGCTCATTCATTAAACCACAAGTCCAAGGGCACCACCATTCCCAGGGCGGCTCGACTCGCCGACTTCCAGCCTTCCCGCCTCCCTGGGGAAGCTGTGTCTCCCTGCTTTGGTCCAATTTTCCATGTGGGATTTCCGGAGACACCAAATGGGTCATGTGATAGGAGACATGGTTCGGGAACTTCGTACATTTCTAAAATTCCTGACCCTATTTTCAGATGCCTGCTCCCCTGTGCATACCCATCCCCAGGCGTACCCTTTTATTATGAGCAATATCCTCTTTCCAGTGGAGAATAAGAAACATTAGCAGATGCATGAATCAGAGTTCCAGTGGGTTGGGAATCATCTCTTAATTTGAGAAGGTCTTTCTGCTAGACTATGTATGGTTAAGGCTTGCCTGAGGGGTCCTGGTGGGACATGCACAGTTTTTGTAATAAGAAGACACTGAGGAAACTCAAGCACTCTGTTCTGGGTTGGGGATCATGTATTGTCTGTTTACTTACAGCAAGGGGCTGCCCTGGCCTGTCCATCAGGGAACTTGGGAATGACCTTGCCTCAGGCTGTCTCAGGAAAAGTCATGTTACAGCTCTGTTTCTGGGGACCACAGTAATGCATGGGCACATGCCAGCTCTGGGATTTTCATTCTTAGTCACTTAGAGAGGGGAAATACAGGCTAGATAGCCCTGAAAAACTGGCACCAAGAAATGGTTGGTCATGGGGGACAGGGCCTCAGGCTATGAACAGGGAGTGTACCCGAGGATACTGGGGTTCTAGGAGGAGACAGGGCCAGTGCTGAGAACTAGAGGAGGTAGGACTCAGAAAGAAGAGGGGACCCAGATAAATGCCCAGCACTACAGTTGTGAGCCAAGATCACACCTTTGAACAATCAGAAAAAGATGTCAGAGCACAGCCCTGAGGCAGAGTGCAGGCTTGGTGGGCAATGGCTGGGCTGGATTTCAGCCTTCTGTGTGCCCCTCCTGCTGGGCCCTTACGCAATGAAGGCATGACCTGAACAACCTTTGCGCTATGGCCCAGAGCCCAGGAACAGAAGTGCTAATGTGTGTGTGTGGGGGAGCTGGAGCTTCCTGGGTCAAGGACTGGGTCTCCTCTCCCCTCTATGTCCTTCTGCTGTCCCTACGAGGGGAGTCTCTCCTCTCTGGGGCCACAGTGTGGGGGCTGTGAGGCCAGCATGGAGGGGTTAGCTGCTATAGCCTGGGGCCTTATTAATGGAGCACTGAGTGCGGCCAGGGTGCCCTCCTTCCCTCTGTGGAGGTGCCCTGGAGACAGCTGATTAAGCAGGTTGGCACGATGTCGGCAGTGATTTATGGGCTACCCAGAAGCTTCTGCCTGGAGAGCTGGGCTGCTGTATTATTCATGGAGGAGAGCTGTAAATCTGCCCCTGGAACTGGCTCCAGCTCTGCCCTGGAAGATGAGGACGGAGGGATGGGTGGGGAAGGAGGGGCAAGGTGCTCAGAGTGCGGGGTAGTTCTGAACAGGCATCTGACCCCTACTTGTTGGTCTGGCATGTATTTACCCTTGGTAGTCATCTTGTCTGTTTCCTTGCATTTCAGAGGTGATACTCTATGCCTGCCTTTGGTCATGCTGGTCCAGTAATTCTCTTGTCTAACCTGGATAACTTTTGCTAGCTGAAGCCCAGGGTTCCTGCCTGAGGCAGTTCTTAACAGGAATTTAAAATATCAGATCACATTTCTCTAGAACAAATTGGGCAGTGGGGTTCTCCATTCAAAAAGCTGTGCGAGTCTTACTTCTGTCTGTCCTTACTTCTGTCTTACTTCTGTCTGTCCTTACTTTTCTCTCACTCACTAATATCTTTGTGTGAGAAAATGCAGGGCAAGACATAGCCTTGAGCATGAGAGGAACCATTAGTGCAGTTAGCTTCTTGAACTTGAGCTTGCATCAGAATCACCTGTAAGGGTTGTCAAAAATTGATTTCTGGGCCCTGACCCCAGTGTTTCTAAATCAGGAAGTCCTGAGTGAGGCATTTCTAGCAAGTATTGATGATGCTGCTGACCCAGGTCACACCTTGAGAACCACTACCTTAGTGTAATTTAACCCAGTTTTGTTGTGCTAACGTCATTTAATGAGGGCAGGAACCATCAGTAAAATAAGCAGTCATTGAATTCATTAATTAATTCATTCAATAAATGCTGACTAACACCTACTAAAAACACAGATATGAAAATCCAGCTCATAGTTCAGCAGAGACGAGAAAGACATGTGAGCAGACTGGGCATTTGCTAAGTTGAATCAAGTGATTCAATATACTCAGCCTCTGTTGAAGGCTTATAAATACCTTCACTATCCGCTGCTGTGATCTAAATAAATAGAGAAGCCGTAGTAGCATGGTGCTTTCTTTTCCAAGGCTGAATGGAGAGCCACCTAGAGATTACATGGGCTGGGATTTGGTCAAGTTTGAAGGTACTACTGTCCTAAAAAGGAGATGTTCTTCCAGACTGGGAGATGAAGGAGTCTTCATCATAGAGGAGGTGAGACTTGAAGGATGAATTTGGGAATGAGGGGAAACTGGTAAGTGTGGCTATCCATGGTAGAATAATCTCTTCAATTTCACAAGTGTGACTGTCCACTTGCTTTCTGAGCTGAAGCTAAAAGACCTTTCCTCTGACCATCCTGGTCCCAGGTCTTCAGTTTCTCATGGTTTCTCCCCTGTGTTTCCTCCTGGGACTTGTAGGCAACAAATATGCTTGTCTCAAAGATTTCTAAGTGCAAACCTAGTAACAAGTGAAGGTGGTCTGGACAGTGTCTGAGACTGGGTTGGGGGAGAGGATGAATAAGGAAGAGGTTTTGTGACAGAGCAGAGATGAGTTACCAGGAACTATAATAGGGATGCCTGGTTGGGAAAGGGAAGAGGGCATGGGGTAAGGAGCAGAATAGCAGGATATTTAGATCCTATAGCAGGAAGTCCTGTTAAGACCTCTTGAGACTGTATCCCACTCCCATCCTATTGCTCAGAAGGAAGCATTTTCTTTAGTTATTTATTTAAAGATTTTATTTACTTGACAGACAGATCACAAATAGGCAAAGAGCCAGGCAGAGAGAGAGAGAGGGGGAAGCAGGCTCCCTGCTGAGTGGAAAGCCCGATACGGACCTTGATCCCAGGACTGGAGATGATGACCAGAGTCGAAGGTAGAATCTCAACCCACTGAGCCACCCAGGCGCCCCAGAAGGAAGCATTTTAAACTATTTTAGTATTTCTTTTGGTATTTCTATTTATATCTCTAGCTAAAATGAATGCATTGCTTTCTCTTTATCCATTAACTTCAGATATTGACTTTCTATCATGATAGATGAAAATATAAACTCACTTATACACACTTCTGTACACCCCCCATTCTCCTAATGTCATCATATCTAGATTCTTAGTAAAAATAATTTTCAGAGTTTTCATCATTGTGGCTATAAATTTTGCTTACTGTTGACACAAATGGTGTCTAATTACAACAGTCTAATTACATATTGTTTGTTGTATAACTTTTAGCTTTTCTTGGAGTTAATAATTGCCTCTGATTTTCATTTATTTTCTTTTCTTTGAATGGCCTACTAAGTAATTTCACACTTTTTCATAGCTCTACAAAATACCTCTCAGTTGCAATTTTCTGATTGGTTAAGCCTGCCATATAACTTACCACTTTCATTTTCTCTCCCCTGGAGTCCTGTCTTCTTGCACACTGAGATCTGTGGCTCTATCCGGACTCACTTCTGTCTCTGGCTGTTGCACAGCCTCATCTTGCCCCTTCCTCTCTCTAACATCCTGGCATTGCCTTTGTCCTTCTCTTACGTTTATTCCTGGTTGGTTTGACTCCATGTCATGTCTGCCTGTTTCTTGATTTACTCCCTTGGCTTTGGTTGTGCCAAACCTCCAATAGCTTCCCATGAAACAGTACAACAGAATTAAATGTTAGGAGATTCTGAATGTCTGAAATGGTTTTATTCTACCCACAAACTAGATTGAATATAGGTGGAGAATTGTCAGGTGAAAATAATCCCCCCTCATAATTTCTAGCTTCTAGTGTTGCTGTTGAAGAGCCCATGCCATTCTTATTCTCAGCCCTTTGTTTGGGCTATCTTTTCTCTTTAAAATCTTTCAGATATTTAACTCTGGTATGTTAAAGTTTGATGATATTGGGTCTTAGTGTGGATTTAAAAAATTGAATTTCAATCTAGAGACCCATGATCTTTAATTCTGGTGTGGAAGAACTAGCTAGCTAGGGATGATAAACCTAAAGAATTGTAAGCAATAAGATACTCATTGGCTTAAGCCACTAAATTTTGAAGTGGTTGCTATGTAGCAATAAATAACCAGAACAGTGGGAGGAGAGAGCATAGGTCTATACTGCATGATTCAATCTGCAGGTTTTTTTATTCAATGCCCTATATTAGCTGGCTCATTACCTCTACTCTCTCTGCACTTAGATTGAAGAGCTTCTATAGTTTGGACATTTATTGGCCTAAATTTAACTACCTGTATTGGCTCCAACATTCAAATTATAGCATTCAAGATCTCTACTCTGATACAGGTCAAGCCTAAAATTTGGCACTATGATGACTTATAACTTTTTGATCCAATATCCTGATTCTAGCTAAAACACCTTTTTTTTTAAAAAAAAAAAAGGTTTTTATTTATTTATTTGTTTGTTTGTTTATTTTTGCCCTGCAAATTCTAGCCACTTCAGCAGCAATAAGTTCCAATATCACTTTCTTCCACTCTTTAACATTTTTCCTCTCTGCCAGGCAGAAAGATAAGATATTTATCTTCTTCAGAGATCACAATCTTGTATTATGTGTTGCCTAATACCCCCCAAAACACTTGCTTTATGACTTTGCTCCAGTTTTAAAGTTATTTATAAAACAAAAGTAAGTCTGATACTCATTATTGCATTACTTCTAAACAATATATCTTTTGAACTTACATTTTCATCAGAATCTTAGAGTCACATTAGCTTACTTTAATTTATGAAAAATGCTCACAAAATAACCTATTTGACAAAATGAGTTATTATCAAACCATCAGTAAATCATATTTACTTTATTCCAGATCAAAAGCTTAACTTTGGGGCGCCTGGGTGGCTCAGTGGGTTAAGCCGCTGCCTTGGGCTCAGGTCATGGTCTCAGGGTCCTGGGATTGAGTCCCGCATCGGGCTCTCTGCTCAGCAGGGAGCCTGCTTCCCTCTCTCTCTCTCTCTGCCTGTCTCTCCATCTACTTGTGATTTCTCTCTGTCAAATAAATAAATAAATAAACTCTTAAAAAAAAAAAAAAAAGCTTAACTTTATTTTTTTTTTAATTTTTAAATTTTTTTTCAGCGTAACAGTATTCATTGTTTTTTGCACCACACCCAGTGCTCCATGCAATCCGTGCCCTCTCCAATACCCACCACCTGGTTCCCCCAACCTCCCACCCCCACCCCTTCAAAAACCTCAGATTGTTTTTCAGAGTCCATAGTCTCTCATGGTTCACCTCCCCTTCCAATTTCCCTCAAACACCTTTTTCATCAAGCTTGCTCCTCTCCCTAACCTAGGACATTTCCTTTCTAATCCTTTTCTTCATAGTTCACCTGCATCTTTTGAGAAAATGGAATTAAAATTCCCTCTGCACAATGTCTTCCTAGACTTATTTCCACTGGTGCAGTTCCTCCAGCAGATGTAATACAGAAGTCTACTGGACACTGGTTCCTGACTGCTGATGGTTTTAATGGAGACAGGGTTTGCAGGCTCTGATGAGGCCTGTATGCTTTTCCCTTGAAAAGTCTGAGAAAAATCTAGAAAGAGATGAAAATGTGTAACATCACTGAAAACCAAGGCTGATGATGATATTTTCAGATTATTAGAGGAATTCTTATTAAAGACAATACTGTTAAAGCTGTATCACAAAAGGAGAAACAAATGGCACACTTGTGTTCCTTTTGACATAAAGCAGAACATTTCTTTCCTCCTCCTCTGATTGCCCCAAGACATTCTGATACCAAATGAAAAAACTATGAACCATCCCAGTACTGTGTGAGTGCAGCTTATTGTGCCTTCCCGCTAACATTTCTACATTCATTTGGGGAGTGAAACTGCCACAAAACAGCAGGGCAGTATAGGCTGACCTCAATGACAGTGCTTTGTATTCCAGGAGGCGTAGGACCCTCATGCATAGCCCCATACTATGGGTAGGACAGAGCCTTAATAGATCTGGAACAAAGCATGCTGGGAATGAGTTTCCAAGTTCTAGGAAGCCATGAAGTAGGGGTATGACAAGACTCGGCCACACTATGACAGTGCCATATTAAAAGAAAGCCTGGGATCCAGACCTTGGGCGTTGGGCTGAGGTCTTTATAAAATATATAACCCTCAAAAGCCCTAATGTTATAGCTTTGTGAAGGGGATTCAACTGATTCCCAATAAACAGTGGGAGCACCAAGGGAAATCTACACATTTTGTTTGATGCTAAATGGAATCTTGATATGTCTCTTATTTGGAAGATGAATAAAAAGGGAAAACACTCAACTTGATCTATTAAAAAAAGATGAACTGTGGAACATGAGAAAGGAAACTTTATCTTGATGACTCAGATGTGCAGAGAGTAACAAGAGTTCAATTTTAGAAAATTGTTTGGAACCCTCACTTAGTTGAAAAAAAAATGTGGCCTCTGAACAGCTAAAGGAAATCATAAGGGCAGAGAAGACCACAATGAAATAAGATGAGATGAAAAGATGCCAAAGTGAGGTGAAAAAGAACTAGGTAAGATGTTAGAGTGTGTCAAGTTACCTACAGCTATGAAATGAACTGTGTTAAAACCTAGTGAGCTAAATCACACCATTTCATTCTTCACAATTCTGTGGGAAGGAATTAGAGCAGGGTGATTTGATCAAATCTTCTGCTCCATCTGGTGTGGGGTCTGCCTAGGGGTGGTAGCATTTAGTTGAGAGGTGGCTGGAGTTGGAATGTTCAAGATGACTTCACTTCTCACATATGGCACCTGGTGGCTGAAGAATTGTGGGACCCTCCCTCTCTTTCTCATGTGGCTTGAGATTCTTTATATGGCAGCTAGATCCCCTAAGTGAGAAAGTAGAAGCTGCCAACCTTCTTTAGACTGAGGATTGGAAGTCCTATAGTATCACTTCTGATATATTCTGTTGGTTAAATCAGGTCACAAGATCAGCCCGGGTTAAAGGGAAGAGAAAAATTCTCCACTTCTTGATAGGAGGGGATGCGTGTGCATACAGGGTTAGGAGGAATAATTCACAGTCGTTTTTGTCGTCAATCTACCTGGGAATTGTAGTTTCAAAATAAGGATGGAAAAGAAACTTAAAAAGAAAATTTAGGGGCGCCTGGGTGGCTCAGTGGGTTAAGCCTCTGCTTTCGGCTCAGGTCATGATCCCAAGGTCCTGGGATCGAGCCCCACATCGGGCTCTCTGCTCAGCAGGGAGTCTGTTTCCTCCTCTCTCTCTGCCTGCCTCTCTGCCTACTTGTGACCTCTGTCAAATAAATAAATAAATAAAGTCTTTAAAAAAAAAAAGGAAATTTAACATCCACACCAAAGGAGGTGAGGAGCAGAACTGACACTATGGAAAACTGGAATAGTGGTGTGGAACACAAATTTGCATAGTCCCAGAAGGTATGAGTGGATATAGAGATGGAAATAATGAATGAGAGACAGAGGACAAAGAAGCAAGGTCCTAATGGAAGTTCCTTTCTATGCTTGTAGAATTTCCCATGTGAAGTATCTTGGTGGTAGAACTGTCCCACACATTGAATCTGAAAAGGCCAGAATTTCATTTCTTCAGGTTTATTGCTAAGGTGCTGGCATGTGATATGTGCTAGCCAGTCAGGAACATGCATCTGGGACTTTGAAAAGGAAGCTTGCAGCACAAAGATGAAAGGACTAAGGAGAATTTTCTTGGAGGGTGGCAGGCACTGGGTTCAGGACAGCACAAGCCGCAGTGTCCAGGGTCCAAGGCTAGAGCGGTAATGCTGTGAGGAGCTCCCAGGGTTTGGTGGTAGCATCCTGGAGTCCTCACTGGGTATGTTCTGTGGTGCAACTTGGTTGTCATTCTGGTTGCTCTTGAGCCTCCCTGTAGGCTGCCCATTTTCGGAGCTTGAGTCTCTCTACACACACACACACACACACACACATATAAATTTTTTTTGTAAGATTCCCAGGATCTGTTTAATAAATTCTTTTCACTGCTAATTCAGCCAGAGTTAGTTTGGGTTGCTTGAAATTAAGATCCCTGACTTGTACAAGGATATGAACAAAGACTAACAGGTATTGCTATGGGAGAAAAACCAGGGTAACTGGAAGAGGCAATAATCGGTCAAAACAAATTTTCTTTTTCTTCTTAGAAATCAAAAGGGAATCCAAGTATGTGTCCAGAAGTGTTTTTATATATTTTAAGCAAGATGATTTTAAAAAGAGATCTCATCTGGACATATCATGGACATAATTATATTTCATAAGAAAAAAATATTAATAGGAATCAAGAAGTGAAAAAAATAGATTATCCACAAGTTAGAAGGACTTCAGTCTTTTCATCTGCAACTCTAACTGCCAAAAGAAAAGATAACAATGTTTCCATTTTTTTTAGTTTTGTGGGTAAAAGTCTGGGATTCACATTTTTTCTTTAAAAAGAATTATTTGAAGATGTTTAGCCTGAAACTCAGTGAGTGATTCTCACACTTCATTCTTCTTCCTCAAAATTGTTTTAGCTATTCTAGGGCCTTTGTCTTCCACACAAACTTCAGAATAAGCTTGTCTATGTATATTAAAAGAAATCTTACTGGGATTTTGATAGGAATTGCATTAAATCTATAAATCATTTGAATAGGACAGAAATCTTTATTAAGTTGAGGCAGCTAATCCATGAACACAGTATGTCTTTACCTTAATTTAGACTTTCCTTGATTTATATCATCAGCATTTTGTAAATTTTAGCATACAGATACTATACACACCTGTTTTGGTAGATGAATATCTGAGTATTTAATTTTCCTTGGAGTTATTATAAGTGGCATCATGTTTTACATTTCAGTTTCCATATGTTCATTGTTAGTGTGTTGACCTGCAATTGATTAGTATGTTGACTCTGTATCTTATACCCTTACTGAACTCATATATTATAGTTTTTTAGTAGATTCCATGTGATTTTCTACATAGACAATCATGTCATCTGAAAATACAGTTTTATTTTTAAACTATATTTATTCCTTTTTCTTGCCTTATTATAGGGGCTAGGGCTTCTAGTACTATGCTGAATAAAAGCAGTGAGGGCAGACATTCTTGCCTATTCTTGATCAGAAGGAAAAGCTTTCAGTCTTTTACCATTAAGTCTGATGTTAGCTGTAGGTTTTTAAATAGATACTCTTTATCAAGTTGAGGTAATTCTCCCCTGTTCCTAATTTGCTAAGATTTTTTGTCATGAGTGGTTATTGGATTTGTCAAATGATTTATCATGGAGTTACATATAAAACATAAAACTATAAAACTTTTAGGAAAAAAATAGAAGATCTTGGATTCTGGATGTAAGCAAAGAATTCTTAAATTTGACACCAAACTATGATCCATACCAAATAGAATAAAGATAAATTGGACCTGGGGTGCCTGGGTGGCTCAGTTGTTAAGAGTCTTCCTTCAGCTCAGGTCATGATCCCAGGTCTTGGGATCGAGCCCCTCATTGGGCTCCCTGCTTGGCAGGAAGCCTTCTTCTCCCTCTCTCACTCCCTCTGTTTGTATTCCCTCTCTTGCTGCCTCTCTCTCTCTGTGTCAAATAAATAAAATTTTAAAAAAAGATAAATTAGACCTTATCAAAATTGAAAGCTTTTTCCCTGTGAGGGTTCATATGAAGGGGGTAAGACAAGCCATAATATTTGCAAGTCACATATTCGACAAAATGACTGGTATCTAGAATATGTAAAGAACTCTCAAAACTTAATGATTGTTTAAAAAGTCCCATTGGAAAATGGGGAAAAGACATAAACAGATATTTCACATAAAGAGAATAGACAGATGGCAAATAAGCTCCTGAAAAGATGTTCAGCATTATTAGCTTCTTTATTCATCATAACCCCAAACTGGAAACAATCCAGATATTCTTCAGCAGGTTAAATCAACTGTGGTATATCCACACCATGGAATACGACTCAACAATAAAAAGTAACCAACTATTAACACATGTAAAAATGTGTATGAATTGCCAGAGAATCATGGTGAAAAAAACCAATCTCAAAAGGTTACATATTATATGAATCCATTTATATAACTTTCTTGAAATGACAAATACGGGAATGGAGAGCAGATTAATGGTTGCCAGGGGCCAGAGATGGGGTCTAAGGGTGATGGAGTGGAAGCATGAGTGGCGATAAAAGAGCAGCACGAGAGATCCTTGTGACGAGGAACTGTTCTTTATTTACTGTGGAAGTGGATACAAGAAATTACAAGTATGATAAAATTCTACAGAATCAACACACACACACACATGCACAAATACAAGTAGAACTGGGGAAATCTGAATAGGATGGGTGAATTGAATCAATGTCAATATTCTGATTGTAACTACAGTTTTGCAAAACATAACTTTGCAGGAAACCTGGTAAAGAATACATGAAGTCTCCTTATGACCTCCAAATACATGTGAATCTATAATTGTCTCAAAAAGTGTAATAAAAAAAAAAGAAACAATCATTTGCATTAGTCAGAAGCCAAACAGAGATGCCTACCATAACCATTATTTGTTGATATTGTTATAGAAGTTTTGGTTAATACAATTATTTAGGCAACTGAAAAAAGAAACAAGAAATAGGAAATGAAATTATCATAATTTGCATATATATATATATTTTTTTTTACTTTGAAAACCCTAGGGAACAACAGAAGACAGTTCATAGGGAAACCAGTCACAAATTGAACTCACTTAACAAAGTCTTATAGAATAGCAATAGCTAGTTAAGAAAACAAAGATTTCCCTGGCATGAACTATTGAAAACTGTGCTGGACCCATAGGAGTAAAACCATAAAACATTACTGAAAGGCATAAAGGAAGTCTTTAATAAATGGGAGGTTAGGCTTCTTGTTGGGAAGATTCAATATGTAAAAATGTAATTTCACCACAATTTAATTATACCTTCAATAAAATTCTGATAAACATCTCCATGGAAGTTTTTCAGAACTTAAAGAGAATACAAAGTTCATTTGTAAAAATAAATGGGGGAGAAGTACTTCATTATTACGCTAAACACTAAACACTCAATGCAAGAAACTAAAAAAAAAAAAAAAAAAAGAGAGAGAGAGAAGAGAAAAAAAACAAAGGAAATAAGGAAAAAAAGAGTAATAAAGCAATTAATTACACAAAGAGAAATAGAATTGATAAATATAATCAAGAGCTCTTTCTTTGAAAAAAGTAATAAACACATTCTGCCTGATACTGCTCATCATAATAAATCCTGAAAAAAATAAAGAAATAAAGAAAAAACTAAAAAAGGAAAAACTAAATAAAGAAAAAATAAATCTGTAATTCGATTTTTTAAAAAGATTTTATTTATTTATTTGAGAGAGAGAGAGCACAAGAAGGTGGAGGGGCAGAAGGAGAGGGAGAAGCAGACTCCCCACTGAGCAGAGAGCCCAATGCAGGGCTCCAACCCAGGACTCTGGGATCATGACCTGAGCCAAAGGCAGGTGCTTAACCAACTGAGTCACCCAGGGGCCCCTGTTTTTATGTTGGGAATAATATAATTATGCGTATATTAAAAATTAATTTGTTCAGCTGAGTTCTCACTAACAGGTTTTTCAATTTCTCTAGCTTTGTAATATATTTAATTAGCATAGTAGTTATACTTTAAGTTCTGAAGTGATTGAGTCCAGAGTTCAAATACAGGCTCCTGATATTTAGTACTTCTGTAATGATGGGAAACTTTGTTAATGTCTCTCAGATGCATGTAATAGTACTTCCCTAAATTTTTGGAAGGAGTGAATAGAACCCACAATGCATATGAAATACTTAGCTTTGTGCTAAGTACAGTATAAGCACTCGATAGATGCTATGTTTTTAATGTCCAATGAGGCAACATCTGAAGGTTTTAAAGACTGTCCTATTGAGACCACACTGACTTATATATTTATTCCAGGCAGAAAAACATCTTTACAAAATCCCATCTTCTTATCCAGAAACAGTCCCTGTCTCTCCTCTTACTCAAGTCTTTTTCTGTGTCCTCCTGTGAAAAATATTCTACATTCCCTCAATAGATACACATCGCTAGCATCAAACCTCTAAGTACTGTGTAGTCTTTGTTGATATTTGGTTGGCTTTTCAAGCCAGATATTGTTGATTTATGGGAAAGTTACTGATTTTGGAGTATTTATTCTCGATGAACAGGTACAAAAAAAGTTTTTTGCTTTTTCCTTTCCAACATTTCTTCTTTTTTTTTTTGTTTTAAAGATTTTATTTATTTATTTGACAGAGAGAGAGAGATCACAAGCAGGCAGAGAGGCAGGCAGAGAGAGAGAGAAGGATGCAGGCCCCCTGCTGAGAAGAGAGCCCGATGCGGGACTTGATCTCAGGACCCTGGTATCATGACCTGAGCTGAAGGTAGGGGCTTAACCCACTGATCCACCCAGGCGCCCTTATTCTTTTTTCAGTAGTGATTTATTGACATCAATGAAATAACCCTATGTGGATAAGCTTGACTTTGATTCTGTTACTTGCAACCAAAAGAGTACTGACTGATTATGCCTTGGAAAAGACTGAATTAAAAAAAAAATCCATTTGATGTCAGCTGCAATCTCCACATATCTCCTTATATCTACTCACTTAAAGTGAAGAGATTTCCTAATGTTTACCCACCCCTGCATTCCTGCAGTTCAGTCTGCTTGATGATGCATTACTCTTGAAATATATTGCTGAATTCAGCTTATTTACTTTGTGAAGCTTTGATTTCTTTAGTCAGGTTTGATATCAGAGTTTTGCTAGATTTGAAAATGATTTGAAATATTACCCATATTTTTCTCTGGTCTTAAAACAGTTTATATAGTCCAGTAATGATCTATTCCCTCAGTCTGAAATACTTCTGGGCCCATCACCTTTTGGCAGGTAAATCTCTAAGGTTTCTTAATTTATTTCAAGCTTATTTCTCTATCCTTTTTGTCTCTTTTTGGAATCAAGTTTGATATTCTCTCTTGCCTTCTTCCCTCCTTTATAATTTTTCTTCCTCCCTTCTTAAATACCAGGAGCAACTTGGTAGATCTGGATAAGATAGTGGTTCACACATGGTAGGCAATGCCCATGGCTTTAACTTGGGGTGTCAGAGTTCAAACAGGCAAGCCTGCATGCGGTAGTGGTGGTAGGGAAAGGAAACTAGTTATGGGGGTGGGGGTGATCCAATAAGTAAGTATATTAAGAATAATGAGAGTCAGGTCCTTACTGTCAGTGAAGGGAAAAAAAAACTAGAGTGAATCCTAGAATTCAGTAGAGTGGTACTGAATTGGAATTGGAGGTATGGGTGAACTCATAATTTTCAACATGGAACACAGATATAGCTAGCAATAAATGCATGTATTTTGTGTGTGGGGGAGGTTTGGTTTTCTGTTGCTGTGTAAGAAAGGACCCCCAAACTTAGTGCCTTAAAACAATAGGACATATTTATTATTTCATAATTTCTGTATATCAAGAACCTAGGAGTGACTTAGCTGAGTGCCTCTGTCTCAAGGTCTCACAAGGCTGCCCTCAAACTGTGGATGGGGCTGTAGTCTCATCTGAAGGTTGTATTAGAGAAAGATCTGTTTCCATTCTCACTCATGTGGTTGTTGGCAGGTCTCACTTCCTCGTGGGCTGTTGGCTGGAGGTGCCCTCAATGCCTTGCTATATGGACCTCTCCATAGGGCAGCTTACAGCATATAGCAGGCTTCCTTCAAAGTGAGTAAGAGAGAATATTTAAGATAGAATCCACAGTCTTCTTATAACCTGAACTTCAATGTGACATAAACCTAAACTTGAATTCGAACTTTTGTCAAATTCTGTTTGTTAGAGGGGAGTCAGAAATGTCCACTTCACTTTTGAGAGGAGAAGGTTACATAAGTATTTGAATATTAGGAGATGGGGATCATTTTGGGGGCAATCCTGGGGCTGCCTACCACAGATAGATGATGATAGATGACAGAAAGATAGATAGATAGATAGATAGATAGATAGATAGATAGATAGTTAAATAGGTAAATTGATAGATGATTGACTGGTAGGGATTGATATTTTTCGCCTCTGAGCCCTGAGAAATCTTAAGAGCAATGAACTCATCTCCTGTCTAGATCTTTGTTTTTTACGTATCTTTCTCCACTAAAAGGACTTGAAGAAATGGTGGATTCCAGGACTGGGGCAGAAAAAGTACAAGATGAGCCTGGAACATCCTGTTGTTCAAGAAAGTAAAGATGTGCTCAAGGAATAATGAGTACAGATCAAGAGGGACATAGAGACCAGATTGAAGAGGTAATACTAGCCAATCTGGGATAATCTGACAAAATAGAAGAGAACTGTAACAGATTTTTACCATGGAATGAAATAGGAATCAGGAGTCCGCAGTGGTAAAATAAATAAGTGAATATGTAAGTGGAGAAGAGAGAAAAACCTTTCCTTAAAAGTAGAATGTCAACCAATGTAGAAGGGATGAAGGAATTTGAAAATCATCATTTGGCAACCATTGTGGTAATAAGTGATGCAGCTAAGAACCATCAGTGAATATTACAAGGGTAGAAGATAAGCTAGTTATGTAGTCTCAAAATACTTTCCCATAAAATAATTATTGATTACAAAGGGCTTTGGAAGAAGAATCCTTCATAGAAGACACTCTTAATTCAATAACCAAGGTCAAAATGAAATCATGCGACCCATGATAGAATGCAATGAAGAACCATAGTGTGTGATGTTTTTGTTCAAGATATGTAACATGAGGGATGCTTGGGTGGCTCAGGCAGTTAAGCATCTGCTTTCAGCTCAGGCTCAGTTCATGACTCTGGGGTCCTGGGATGGAGCCCAGCATCTGGCTCCCTGCTCAGTGGGGAGCCTGCTTCTTCCTGTCCCTCTGCCCCTCCCCCTGCTTGTGTTCCTGTGTGCAGGCATGCTCTCTCTCCCTCTCAAATAAATAAATAAAATCATAAGGAAAAAAATGTAACATGAGGAAATACCAGACAAACCCAAATTGAGGGCCATTCAACAAAATAGCTGACTTGTATCCTCAAATATATCAAGATCAAGAGAGTGTTACAGAACAAAAATCCAGTGGGTACATTTGAAGATCTAATTGGCTTAAGTGATTGGTGAAATCACTTAAGTGATTTGTGAGTCCAGCAGCACCTCATCTAGCAAATAGGAAGATGATCTGAGGAGATGTACAAAATGGAAGGTTTTTATATTCAGGAGGGTGGAGTAAGGGAGTTAATGGCAAAAGAGAAGGAAGAGTTGTTCTAGGCCAGGATATGGATTTTTGGAGGCTGGGGGGGTGGTGGTTGGTGGTGGTAGGGGGATGATAGGGTTTGTATCCTGCAAATGGCTGGCCAGGAAATTTCAGAACAACTGTTAAAATGTCACATTCCCCAGGATAAGTTGAAACTTTAAGTCTCAGTTTGCCATCACAGGGGGCAAATGACTCCATATTGAGCTTGTTGTTCCCTTTTTAATAAGAGTAAAGAAAAGACTGAGGTATGGCTCCATATCAAGGGGAATTGACAACTCAATGCAACATGTGATTCCAGATTGAAGCTGCTTGCTTATGGAGATTGTGGAGATAGTTGGCAAAACTTGAATGTGGTCTGTGGATTGAATGGCAGAAGTGTATCGATATTGTCCTGGTTCCAATGGCTGTATTGAGATTATGTGGGAAGATGTCCATACTTTAAGGAAATACACACTCAAGTATTGAAGGGTATAGGAACATCCTGTGGGCCAATTATTCTCACATGGTTTAGCGGGGAAAGTTCTTAGTGTTGTTTTAGCAAACTTTCTTTAGTTCTGAAATTATTTCTACATAAAAGGAAAAAAAGAAAGGAGACCCGATTGGATGAAGAATATGATCCCAACTATGTCAAATAAACAAACTTGCCAATTAAAAAAAAAAAAGAGAGAGAGATAGAAGAGAGAAAAATATCAGTTATCTTAGTATCAGTTTGTGTGTATTATTTTCTCTTAATTTGAAATTCTCCTCTGTGGTGGTTGTATGCCTTTCTCCTCCACTATATTGTGTGTGTGTGGCCATGATGCCTTTTCTCCTTGATTTGCCCTGCTAGAGGAAACGTGTTATGACTAAGAGCACGAGTTCTGGGCATGGACCGATCTGGGACCCAACACTTAACTCCCAACACCTCAGTTTTCCCATCTATGAAATGGGGATATCTGTACTTCCTAGCACATGGGGTTATCCTGAGATGAATGTGTAAATGTCAAAGTGTTTAGCATAATCCTTGACCATTAACTGAATGCCCAATCAGTAGTCTTTATTAGTATCCTAATTATAGTCTTCTCAAAGATCCAGCTCTTAATTTCTCAGATCTATAGTTTTTTTTTAAATAATTTTTAATTTATTTCCCTCATATTCACTATCTTCAAATTCTTCCTCTGGCTTTTCATAGCTTCACTTTTTTACTCTTTTAAGAACTTTGATTTTGTCTTGCATACTTGTTTCATTTAATACTGTTTAATGAGAAAAACAAAACTATATGTATTCTATTCTTTAGAGCTTTGTGTTTTCTCTTTGGTATAGCTCCTCATTGTTTCTTAAACAATCATTAATTATGTTTTCAATGTTCTCTTTGACTCTCCAGCTATTAAGACAAGTTTCCCAGCTCTCCAGAGTGGCTTCATTTTGTTTCTTTGTTTCTCTTGTGCTATTAACTTCTACTTTTGTTGCATTGTGGTTTGAATTTGTGCATAGTACTATTTCTGCTTTTGAGGTTTTAATGAGATTTTCTTTGCGGCCTAAGATACCAAATTTGTAACTCTTCTTTGGCCATTTGAGATGAGTATGTATTTTCTGTTTCTAGAGAACACATTCTCATATAGCTCTGTTAAATCAAAATTTTAATAATAGACTTGAACTCTTCTCTATTCTCATGAAATTTCTGTCTACTTGGTCTCTCAGAAATGATAAGGCATATTAATCCTTCTGTTATCACTGTGGTTTTGTTCAGTTACTCCTTAATTGCTAGCATTTTGGCCTTGTACATTTAACGCAATATTCAGTGCACACAGAGTTCATGGTTCTTATATTCTCATTAGTTTCTACAATTTGCCAATATAGGATACCCTTCTCTCCTCCCCCACCCCAAGGTAGTTTAGTGCTTTTTTACTATGAATTCTGCATTGACTGATGTGAATATTGTTTTCTTTTTGTTTGTCCTTGGGTAATGTACACCAAGTAGATTGTCCATCCTTCTCCTGGAAGGTGGTCCACTTTGTGGGGAGTTCTTAAGATCTTGTCCCCAGCCACATTTGTTTGCTCCAGAAATGGGCAGCTGATGCAGGCAGGGCCAAGCAGAATCCTCCCTAAGTGTTGGGACTTGGGACACACACTTGGTTGTTGCCTGTGCCATGGCCATCTTCCTATGGGTAAACTGGAAAACAGGGAGTAGATCATTGCAAATGGTGAAAAGAAAGTAGACCCAGTCCTGAGAGATGGGGGAGTCCCCAGCATGGTGGTCCCAGTGTTATTTTAGTCCTGGCTCTAGAGTCAGGATATTTGATCATTTGTCTCACATGATGATAGCATTTTGTCCTCTTTATGCTTCCTTATATTTTCCTTTCTCATATTGCCATTTGCTCAGGTTTGCTTTGCAAGTTTATATTTAGAAATCAGAAAGTCACATTCCCATTTCTAGCCTACTCCTGATGCCTTCAATGACACACACACACAGACACATGTACACACATACATCCTATATATATACTATTGCCTTATCAACCTCAAAAAAACACATAGTATGTATTTATTTCCCCTGTGTATGATAATTTCATACTTTTAAAATTCCCTACTTCTCACCTCCTATTTTTCTTGATATAAAAAATTAAGATTAGTATTATGAATTTATTTCTTACATGTATGTATACTTTCTCTTGTAGTAATTATTTTGGACATATATGTACCTTCTCTTTCAGTAATTATTTTGGACATTATATTTGGATGTCAATAATGCTAATATTGAATTTTTATAAATTAACTTTGAGTTCTATTAATTTTCTTATTCATTTCTTGCTCAGCTGGAATATACTTTGAACAAACTTTTCTGCATGTTTGAGTGTGTGGTATACATTCGAATGCTTAAAGGTTTGAAAAATGTCTTTTAATTGACCTCACAAATAAATCACAGCTTTTTTTTTTTTTTTGTCTTGAATGGAGTCTTTTTCTCTTGGAAATTTGTTGATATTATTATACTTATCATATTTTGTTTGCATTTAGGTTTGTGAAGGAGAAGACTAATTTCAGTTCATTCATCTTTACCCTGACATGTAAGTTTTTTCCCCTCAAATACTTAAAGGTTTTGAAACTTTATCCCTGACATTCTAAAAATTCACTGGGCAAGATTTAAATATGGTTCTTCTTACATCTGTAGTGCTTGGCTGTCCATGGGACCTTCTACCTCTAAGATTAAAGATATTGTTCATTTCTCACATTTCCCACCCAATTCATCTTCTCCTCTTTCTCCTGGAATAGTGATGGGGAAGTTGTTTTGAAATGTAGGCTTTTGGTGCAGCCACTCTGGAAAACGGTACAGAGATTCCTCAAAAAGATGAAAATAGAGCTATCCTATGACCCAGCAATCGCATTACTGGGTATTTACACTAAAGATACAAATGTAGTGATTCGAAGGTGCAACCGCACCCCAGTGTTCTTAGCATGTGTCCACAATAGCCAAACTATGGAAAGAACTTGGATGTCCATCAACAGATGAATGGATAAAGATGTGAAGTTGTGGTATGTGTATATATATATAATATAATATATATACACAACATGTATATATATATTTAATGGAATACTCATATATATATGTTGTGTATATATACATTTTGTGTATATTTTATATATATATATATATACATATATATATATATATATATATATATATAGGAATACTACTCAACCATCAAAAATGAAATCTTGCCATTTGCAGTGACATGAATGGAACATGGAACTAGGGGATATTATGCTAAGCAAAATAAATCATAGAAATGCAATTCTCATATGATCTCAGTCATATGTGGAATTTAAGAAACAAAACAGGATCATAAGGGGAAGAGAGGAAAAATAAAGTAAGATGAAACCAGAGAGGGAGATAAATCATAAGAGACTCTTAATCATAGGAAACAAACTGAGGGTTGCTGGAAAGGGGAAATGGTAGAGGGATGAGGTGATGGACATTAAGAAGGGCCAATGATGTAATGAGCAGTGGGTGTTGCATAAGACTTGATGAATCACAGACCTCTATCTCTGAAACCAACAATACATTATATGTTAATTAATTGGATTTAAATAAAAATAAGAAAGAAATGTAGGCTTTGTTATTATTCCAGTATGGAGAGGCCACAGATCAGGAGATGACTGGCATTGAAAGGATAGTTTGTGACTCATAGTTCCCTAGAGGAAGGGGCCCACCACACTGCATGGGGTCATGTGGAGAAGCACCAGGGTCAGTCAGGAGGCAGAGGGCGTGAGAGGAAAGCATGGGCAAGAGCCTTCATTATGGTTTCTGTAAAAAGGAATGGGCATAGTAAGCAGGCTTAGGATTGCCTAGTTTGGATAATTTCAGCAGTCTCTGGGGCCAAAGGGCTGATTGATTGTCTTATAGTTGGCCTGGGGTGGTTAGGGCAGGTAGGTAAAAGAGGTAGTTGGGCCTGGGCTCAGGATTGGTTGACTTGCTCAGGAAATATGCTTGCAGGTGAGTCCTTTCCTGTCTCTATGCACTGGCCAGCCCTGGGAGAGGCAGTCTCTTTGGGGACAGCAGGGTCCCAGCTATCAAAACATCAGGAAATACAGAAAATGGAAAGGCATGATGAATACAGAAGTAGCTCCCAGAAGCCTCCAAATAACTAACTATAGTTATGTTTGCTTGATTGCTTTGTAACAATATAATACTATTAGTATAACAGATTCTGTTTTTTCCCAGTCATATTAGAGGGTTTTTTCCCCCCAAGCAACCACTTTTTTATTTCATTGTTCCTTTCTATTTTTGTTATTTATTTTTCTTTTATTATTTTTGGCTTTTATCTTTATTATTTCCTTTTCTTCTTCTTTCTTGGTTTGCTTCATTATCCTATTTCAACTTCTTTTTTTTTTTTTAAAGAATTTATTTATTTATTTGACAGACAGAGATCACAAGTAGGCAGAGAGGCAGGCAGAGAGAAAGGGGGAAGTAGGTTCCCCACTGAGCAGAGAGCCCCATGTGGGGCTTGATCCTAGGACCCTGGGATTATGACCTGAGCCGAAGGCAGAGGCTTTCACCCACTGAGCCACCCAGGTGCCCCCTATTTCAACTTCTTAAGGTGAATCCTCGGTCTATTTATTTTACATCTTTCTTGGTTTCTACTAAACATATTTAGACTTAGACATTTCTCTCTAGGGAACCCTTCAGAAATTTCTATATGCCATGCTCTCATTCTTGTTTGGTTCTAAAGTGTTCATAAGTTTTTAAAAGATTTCCTCTTTAACATAAATTATTTGGCTGTGGAATTGTTTTGTTTTGTTTGTTTCCAAATATATGGGGTTTTGGGGGTGCCCTCTTTTGATGGTTTCTTGGTTTGCTGCATTATCCTATTCAACTTCTTTTTTTTTTTTTTTAAAGATTTTATTTATTTATTTGACAGACAGAGATCACAAGTAGGCAGAGAGGCAGGCAGAGAGAAAGGGGGAAGTAGGTGTGGCAGTCAGAACATGTGGTCTCTTTCATATTGAGTCTTTGCAATTTGATGAGACTAGTTTTACCAGGCAGTTCAGAATGAGTATTACAAATGGCCCATGCATGCTTGAATGATACGTGTTTTCTGCTTATTGGATGCCAAGTACTATATGGCTGTATTATAGCAAATGTATCATTTTATTGTTCGAATACTTGTATTCAGTTATTTTATAATCTGAGCAATTGTTGACTGCATAATCTATTCATTTTTGAGAGAGTGACCCATTCTGATTGTGGATTCATCAATGTCTCCTTTCAATACTGCCAATCACATGTTTTGAGTTTGTTTTGTTAGTTGTATACAAAGTATTACTGTTATTTCACTTTAATGGATACTTCTTTTTAAGACTAAGAAGTGTTTGTCATTTCCATAAAGTTAAGGTTTTCTTCTACAAAATAATATTTCATCAGTTCCCTTTTGATTAGCATTGGGTATGTGTGTTGCATAACCTTACTGCCAATATGTCTGTCTTAATTTTAGATATTTCTTTCATAAATAGGATATATGTGAATTAAAGGGAAAAACCTAAAATTTTATCTTTTTTTAAAAGATTCATTCATGGGACGCCTGGGTGGCTCAGTTGGTTAAGCAGCTGTCTTCGGCTCAGGTCATGATCCCAGCGTCCTGGGATCGAGTCCCACATCGAGCTCCTTGCTCCACAGGGAGCCTGCTTCTCCCTCTGCTCTGCCTTCCACTCTGTCTGCCTGTGCTCACTCGCTCTCTGACAAATAAATAAATAAAATCTTTAAAAAAAAAAAAAGATTCATTCATTTATTTGAGAGAGTGCATGCCTATGAGCAGTGAGGGAGGGGCAGAGAGAGAGAGAGAGAGAATCTCAGATAGACTCCATGCTGAGCGTGGAGCCTGATGCAGGACTTGACCTCCTGACCCTGAGATTACCACCTGAATCAAAACCAAGAGTCGGACTTCCAATCGACTCTTCCCCCCAGGCATCCCCATAAAAATTTATCTTCTTTCTTTTCATTTTATTTTCTTTTCAGTGTTCCAGAATTCATTGTTTATGCACCACACCCAGTGTTCCGTGTAATACATGTCCTCCATAATACCCACCACCAGGCTCACCCAACCCCCTCACCCCACCCCCCAAAATCCTCAGTTTGTTTCTCAGAGTCCATAGTCTTTCATGGTTTGTCTCCCCCAATAAAGGCCTCACACACTCAAATTCATTTATTTTGAGTATCAATATATTTGAAATTACTTCTGCAATATCATTTTTGTTTCTATTTACCACACTTTATTTTGCTTCCTCATGCCCCCCATCCCTATTTTCTGTTGAATCCATTTTTTGTGTTCCTTTTTTTTTTTTTTTTTGCTAATATTTGGCAATGACACATCCTATTTCTATCTTTTGGGTGGATAATCTCATTTCAGGGTTCATCTCTCCTGGGGGTGTTCCCCGCAGGCTGGTTTTGTGGTTGCCTAAACTCCAGCTCCTTGGGCTATGGCATTGTGGACAAGGTGTTCATGGGAGCAACTTTGTCTGCATGTCTTCTCCATGTGGATGGAGGAGTTCTGAACTTTCTGCCTACACAGGGAACATGACCAGGGCTCAGTTTCTTTCTTGGGCTGCATCTCAGTTTCTGGTCTGGGATAAACAGTGTGTGTCCAGACACCTCCCCGATGTGGGCAGTCAATCCAGCCTTCCGGGGTGGGCCAGCTGGAAGCTCAGGGATCCCTGGCTTCACCCAGGAGCCCTGTCCAGTCACAGTGACTTGTCACTGTTCCTATTATTCGCTGCATTTCAGTTTCTGCTTATCACTTGGTTTCCTTCTCCATTATTTGCCTGTGAATATCTTCCTTTCTTTATTCTCTTTAACATGGTTCTATGCATACCTACTAAATAAACAAACATATCTGTCATTCCTCTATGCAGAGATGGAGGTGAGAGGCTGGCCTCCTGACCTGAGAGTCCCATATTAATTGCTCACAGATACATTAGACTGAAGCTGAATGACAGTTCTTGTTGGAACACTTCTGGGTAAAAATCCCCTCTGCGAATATTCAGGAAGGGGGTTCCTATCCTCCTCAAGCAACCCTAAGGCTCCGCTCCATCTTCTTCATTTCTCCTATGTCTTCCCAGTTGGCTCTGGGCTCTCGAATGGGACCCCGCCACCCTTACTGCCCATGCTTCCAACCTCACAGGCCTGGACTGGGAAGTCCAGCAACTTCTCCAGAAATACCCACAGGCAGTTTGAAGGTCCAAAATGGCAACCCAGAAATGCAACAGCAGAAACAGAAGGGCACTGATACAGAGGGATAGGAGTAAGGCTAAGGAAGAGCTTTTCCCGAGGTGGTTTCTGGGCTGTTCTGGACCATGAACAAATGTGTTCAGACCTTTGCCCAAGTCAGTGTTGGGCTGACTCTAGAGCTGCAGGCTGGGAGGCTGCCCAGGCTCTGGAACCTCCTGTCTGTCTGTGGGCTCTGGCCTCAGGATGCTGAGGACTTGGTGCTGCAGCTGACCAGAATTCTAGGGTGTAGCCTAGGCCCCTGGCACACGTTTTCCCAACCCTCTTCCTGCCCTCTTGAGTGAAACAAATTCACTCAAGAATTTGAATGCTTGTTGACACTCTTGGAGCCTCTGCTTCTGGCCCACTCAGGAGAGCACGCAAATCTTAAATATCATTTATTAAGCTTCATTATGTGCTTCATGGCAGAGAGATCTATGCTAAAGACTGTGTCTTCTGTCACCCCATTGGGTCCTTGCATGAGCACTATCATGGCATGGGGGCCAATGTTATCACTATTTTACAGATGAGGACACTGAGGCTTATAGAATTCAGGGCACTGGCCCACGTTCACACTCCTGTCACATGGCAGAGCTGGGAATGAAACTCAGATTTGTCTCATATTAAAGGCTGGGCTGTTGCCTCTCCACATTTCTGCTGAGGATACAATCAGAGGCGGTTGTAATATCAGTGTTTGCTTCCAAGGAAGCTTCCAAATTGCCCATCTTTTCTGGGGGAAAGGGGCTCCATTGTTCACTGCTTCTCCAGAAAGCAGTCCAGTGCTTCCAAGATCTTCTGGAAGGAACTCTGTGCATTGTGAAAGAAGGCTGGTGAGATCTTTCTGGCAGCTTTGGGAGAGGAGGGGATTCTGGGGACCTGAGAGGCAGGAGAGTTCAGGTGCAGCATGAGTAAAGGCTAGTCCTGACCACAGGGAAAGGGGGAAGTGATGGAAGGGTGTTTGGGGGCCAGTTGTGCCCTGAAACCAGTCAGGCAGCTCTCTTCACACCAGTCAGGCAGCTGCCACTTAAGGAAAAGTCTGCCCCCATCCCTACCCCTACCCCTTCCCCTTCCACAGGGATGCCCTCTGAGCACCAGGTTCTAGCATCTCTCCCAGTGTAAGTCCAGCTTCAGAACCACCTTATCTGGAGGGGTTAATTTACAGTGCAACTGTTTTCCCTTTAGCTGTCTCTCAGAAATGTGAGACAGGGGAAGGGAAGACTTCTGCAGGAGGAGGGGGAAGACACCCCAAGGGAAAGGTTAGTACCCACATTCTCCACAGGGCTCAGAGCCACTTCCGGGAGACTCTTCCCCATGTCTTGCAGCTAGGTCCCTGCCTTTGCAGTGTGTGTCCCAGGCCTCATGCCCCTGGAGGGCCCTGTGCCCTGTCCAAGGGGTTCACCTGGAGAATGGAAACCGTGGTTAGATAACTGGGGCACCAGGGCCCTGGACCTGTCTGCCAACATGCCCAGTTGCACCTGTGCCCATCTGTCACTTGAGAGACCCTGCTGATGCTCAGCCCAGAGGTGGCTCAGCAGCTTCTCTTGCATGAGGCCTGGACAGCTCCAGGCTCCAGCCACCTGGATCTGGGTTGTGTGAAATTAGACCTCCTTGACCCAGCCATCCTGACCTCAGAGGGGCCAGATGACCCTGCAAGTCTGGAAGCTCTCTGGCTCAGGGCTCTTGGAATCTTTGTCTCCTCTAAGAGCCATTTCTCCTTACCTCACTTGACCTTTCTGAAACAGGGTGGTGTCACTGATGGAAAGGGGCTCCCTGTCCTTTCCCTCTGCTGAACACTGCTGTGTACATCCAGAGGAATTTACCTTTTCCTCCTCCTAGAAAGAGAAGATGATCAGTCAGGATGGGCTGAGTTAGACTGCAATAACAAACCTCAAATTCCAGCAGTCTGGAGCAGTGAAGACTTATTTCTTACTCATGCTCCATTGTCCACTGCAGGTTGGTTGGGGTCCTGTCCATGACATCAGGGACCCAGGCTGATGGAGCAGCTCTTTGGAACAGCGCCTGCTGCTGTGAAAAAGGGAGGGGCTTGGAGGGCTTGAAACTGACAGTGAAATGCTCCAGCCAGGAAATGATACACAGCACACGGTCCTCCAACCACCAGGGGACGGGGAAAGGTGTTCAGAAGGCAGAAGGGTGGAAATATAAACCATAGCGTTTGCAGTGTGGTAAGGCCAGGACCCATTTCTGGATGGGTGAGGAGCTGGGCTTTCAGGTGAGTGGTCAGAAGTCACCAGGGACCTGGGGAGATCTATTCTCCCAATTGCCCCTTCATTCAGCACTATTGACTTTGAAGATAGACTGTCCTGGTTTAAGTTTGAATGCTGCCATGAACTAGACATAAGACTTGGGGTGAATTGCTTAGCTACTCTCAGACTCAGTTTTCTCATCTGTAAAATGGAAGTGCTACCATCCAAGATGCCACAGCCAGTAGGTGCTAGGACCGAAATTCCCAGACACCTGTGTCTGGGTCCGTAGCCAGTTCTTTCAAAACCCTAAGTCTTCATTGACTAAAAAGTAAATAAATAAGAATATACATGCCCCCCCCCCCCCGGGAGTGCTGCTGCCTGGGTAGCTCAGTTGGTTAAGCAGCCAACTCTTGGTTTCAGCTCAGGTGCTAATCTCCTGGTTGTGGGACCAAACCCCGTGCCCAGCTTTGCACTGGGTAGGGAGTCTACCTGAGATTCTCTCCCTCCCCACTCTGCACCCCCCGCCCCCACTCATCCATGTGCACTATCTCTCAAAAAAATAAAAAAAAGTACTCTTCCCCCCAGCTGCTTAATAATATCCACGTGGCACAAGATAGCAGTGGAACGTCTCCCTACTTGCCCATTCTTTGCTTTCTATTCCAGGCCCCACATTTCTCCCAGCAGTTGTAGGCATTCTGGATCCTCCTGCCAAGCCTGGCTCCAGACTGGCTGGAGGGTAGAACTTGTTCTCAGCTCCTTTTCTGTCATTTGCTGAGGACTGATGGCCGGTCTCCTTCAGATCTGTTTAGCCCAGGTTCTCACCTGCACCTGCCTCCCACTGCACAAGGAGCGACCCCAGCCCAGCTGGCAGGACCCCATCCCCTAGGCTTCCTCAGCCCTGGAGTGTGCTTGGGAAGGTGCTGGGGGGTCCCCTCTGCAGAAAGGAGGGTGAGATTACAGAATCATTCTAAATAAGGCAAAGCAAAGCCATTTATCTTGGGACATTAGTCACTGAGCTGCTGACACAGGAAAACATGCTGTACTCCTGGCAATTGCCATTTACATTAAAACAGGATGATTTGTGGGGTTGGAGGCTTGAGACCCTTATAGACTACACACCCACCTCAGTCAGTCCTGGGAGGTGCCAGAGGCTAGGGGAGAAGGGCGGCCTTGGCCTGGACAAGATAGGGTCCGAGTTTGCAGCCCCATTTCCTTCCAGGTATACATCGGCTGTGGGACCACAGGACGTGCCTCAGCCTCCCAGGGCCACACTTACTGGGTTCAAGGTCAGCATCACATTTTATGTGTATTCTTTTTTCTTGGCTATGACTATTTAGTATTTGGAAGGAAGGGCTTTCAAACCTCACACTTCCCTATATTCCAAAGGCAGATGAAGATTTAGAAACCATCTGCATACTGTTCCTCCCTCTCCCTCTCCCTCCCAGCTCTCCTTCCCCCTTCTCTCTCTATCCTTCTACCTTCCACCCTTCCTCCCCCTACACCACACGCACGCTTGTGCACACACACACACACACGGATGAAAAGGCACTGCTGAGATCTGATGCTGTCTTCCTAGCTTAAGTAATATGGAATCGATAAATCAGGAGAAAGGAAACTTGGGAGGACTTGGGGGCCCAGCATTTCCTCTTAGTCTTCCTTTCAAGACTTATGACTTGGTCTGAAGCAAATCCCAGGTGACCTTTCTCATCCACAGTCACGCATAGGACAGGTGTCTTCTCCAGCCCCAGGTTCATACTCGATGCTCCTGGCTACCAGGTTCTTCACACCTACAGTGCACCTGGGGAGTCAAGAGTGGAGGGCGAGGCTTGGCCTGAGCCAGTGAGAGAATCATATTCTCCCAGTCTCAGTGATTGGGTCAGAGATGGAGATTTGGCCCAGTCATAGCCAGTGAGCTTCAAGGAAACATTTGTTGCGTTTCTGAGAGAGTAGAGCTCCAGCAAGAAAGGGAGGAGGGGTGAAAATGTACATGTTTCTGGCACCGAATTTCTTCTCCTGGGCAGTGTGGTCTCAGGAGGTCAGGCACTGCTGCCTGGAGGGGAAAGCTGGAAGGTGCTGGAAGGTCACCTTATGAAAGTATAGTTAGAGCAAAGACACAGGAACGGAATCTTGGGTGATGTCCTTTAAGCCTCTGGCTCAAGCTTCTCTGGCTTAACCGGTTGAGTTTGGATTAAAAGTCAAGACATACTTTGTGTTGTTTAAGTCAGTCTGAGGTGGGCTTTGTGTCACATACAGACATAAGAGCCTGACCAGTACAATAAGTAAGTGTGATCAGGGCACAGAAGGCCTTGAAATTCAGCCTCTGTGCCTTTGCCACTACTGAGAACCCCATTGTGTTCTAGAAAAGCTTTAATCCTCTTCCAGGACCCTGTAATGCAGTCTCCCCCCTTAGAAGTATTCCCTGACTCTGGGACCCAGACTGCACCTGGGGCGTGCTCTGGGCTGCAGGGTAAGGCCAATGTGCTGATTGGTTCCCATCCATCCTCTATACTGGAAGATGGACCTGCCCTTGCCTCCTGTTCCTGTGGCCCCTGGCACACAGTAGCTGGACTGTTCTGCTGAGCAGTTATGTGGGCAAGAGGACTGAATGGGGGATGGGGGCAGGCTGGCAGACCTCAGGGGGAAGGACAGGAAGAGTGCAGATGGGAAGTTGTGAAAGCCCAGACTGGGCAGTGGAAGTGAGATTTGGGACAAGGAGAGAAATTGCTTTTAAAACAAGGGGGAAAGCCGTGTATGTAACCTGGAGCTGAGATCTGTCCACTTTCACTTGGAAAGTGTGATGAGTGGCATGGAGGTCCTAGGGCAGAATGACAGGAGAATGGCTTCAGGTTGGGGTGGGGTAAAGTGGGGGTGGGGCAGTCTCTGGGCCACAGCAAGGCGTCCTGCTCCTCTGTGCTCCTTCCGGCGGGACAGCCAAGCTAGATGTTCGACATCCGGTGCTCGCCTGGGTCATCCAAAATGGTGGGTGGGAAAAGTAAGTGATCCTGATTGACTCTGGAGGGCAGTTTCATACTTTAAGTGATAGAGAGGTGCCTGGGATGTGGATGTAACTCCAAACTGATTGTGAGCATTGGCCTAGGAGTGGGGAGTCAGTGTGCTTCTAATCTCCCCCAACTGAGCTAACACCAGAGCAGGTGTTTTGAGGATGCGTGGAACTATCCTGAGGAGCACCATCTTTTCTCTTCGGGCTCTGGACCTCCCGGACTGCCACCCTGGCTGCTTTCAAGAGGGAGCTAAAGGGCAACCAGTGTAGAAGACTTGAGGCTTCTGTCCCAGTGGGAGCAGACCTCAAAGTGGGGAACCAGGGCTGTGGGCAAAGGGAGGAAGGCTGAAGAAGGGCTGCTTCCAGAGGTGCTTGAGGGCTTGTCAGACCTGCCCTCTCCCAGCCACCAGAGCAGGACCTCTAGAATTTCATTGCCAGTAGGAGAAGGGCCTTCCAGTGTTCTCGACCAGTCTGTGGGCTCAGAGGCAACGCAGGGACAGAAGTTGGGGTGGTTGTGTGTAGCCTAGCTAGGAAGGGAGTCAGACTATAGCCTGTCCCACCCAGCAGTTGCTGAAACTTTCAGCCTGGAAGCTGATGCCACCCATCCAAGGGGCCAATGCAGGTGGGTCTTCTGCCCACCTGGAGCCCTTAATAAACATCTCATCTCAGGTGCATGTGTGAACTCTGGGTCCCCCCAAGGCTGCCATACTGCAGCCCTCTGACTAATAGGTACTTGGTGGGCTCCTAAGCTCTGCTCCCAAGTGGCCTTAGTTCTCCTGTCTGCCCAATATTTGACTTTGTTCCTCTTCCTTTAGGCCTGGCCCCCTCCATCCTCTCTCCCATCCTTATGCCCCATGCCAGCCCAGCCCTTCCCGCTGGTGGGGACCCTGCTTCCCTCCTGAGGCAAAGGCCTGAGCCGGGGGACAGTCACCAGCAGGCCTTCTTAGCACTTTCCAGACCCCTAGTGGCTTCCCGCTTCTCCAGAGTTGGCTTCCACAGTGTTGGCCTGGAGCCCCCAGTAGCTTCTGACTCAGATTGAGGAAGAACGGAGTAAAGTAAGGTAACCCAGGGGTGGGCCTCTCTCTTGAGCCCCCTCCTGCCCCTGCTTGCCCTCCCTAATTTTCTGCCTAGCCACACTCAGGCACAAGTCTTTAAACAGACATGTTTCATTCCTCTTGGGTATATATCTAGGTGTGGAATGGCTGAATCATATAGTCGGTGTGTGTTTAATTTTGGAACAAACTCACAGCTTTCTAAAATACGTACGTGCCCCATCTTACATTCCCTCCAACAGTGTGTGAGAGCATCAGCTGTCCCTCCTCTTGGCCAGCTCTTGGTCTTGTTAGTCGTCTTCCATTGGGGCTGAGGGCAGGTGGGTTATAGCGGTAAGAATAAAAGGACAGAGCTGGAGCGAGAGTACAGGCAGAGAATAAACCAAAAAAAAAGAGATTGGGTTTAGAAATGCACTGTGCTCTTTGCAACTCTTACCATTGCTTCTTAGCCCTGTGAGCTTAGGAAAGCACTTGAACCTTTTTCACCTGAAAAACAAGGGTATCACCTTTACCTTTGTTGAGATTAAATGAGATAATATATGGACACCTATTTTCATAGTGCCTGGCCCAGAGCTGATGTTGGTCTATGCAGCGTCCTCGTGTGAATTAGGTAAAGGTGCCCCTTTAGCTGGGTTGATTTGACCCTGGGCCAGGGTGCTGGGAACTCTGCATTTTGAAGCTATTTTCCCGGGATGGGGAGGCTTTGGCAGCATGCAGACTGAATTATTTGCAGTGATTCTCTTTGTCCCATAAATTCTCAACAAAAGTACGCTGAACAAATGAAGTTGAAAATAAGAGGTGAATGTATTTATTATTGGAGTCTTGTGTATATGTTCGCCTCTCCCCCATAGGGGAGAGTCACTTGTTCTGGTGACTTCCCTACATTCTGCCACTTGTACTTTGAGTCTCTGAGACTTCAAGTTCCTATCTCCAGGTCAGATCCCACTTGGGGAAACGCCTTTGGAGTCTGGTACCTGTATGGAGTCATAGAGAACTGGGCTTATTTTCGTAGTCTGATTCTTGGAAACACTTCAGTGTCTCAGAGGTGTGCTTGAGACAGTAGCATTTATGGTGACTGGATTTGGTCTTTGTTTAGGCAGGGACAGATAGAGGCACTAAATAGTTGGAGACTTTAGGAAATATGGCCAGAGCAGAGAGGTCCTGAGGAGCTAGAGACAAAATCACAGGACTCCTGCAGGTCTGAAATGTCGCTGGGTTTCTGAGGTGAAGTCTTTGGTCAGGAAATCATCTCTGCTTTGCTGTGGCCCCAACAGACAGAATAGGCCAAGATACATTTCCCTAAAATGAACTCAAGGGAAACACCTTAGCTCCAGACATGCAGCTTGGGAGATGAACAACTCATGGCAACCAGGCCTTTTGATTTATGTGTTTACATCCTCAAAAGGAGCCTTTCTTTACCTGAGGGACTTTTGGTTGGGTACCTTTAATTAGGAGAACAGGACATGTAAACTTTGTTTATGGAGAGGCTGGGGTGGGCCAGGAGGCAGAGGCTCTCAGAGCTGCGGGCTGCGGCCCGAGAACCAGGAGAAGTTTTCCTCTGAGCCTTCTGTCCTCCTGGCCTCAGCCCCGGCACAGCACACGGTAGGACTCCCTGGTTGTGACGCATCAGTCACTTCTGGGACTCCTGTGAGTCACTGGAGAAGCAGTGTTATCTTTCCAAAATCCAATTTACCAGTGACCTTGGGAGTTGAACTGTGTGGGTAGTGAGGGGTGTCCCACCCTGGGGCCTTCTGTTCTTTTCTCTTTCCAAGCATAAGGTTAGACTTCAGGAGAGCTCTGTTCAGCCAAGGGAACTCACTAGAAGCTTGTTCCTTCCACCAGTCCTTCAGGGCCCAACCTTTCCAGGCCCAGGAGAGTTGCCCAGATACAGCTAGGGCCCCAGGGCAGAAGTGACAGTCCTGGGCAGTGGGCCTGGGTGCAGGCTGGTAGCCTTAGGACAGAAAGGCTTCCTGGGAGGGCCCCCGTGGCTAAGGGTGGGGCAGGGGTGAGGCTGGAAGGGCACCTCCGTGCTCCCTGCTTCCACCCCCTTCTGCCAACCCTTCTCTCCCTTCTCCTCCACTGCCGGCACAGTGCCGTCTCTGAAGGTGACTTTCACCTTCCTCGGCGCTCCTGCTCTCCCGCTCTCCTGACTGCCTGTCACCGCTGGAGTGGGGAAGCGAGCGACATAAATCCTTCCGAGTCCCTGTCCCGCAGCGCTTGCCTGCACGGCCACGGGGAAGAGGCTCCAGCGGCTGTAAATCACCGTCCCCTCCCGCGGGCCACCTGCCCTTCATCACTGTGCTTTACGGCGCTGACACTGGCCAGGATTTAGTGGGCCCAGCCAGACTGAGGCTGCCTCATTGAAATGCCCCTTCCACCCGTCCCACCTCCTCCTCTTGGAATTAAGGCCACCCATAAATCCTGGAGATGCCCATTTGCATATCCATGTGCATACATTTGCCCCTCAAATTGCCAGCGTTAGAACTCATGGAATGGTGGAGCCTGCCCAGACTGGGAGTTTCTGTCACCCCAACTCTGGCTGAAGAAGGGGAAACGGAGGCAGTGAAGGCACAGGGACCTGTCTCTGGCACAGCAGAAGTGGTGCAGAGGTGGGGGGTGGCCAGGAGGGATTTAGCCTAAGTAGGTCCAGGAGTCAGAAGTTGAGTGAGGGACAGTGAGCGGATTCAAACTTCAGGCTCTAGCTAGGCTGAGGCCAGGAGCTGCAGGGGTGAGGGTAATGCAAGGGCCAGCCCCAGGGACACCCGAGGATGCCTCTCAGGAAGGTTTCACAGTGGTGGGGACAGCAGAGGGAGCAAAGGATGGCTCCTCAGGGAAGAGCCATCAGGTGTGGCCTCACCAGGAGGTGAGGGGGTGGTTGGGGGAGCAGGTGCTGCCTGTGGTGGTGATCCAAGCAGGCCTCACAAGGCAGACTGAGGGCAGGGGCTAGGAGTATACACACCAGGGCCTCCCCTGGTTCCTTCTGCCTCAAGGAGGTGCCAGCCATGACCAGGCCCCTCTCTGAACACGAATCATCTACTGGGAAGGGTCAAGGCCTGGTGGAAGCCTGTAGAACAGAAAGATTCTTTGAGTCTGCTCTCCTGCCCCATACCCCCAGTATCAGTCCAGCCCTACTGTGCCTGGGAGCATCACTCATGGGTTTAGTGATGGCTTCTCTGGGCAACTCTGGACAGGTCCTCTCCAAGGGTGAGTGCCCTCTGAGTCCCTCCCTCATGCTCTTTTCCACTCAAGGTAGGACCGTAAAGCTAAGGCTCAGATCTTCATAGGCTCTTAGGGTGAGGGGGGGGGGGCACAGCACAGCCAGCAAACCTTGCCCTCCTTGACCCTAGGCCCCACTCAGTCTTCCAAGGAGAAGCTCCATGCTGGGGACCCAGGGTCCCCAGGTGGGTCCAGAGCCAGCTAAAGACCAAGTCAGGGGGATGCTCCACCCAGATAGGATGCCTCTGGCTCTGCATGTCTGTCCCCTCTCTTGTCCCTGCTCTTCTGTCCCTCACCCCTGTGGGGTGTGCATCATATGTTTCTAATTGACTCATAAAAAATGCCTTCTCATCACAGGCTTGTGTTGCAACAGTGTGGGGAGCAGCAGGCTTTGGGGGAAACCTGTTGCTTCTTCCTGAAATCCAGAGTTCTGACAGGATTCAGGTGGGTTCTTCCAACTCCTCTCAGAGTCTCCTTTACTGGCTTAGCCCCTCTCTTCACCCTACACCACCCCACCCCATTCCACCACCAGAAGTCTGGTGAACAAATCCCAAACAGCACAGAGCAGCTTAGGGACTCAGTGGGGCTGAGTCCTGACAGCAATGTCTCTGCCTTGAGCCTTCTCTGATCCCTCCAGGGCTCTGTCCTCAGCAGCCCAAATGAGGCCAGCTGCCCCAAGATGGGTCTGCCTCTCCCCAACACCCCAGCTCAGGGAGTAGCTGATGGTGGGAATGGGCCTGGAGTAGAGGTTGGGCAGCTGCTCTCAGTGACCCTAGTCCCAGGTCCTTTCTGCTCCCCTGCTCCTCTCTGTCCCACCCCAGCCCCTGCCCCACCTCTCCGCAGCCACCTTGGGGCTATTCTGTTTTCTCTTCTCTTTTGAGTTTCCAGGGACCTCCCCTGGCCTGGGGAGATGACTCCTTCCTCTGGCCCCGTGCCTTCAGGTCAAATGGCTCCACAAAGTAGATGGAGGGGCCAGGACACTGAGAGAACATCTTGGAGTGGAGGTGGAAGAGAGCAACAAAGATGAGACCCAACTCTATGTCTGCAGCCTTTTAATAAGAAAGAGTAGTCATAAAGGGTGGGATAAGGCCCCCTATTAGCTCTGGGAGGCTGGGAATCACAGAGGCAGGGGCATGGCTCAGAAGGCTGTCCCAGAGCCACCCCAGCTAACATTTGCTGGGATTCTTAGAAAGCACCGCACAGACTTCGTGGCGGCACAGCCGCAGGCCTGGGCAGAAGGGCCCCCCATCTGGAAGCCTTTAAGGTCTCCCTCCCCCTCTTTTCCAAATAGCTTGTTCCCAGAAAACAGGAGGAGAAGTTACCCAACAACAAGCTGGGGCTTCCTGTGGGGCGGGCGGCCCCCTCCCCTGCCTCTCTCAGCACATCAGGCCTTCACCTGTTCCCCAGGCTCTGCTCATCCAGGCTACTTACATACTGGAGAGGTGGTTTCTGTCCCCTGGAGCAAGATATGGGCACACAGCTCGCCTCCCCCAGGAAGCCCTCCAGGCTACCTCTCTTCATTCTAGGAACTCCTCCACCTCCTTGGTGAACACACATATCTAGCCTGTGTGTGTCCTCTCAACTCCATTCCAGGGCTGGTGGTCTCTCCTTTAGCCTGGTCTGAGTTGGAGGAGTAGGAGTTGGTGAGCCCTCCTTTTATTTTACATAATGGAAAATCGAGGCCCAGAGAAGCCAAAAGTCTTACGCCAATACAGACAGAGCGGAAAGTGGACTACACCTTCCTTCTTGTCCAGTCCAGGGAGTGGCTGCCCTCCCATCACGTCCACACGGTTGTGCCTCTCTCCCCGGACTGAGAGCACAGGCCAGGGAGAGCTCCCAGGTTCTGGCGTGCTGGCTTGATGTGGGCTTTGGCACAGCCAGTGTGCTGTCTGGGTGCAGAAGCTGGCAGAAGCCGAAAGGTAGGAATGCTGGGGAGATGGGCAGGGCTGGCCACTGGTTGGGGGGGTGTGGTCGTCACAGGGAGAAACTGGGGTTCATCAGTGCTAACTTCTACTCCGAAGGCCCTGGCTGGCTAGCCTGCACACTGACTGGTTGATTGAGCTCCTGACCTGCTCACTTGGCATCTGAGGCTTCTGATTCGGGGCAACCGGGAATGAAAAATCTCCAACAGAAAAAGGTGGTTTTTTTTTCTTTTTCTTTTCTTTTTCCTTTTAGATAACCAGAGTTCAGCTTTAGATGGCATTGCAGTTTGTGTAAGATCTCACCCTCAAGTCAGTGACTGCTGGGTCTCAGTTTCCTCATCTTTAAAACAGGGATAAGAGCACATAGACTTCATGAAGAAGATGGAAATGGGCTTTGAAGGATGGGAAGGAGGAGCAAGGAGAACCTTCTAGAGCAAAGCACAGGCAAAGATTCAGAGGGCTGATTGGGCAGTGACTGTTTTTGAGTATGGAGGAGGCCAGGCTCTGTCTCTCTTACAGCTGTGTGACTCAGGACAAGTTCCTTAACTTATCTGTGCCTCAATTCCTAATTTGTTTGAGGAGGATGATAATAGCATCTCTCCGAGACAGGTAAGGCCCTATTGTGAACAGTGTGGTAGTATTTGTCAAATTCTTACAGTCACACCTGATGCATTGTTAAATGCTCCATGAGAGGCTTGTGTATTGTTCATCTATTTAACAGTATGGTTTTCTTTGTACTATCCGTTTTAATTCCTGTAAGCAACACAAGATGGCGTTTAATCAAGCTTGTGACTCCTGGATACTGGGCCTGAGGGCCAGGGCATTTCAGGGAGAGAGATTGTGGGTCGTGTTTACTCTGGCTTCCTCCCTCAAGATGCTGTTGGTGTCTGGAAGGTCCTCTGGACTCCCTGAATTCTTCCCATTGTTGTGGGGGAAGTCCTCTGTGCTCTCGGGCCAAAAGGGAGGTGGGGTGAGGTGGGAGTGGGGTCTTTCTAGGGGTGAGGGCCAGTCTCAGGGCTCCAGAGCTTTCCAGTTCCACTGTGTCCCTGACCCTGGGATGGTGAACAGGGGTCTGAATAGGAGGCCATTCTCTCAGGTCATACTGGCCTGCACCAGGGATCCGAGAGCCCATGATCCCTGACACCAAGGGCAGGCTGAGTACAAGTGGGTGAGTTTGTGGGGAGGGGTCCTGTGTGACCAAGGATTGCAGCTCTAAGTGAGACATAAGCAGGAACAGATGGAGTCCAGAACACAAAGTTCTTGTTTCCATGCAAATGTCTGGGACAATAAAAGTCAGGGGGGGCAGCTAGGGGTGGGGTGGGGGTGGGGTTGGAGGGGAACTAGACACCAACAGGGCGGGGGGTACACAAGGAAGATGCCATGTCAGCAGAATTAGCTCTTATTCAAAGAGTTGCCCTTGAATTGGTTGGGGAATGGGGATGGCCTTTCCAGCCCCCTGTCCTGGGCCCGGGGGCAGCAAGCTAGGGCCCAGGCTGGTATGAGGAGAATAGGAGTGGTCTGGGTCTGTTGGGGACACCAGACAGCAAGTACTCATTCTTGCATTTCTCGGCCTTTGATACCTAGCATTAAGGCCAGTCCAGGCTCTCATGGCCTCTGGGCTCCCAAGAGCCCCTCCTGCCCTCAGGGTCCAGACCATGTGGTAGTGCTGGCCAGAGAGATCAGCCCAGCCTGGCATCATGGTAGACCCCAAGTGAGCTAGAGCCACAGGGATGTGGGCCTTTCCCCACTTGGGGGCTGCCAAGAGCTGCAATTCTGGGTGTGGCTCACATCCACTTGTGCTTGCCTATGCTTATTGCACTGGCCCTGTGTCTCGACACCCAAGGGTTGGGCACGGAGGTCACTAACACCAGGCCATGGGAGGCTGGGGGCTGGAGCCCGTGACCCAGATCAATGGCAAGAGGCAAGGCTCAGAGCCTGCAGCCAGCCTGAGGAGAAGACAGAAGTCTGTCTTGCTGGAACAAGAAAGAACTGTACCATTGGCCACACAAACTGGTCTTTCATGGGCTCCCAGTTGGGAGGGATTCAGAGCTGGTCTAGAGGAGAGTCCCCTATACAGACTTCCCACAGAGGAACTCCTGAACTCCCCCACTGACCTCCAGGGCTCCATTCTGTGCTCTTCTGCTCTTCTTCCCACTGGACCCAAGCCCCTCAGGGAACTAGCCCCAGGGGTCATTCACTGGGAGAGAAGGGCCACCTAGGGCTCTGCTCTGAGTGTTCAGGGGTGCAGGTGAGCTCCTGGTATCACCCAAATGTGTAAGCATCCCTTACTCCTCAGGGAAGCTTTCCTGGGTGCCTTTGCCTGGGATGCTCTTGGGAGGGGTCAGGGTTTAGGGAGCTACCTCAGCTCAGGGCAAACCACTTCTTGCCTGGCTCCTTCCACACAGACTCTGTCAGCAGGTGCTGCCTTGGTTTCCTTGGCAGAAGTCTGTGAGGCAAGGCCAGGTGCAGGGCTGGCCGAGGGCAGGAGGTGGGCGGTAGGGAAGGCCCGGAAGGCTAAAGCTTCTGCAGTCACAGACCTCCAGGTCAGGGGGAGGGGTCCTTGGATTAGAGTGACAACAGTGCTCCTGCCTGCCTGCGTGCCTGCAGTGGGGCCCTGGCTCTCCATGGTGCCCGCCCATGTGGAGAGGATTAGGGCCCGGAAAGACATGTTTTCCCCCCCTTCTTTCTTGGAAGGAGGATCAAGGGGACCTGGTGACAGCCCAGAGATTCGGAGCGTGTGGACAGCCCCACTTCCCTTCCTGTCCATCTCCCAGGCAGCCTGGAGATGCACACCATCTGTTGGCAGCCCCGGACCTCAGGTTCCCAGCCAGCCCAGAAAAGGAGCCCCTGGCAGGATCTTTTGGTCCATTCCTGGAGCCCCAAGTCAGGGGGCCAAGGGGAGCCCTGGGCTGGGGGCTTCATTGGGCATTAGGCAAGACTGTTGTTGGGCTTAATGGACCTAAGAATTGTTGGTCAGGAGCTGCAAAGTTGTAAGCAGCAATCCCCACCCTGACTTTCCTGTGAAGCCAGGGGCCAACACTGGTTCCAGGCAAGGAGTTATAGGACCTGCTGGCCCTGGAAGTTGGGGCTAGGACTGGGGATGACACCGAGGGTGGTCCTGGGATCCTGCTCTTGTCTGTGTGTGTGTGTGTATGTGTGGTGGGTGGGGGTGTGTGTGTGGGGGGGTAATTCTTAAACCCAGATCCATGCACATGCACGTGCACACACATACATAATACAGTGCCCAGCATAGTGCTCGAATATAGTATGTACTCAACATGTATTTGATAAATGGATGGATGAAGTGAATGAACATTCCTGATAGTTCTAGCCCTGGGATTTTTTCTTCCTCTGTACTCAGAGCCTTCTTTTCTTTCTTCCTTCCTTCCTTCCTTTCAAGATTCTATTTATTTATTTGAGAGAGAGCATGAGAGAGATAGAGCATGAGCAGGGTGAAGGGCAGAGGGAGAAGCAGACTCCCCACTGAGCAGGGAGCCAGATTTTGGGCACCTGGGGTCATGACCTGAGCCGAAGGCAGATGCTTAACCACTCGAGCCACCCAGGCACCCCAGCCTTATTTTTTGAGGCTCCTCCATTCTTTATTCCTGCCTGATGATACATACTGGGTTATCTGGTGTGCTTACACCACTCTCTAAATCTCAGCATGGAAGGAAATTGTGGTTCTGAGGTAAGAGCCCTGAGCTCACCCCACAGAGTTCCTATGTGCCAGTCTTGGGCTTCAGCCAGTCCCTGATGCTGGTTTCTAAGGGGCGTGGGCTAGGTCCTGCAGAGTTCAGAGTGGGACACAGAATGGCAGTTACTGTTCCAGGCTGTTGCCCCCGTGAGCAGTCAGGTGGGTGGGGAGCACGTTTTAGCTGGCTAGGCTAGATCCAGGGCTGGCGAAGCAGACAGAATGAGGACAGAGACAGAGACTGCTAACCTGGAAATAACCTGCCCCCTAAAACCCCACTCCTTGCAGCTCTGGGTGATGTGTGCACCCATGTGTTCAGGAGCACAGGCAAGAACAAAATGTGAAATATTGACCTTTGGTCTGCACAGGAGCAGTCAGAATGGACACCAGGCAGAAGCATCTGTGTTGCCCTTTTGCTTCTCACCTGCCTTGCCCTGCCCTCCCCTGCCCTAACCCTGATCCCTCTTTCTCCCTCCTCCTCCTTCTTTCTCTTGGGCACTGCAGGCTGAGCGGTAGCAGTGCTTCATTGCAGTCGCCTTCCTACTGCCCTGCCCATGGCTGAGGGGCTAGAAATCTCCAGGCTGGTCCGGGTCCTGACCTTGAGGGAGGGCTATGTTTCCCCCACCTCCTCTGAGGCCTTGGCATAGGTGGACTGGGCACGTGTGTGCGGAGGGGCTGGAGTGCTTAGTCATGGGCTAGCAGTGGGGTCTGGAGGGCTCTGAACTCAGTGTTCATGTGGCGTTTTCAACAGGAATCTTCTTTGGAAGTGACTCAGTATGACCGAAGCTACTCTCTGCCACACACGCGACGGGACTCCCAAGGATCCCAGTTCCTGAGTCATGTGTCCTAGGGTTGCTGAGCCACAGAATGGGTGGGGAGGTGGCTGTGACCCGACCCGTGACAGGACCCGGCACCTTTGGCTGAACCTCACTCTGTGTGTCTGGGTGTGCACCCATGTGCATGTGTTCCTGCCCGAGTGGGGCTAGCGGGTGTCTCTCTGTGCACACGTGCCCACGATGAGCATGGGGGTAATGGGCTGCGTGGGGACACTTGCACATACGTGCATGAACGCGTGTGAGTCTGTGTGGGGCTTACATGCCTGTGTGTGCACGCTCATGAACGGAAGGCTTGGCTGGGAAACCCAAATCTCCCCCTCCCGGGCCTCAGCCCCTGTTCCCTGGGGCCCTGATGGAGGAGAACAGAGAGTCCCCAAACCTCGCGATCTGGGGCGGTGGCTTCTGTTGGATTCCCCCCTCCCCTTTCTTTCTTGACACAAATAGCCTGTGGAACAAAGGGAGCTGGGGATTTGGATTATTTATACAGTCAACATTAAGCAACTTGTGGTCTATTTAAATTCTTCTTCATTAGGCCGGGAAATTCCATGGCAAATACTCAGGCTGTAAGGAACCCTCCAACACAGCAGCTCCCAGCTCCAGCCATGGCATTGGGTTCCTCCTCTCCTCTCCTGCTCCCACACCTCTGACCCCTGCTTCTTCCATTCAGCTTCCTGAGGCCATGCCCAGCCTCCCTTCCCCACGGCATGGCCTCTGGATGGCCCTCCTTGCCTCCCATCCCTTCTACTTCCACTTCTCCTCACCCCAAGGCTTTCTCCACCTTGGGAAGGGCAGCTGGACACCAGGGCCCACAAGGCAGAGTCTGTTCTGTAGGCACAGTGTGGGGCAGCAGGGGAGGAAAGTAGGGCTTGTGGGAAGGTTGCGGAAGGACAGGTTGTGGCTGGTGCAGTGATTTTCTCAGGGGGTCCAGGAGGCTCAGGACTTGTACTTCCCTAGGATGCCTCCTACCCACAGGAGGAGCTGCCCTCCAATTCAAGCTGGTGACAGCCTGAGGCAAGATAAAAGACCTGAGGCTCATCCTGAGGATTGGGTGTTGGGGGACTCTACTGTCACCTGGCCCAACGCCCCAGTGCTCCGTGCCTGGGGCTGCAACAGACAATTTGTCTGGGCCAGAGGAAGGGACGTGTAAAGTGTGACAGTCTGTAGGGCCTGGCTTCTTGATCCCTGCAGAGGACTCTCCATTTCCCCAGGCATGACCTGCTCATCTCAGTAGCCCTGAGGCCTCTTCCAGCTCATCCAGCTGAGGACGGAAGGAAAGCTTGGGGAAAGGGTGGGGGGATTGAGATCCAGAAGAGCCCCTGGGTTACTAGGGAAGCCCAGTGGGCAGCCCCTATGTCCTGTTCCTGGGCAGCGCCCCTCTCTAGCCTTCTGCTCTCCGAGACTATCTTGTCACTGCCCTGACCCCTACGACATCTCCTCTTCCCTTGTTCCTCTCGGATGAGACTCTATAAGCCTCCTGAGGACAGAGAATGCAGACATTACCTTAGAAGCCAGAACCTGGGAGGCCGGTAACAGTAGGAGCTTAATAAGTGCTTCATGCGCTCAGGGAACTGGCCACTCAGGGTTTCTGGCCCAGCCCAATCCTTCACCTCTCTGCCCTTCACCTCACCCCCGGAACCCTCTCCTTTCATGCCTTTCCCAGGGGAAAGAGCCTATGTCCAGTTTGATGGGAGCCCACTGAGGGCTGGAAGACTCGTCTCAAAACTTCTCCTGAGACCAGGATGTGCTGGGAGAAGGGACTCGGACCCCGACAGTTTGGGAAGGGTGGTCCCCTGGGATGGGGACTCCAGAAGTAAGGGTGACCACTCCTGGCTCCAGCGTCTGGAAAGTAGGCGAATGCTCCAGCCACGGTTTTAGCTGGTGTGATGGCTTTGAGTGAGCCATGAGTCCCCCCTCTCCAGGCAGACAGGGCAGGGGAGAAGTTGCCCCTCTCAGACTGCAGTCTCCAAACGGCAGCCAGCCGGAGAGGGTGGGGAGACGGACCTAGAGTTTGCTGCCAATTATCACCTCGCTGTCGGCCCTGCCCTCTGGGCCTGTCCCTGCTGCCACCTCTGGGCCTGTGTTTCTGATTAGTGGCCCCAGCTGTGCAGCATTAGTTGCATTTTTCCAGGATGAATCTTGGTTGGGACTTCCTGCCACGGGTCTGAACCAGCTGCCTGCCTTTGCCGCCTGCTTCTCATCCCAGTCCCCTGGGCTGCCCTAAATGCCCGCACTCCTAGGGGGCTCTTCCTCAGATGCTCAGGGGTTTATCTCCTAGGGCTGGGGGAGACACCCCTCAGTCTGCCTGGGGCAGCTCACAGCACAGCCATCGCTCACCCAGGAGAGTCCATTCTGCTTTTCAAATGTGTAGCTTAAGAAGGATGCATGGGCCCCAGACCTGAGCATCCGTGCAGATGCCATGGGGCCAGGGGAAAGCAGGTCAAGGCCAGGGGCATTTGGGCAGTTGGGAAGAAGTTGTTCAGGGAGGTCTCCAAAGGCAGAGGACATTACCTTCTGGCTTTCCTTTGTCCGATCATGGTCTTGATTTTACTGGTGTCCCAGTCTTCAAGTGTAGACCCGAGCTGTGTCAGTGCTTTCTCTGGCTTCCTCAGCGCCCTTCAGGCCAGCTGCTCAGGAAGGCCCTGACTCAACATGCTCAGCTTTCAGCTGAGAGGGTGGGTCCCCTGTCCTGCAGGTGTGGGAGTGTGAGCTGGAGAATAAAATCTTGTAGATTTCCTATAATCCTCACTCCATTCCTATAAGAGGACCAGCTCAGGAGGCATCTCCGCCAGAGAAGGAAGCTGAGGGTGGAGAGTGAGCACGTGAGGGAGGGAGCGAGTGCTGGATTGCAGGCTAGAACCTACATGGGAGGCCCGCTCAGTTCAGTGTGAGTTTGATCAATGTGCTTCCTCTCTGGACCCAACCAGACTTTGAGAGTCAGCCCAGAGCGCAGCCTGGCAGCTGGTGCCTCCTCTTCCTTCTCACCCGGCTTCCCAGTTCCTGGCCTGCACTCCCAAATAGTCTGACAACCCTGTTCCAGACAAGCTTGGTTCTCACTGTCCCTCCTTGCCCCAACAGCATGGCATCAGCTATAGTCTTTGGCCTCTGCCAGGATCTGTGACCTAGGACAGGTCTCTGGAAAGCAAAGCCCAGAGGGATTCTTGAGGCTGTCATCAGCCCAAATAGGAAGTCCGGAAGAGGAAGCAGCCTGCTTGCATCCCCAGTGCCCAGGGCAGGCCCAGCACATGGTGTAACCCAATCTGAGGTGTGGTCCAAGCAGCTGGAAGGAGTCAAGCAGAGAGTAACATGGAGAAGCAACCACAGTTGGCATTGGGGACCCCAGGGCGTTGGGGATTGCTGCTGGCTCTGGGAAGGAAGCAGAGGCTGGAGGCGGGTGGCCTGAGCTCTCCCGAGGGAGAGGAGGCTTGTGTCCTGGAAGCATCTGGCTCTTAGAAATGCTGACTAGAGCTGGTGTCAGAGTTGGGTGCCAGACATTCTGGGTGGGATACCATTGTGCTGTGGTCTTAGGGTCAGGGCTGCCCAGAGAGAACCAGATGCTGCTGCTGAGAGCTGGGGGCTGTCATGGGCTGTCCTTCACCTGGGCTGCTGCAGGAGTGCTGCAGGAGCCCCAGCCAACAGGCCTCTCAAATGCTCCCAGTGTGGTAGGTGGGGTCCAGCAGGCACCAGACACCCTACCCTGGGAAAGCCTCCCTCCCAAGGGGGGCCACACGACCCCTAACCTCAGGTCCATCTGCGGCTAGTGACACATTGAAACATCATGGCCTGCAGGTCTCCTTTGTCCTGGAACTAATGGTTTTATCCCTTTAATTTGTCGTTATTTTAGGCAAAACGTGAGCTGTCTCTTTAATTATCTGCAAGGAATTGCCAACAACTCCATTTGGCTAGACAGAGTATGAATGAAACTTGTGTTTGTCTCTCACAGTCTTGGTTGGTGTTAGCCTTACCATCCCCTGGATGGCTGGTGACGGAGTACTACGGAGTACTATGTGTACAGATCAGCTAATGGGAACACAGTGTCGGTTTCCTGGGACCATGTCAACAGACTCTTGGGGTGGGTGGACCTGCCACGTGGACCTTTTACTTGAGAAAGCAGTTCCCCTGTTGGAACTCCTTCAGCCTCCATCACATACCTATGGAGACAGGGAGCTCACCATCTGCTTGTTTATTTTAAGTTCTGTCCTGTGCTCTAGGGCTGCAGGCCAGGCCAGCGGGGGGGGGGTCACAGAAGGCTCTCCTGCAGAAGCAGCTCCCACAGGGTCCCCTGGAGCCCCCTGGTGGTCACTGTGAGGTGTGCTGCTCTCCCTGGGGTTCTCTGGCAGCCTTCAGTGGACCGAGGGAGCTTCTTCCCTTCGCAGGGGCTTCCTTGTGCTTGCCCTGTGGCTGGCAGAGTTCCTAGAGCTAGAGTTCCCTTGGGGCTCACCAGGCATGATGAAGTGGGCACGAGGCACAAGGTCTAGGTCAAGGCCCACCCTCTCTGCCTGCAGTAAACCACTTTGGGCACCTCTTTGCGATCATTCTCATCCAACCTTGCCATGTCCTCAGAATGAACCTGAGATTTCCGTGCTGAAAGGCTCCCACCTTTTAACAGAGGGCGAGCACTCATGGCGAGGAAAGGGAAGGGACTGCAGACAGGGAAAGCCAGGAAGCTGGGCCGTGCCGTCATCCTTGACTGTCATCAGGCCAGGCCCCTGGCGCCATCTAGCCGGACAGCTCAGCCTCAGAGCCAGCCTGCTCTGGGCTGCAACGTCCTGGTCCCTGTCGGTCCAAAGGAAAGGAGGGTTTTATCACACCTGAGAGACCAGGAGAAGGGGTGTAGCTCCCATCGTGTCCTGGCTTGGAACTTGGCTGCCTGCCTGCAGCCCCAGGGATGGAGTCTTTGAAAGAGGGCCCTCTAGCTTCCCCAACACCAGTCACACCACCACAGCCACAGCCACAGCCACCGTCTCTCCAGCTGAAGCTTTTCAAAGCCATTCCTTGGTAGAGAGCAGGAGGACACTCTAACATATGGTGGAGACTGGGCTGAGACTTCAAATCAGAATCACTGAACAGCTGGGGAGAAGGGAAGCGAAGGGAAACGAGGGGCCAAGAGGGCTCCAGTCAGCCGTTGGGCCACACCCCTGCAACTAGGGCACTCCAGCCCAGCTTCTGGAGCTGTCCTAGCATCCTTGGCAGCCCAGGAGTCCTCCTGCCTCAAGACTGCTCAACCCTCTGTCCCACTGTAGACAGCGGGCAGCTTGGGCTTGTCTCCTGGCCCTCGCAGGAACTAACCCCATGTCCGCTTGGTTTGGGCTTTTTATCATGTCAGAGCAGCACAGTAGGGAGTCTGTGGGCCTGTCCTGTTGCTTGAGACAGCCTCCCCCAGCCAGAGCTGAAACCCACGCCTGGAAGGCTTTCCTGCAGCCCTTGGGGTTTCCTCTCCAGCCCTCGGGCAAAAAAACCATTCCAACAAAAACCTCCATAGCTTCCCAAGAACTTGCCGTAATTTATAGGCACCAGGCAGCCCAAATCCATGCAGAGAAAAGTAACATTCCTCCTCCTCAAGAGGAAACCCTGCCAGCTGAGTTGGAGGTGATGGTGGTGGGGGGCGGATTCTGTGCAAAGATAGAGCCATTTACAAAACCCACAGGGTAAATACATCTGAAAAGCCAGAGGTGAGCCCATGTCATCCTTGCAGGGATTTGATCTAAGGGTGACCTGTTATTTCCAGGGACCAGAGGGAGGGGGGGAAAGCTTAGGACAAAGACGGGCTACTAGCTTTTATTTACCCAAAAAGGTGGTTTTCCCAGAACAAAGGGACACATTTTTTCCCTCAAAGGTGAATTCAAGCCACTTCCTTTAGAGAAGCCCAGAAAGATTTGCAAGTTTTTAATGAGTCTTTCCAGCACCCAGGCCATTATCCAGTTTAATTTTTACAATAAACCAGGGAGAGGAAGTGTGATCATCCCCACTTCAGGAAGAAACTAGGGTTCAGGGAGCCTAAGTCATCTCTTAGTCACCTCTGGTGAGGTACCAAAGGAGGCAGCCTCCAGAGAGGAGCTAGGGTGGTGCGGAGCGAGAGGGGCCCCCGGGCTGTGGAGGACTGCCAGTCCCCAAAGAAGGGCCCCGTGGGGCTGCCTCCTTTGGTACCTC